>NC_135879.1:8262835-8701494 GCF_964194155.1 Cetorhinus maximus
AAGGAAGGAAGGAAGGAAGGTAGAGGAAGGAAGGAAGGAAGGTAGAGGAAGGAAGGAAGGAAGGAAGGAAGGTAGAGGAAGGAAGGAAGGTAGAGGAAGGAAGGAAGGAAGGAAGGAAGGAAGGAAGGAAGGTAGAGGATGGAAGGAAGGAAGTTAGGTAGAGGAAGGAAGAGGAAGGAAGGAAGGTAGAGGAAGGAAGGAAGGAAGGAAGGAAGGTAGAGGAAGGAAGGAAGGAAGGAAGGAAGATAGAGGAAGGTAGAGGAAGGAAGATAGAGGAAGGAAGGAAGGTAGAGGAAGGAAGGAAGGTAGAGGAAGAAAGCAAGGAAGGAAGGTAGAGGAATGAAGAAAGGAAGGAAGGTAGAGGAAGGAAGAAAGGAAGGAAGGAAGGAAAAGGAAGGAAGGAAAAGGAAGGAAGGAAGGAAAAAAGGAAGGAAGGAAGGAAAAAAGGAAGGAAGGAAGGAAAAGGAAGGAAGGAAGGAAAAGGAAGGAAGGAAAAAAGGAAGGAAGGAAAAAAGGAAGGAAGGAAAAAATGAAGGAAGGAAAAAAGGAAGGAAGGAAGGAAGGAAGAATATTCAATCAATAGAAAAACTTCTTCACATCCTCAGGGCACCCCAAAACATTTCAAATAAATGAATCGCTATTGATATGCAATCACAACTGTTATGTAGCCAAACAAACATGCTTTCATTTCTGACTTGAATTCAACTCTCTTCAAAGCAACAGCACGAATGACAACATTGAGGGAACCGACCTTGAGGAACTATTAAGTCCGACAACACAAATAAGTGGAATTAACATCAACAGAATTGGTCATTAACTCAAGAGAGGAAAAAACGTGACCTTACCATTTCATTAATTCAGCTCCCTTGCACTCAAGGCAAAAGAACTCTTCCCAGACAGTTCTCCTAACAAGGCTATCGCTCAGTAATCTCTGCTTGACCTGGTACTAGAAGGAGACATCATGAAAAATGAAGATGGAAGAGGTCAATTCTCATCCTCTGTGAAAGTCGATTCTAATTCTTTGAGACAGCTTCATTTTTAAGTGTGTACTGATGGTCCAATGGCCCGATTGTCATAGCAGTGTTTTGGAAGGTCCTAATTATTATCGTAAATTGTGACATTAATCGTCCATTTACAGGCCAGTTTGAATAGTGGATCAGATAGGCCTTGGCCATCAAAGAGGCTGTCAAGGTTCCACACTCTGCCACACCACCGCACCCCGCCCCCACCCCAGCAGCCCTGGCATCCTTTTTAAACTGGTCACCCCACCCCCACACACACACCCCCCTCCCTTTTTTAAATGGGAGTATTATGGGTGCCTGTGATTTAATTCTCTCCCGTTTTGTGAAGTTATGTATTACGGCCTCACCTTTAACACAATCCAAGGTTTGAGACACCAAGGTCACTGCACCAAAGCTACAAATGGATAATTATAAGTAAAGTCCAATTATGCAATTTGGCATTCCAGGTGTTTTTTTTTTAAACTATTGCTTTGGGGTTCAAGTGCTACATTCCTGGCCCATTGTCAATGATTAACTGTAAATCGGTGGTCTTGAATGAAGCTATAAATCTGTCTGAACACCAGAATTAGCTGAAGAGCATTGAACCTTAAGGATTAATTTGCGAGGGTGCTAAGCTTGAAAGGAAGGACGTGATGCGACAGACAGATACAAGCCTTCCATTACAGAATGCATATTTCAAAAATCTTGAATTTGAAGAGAATGAGAACAATTTTGTTAATTAGGTTCTGCTCAAGGTGACATTCATGCAAAATCTTGATGGAACAGCAACTTCAGGACACGCAAAAAGAAATCCATTGTTCACCCTTTCCTATAAGAGATACTGTATGATATGAAGTGACATCTCACCCCAAAAGAGAAATAATGGATGAACCCCTGATTTGGCCTCTTGCCTAGCCTCATGCAATTTTAATTATTTTTTCATTTGTTACACCAGGTTAATCCCAACTTCAATGTGACATTTCATGCCATGTCCGACAAAGCTTCCTCCAATTGTTCATTCAGGACTGTACTAAACGATAATGTTCTATTTTTCCCCTCTGTTTGTTTTGCCTTGTGTAAAAACAGCATTGACATACTTGCTATGTGCAATAATAGCAGCAACACACAGTGAATACTGTGACTTGAGACCAAATGATTTTGGCAATGTGTTTTTGCAATGTGCTACTGCACTTGATGCATTGAAGCCCATTTCTATGCCACATCAAACAGTTTACTGCATCAATATACCATATCCAAGATCTGAATCCATCTTGTACCATAACTAACTTTTGACCTATTCTCTACAATATGCAACAATAAAACCTATCTCTCTATGTTATTGAACACAGACCCCATTCTCTACCACCTCCTAATATTGGATCCCATCTCTAAACTATCTCTTAGCATTGGTTTCCAACTCTCAATCATCTCTTACTTTGGGTCTCATCTCTCAACCATCTCTTACCATTGTTTCACTTCTGAGGAAACAGATGCCTTAAAAGTCAAAGCTTTCTCTGAATTAAGTGCAAATATTAAAACAGATATGTTGCCATTTTCCACTAGATTTGAAATAGTATTGTTCATACACCTTAACACAAGACAGCTGCATAACCTATGGGCCTCATTTTGGCACTTGCTTATTCAGTTTTATTCCCATTGTTGTTCAAGCACCATACACATATTCTATATTTTGAAATAGTGTGCAAGAGCAAATTAAATGTGAAACATCCTTTGCACAATTCTGAATGTATTCCAATTTTTTGGCAGCTCCCTTGACGTAATAGCAAAACAGTAGCTAACATTTTGCTACTTGCTAATATTATTTAGCCAAAAGCATTCCAACAGATGATATGCAAATGATACCGGCATATGTGTTGATCTTTCACCTGGTGGCACATGTTTACATTATATTTGAATGCTAACTGGAGGATGGGTTGCTGTTTTCATATCTTTACAGTCTTCCCTTGGAGTACAGTGCAAAGTTGTGAAAGAATTCACAGGCTGATTCACAGTTTGACAGGTCATGTGAACACTCCTTCCATACAAACATATGAAAAATGACAAGCAGGAAAAGGCCCTTTCATTCATCCAGCCTGTCTCACACATTTGTGAAACTTGATGCATCACATTACACACGCTCCCCACCTGGATGCCATGTCATCTCCTGAGAGAGGCAAAGGGACAGATAAAAGCAGAGGACAGTTAGGCAGGGGAAGGAAATCTAAAAATTGTTCTCCTGCATGATCAAAACTGGTCCAGGGGACCAGGATGCCCCTGATTAACACATCACAGTTGTGCCTGAATGAGGTTGATCTCCACCCTGCCCAGAAACAGGTTCAGCTCACGTTTGAAGGAATTCAGAGAATCCAACGTTCACTGCACAAGCGGGTAACCTGTACTACAGGCCCACTATCATTTGGGAAAGAAGGAACCACCTTGCATCCAACCTATTTCTATCCTTATGCCTCTACATAACTTGAGTGTGTGACCCCTGGTCCTCTTTAACTACCCAGTTAAAAGAATTGCCTATTGAAACACAATCAAATCACTTTCATCTTCATATAATTATAATTCAAATCGTCCTAAATCCACATTAAGTCCTAAATTATGGCCTAAATATTTGTAATTTTTTTGTACAAATGAACAGGAGAAAAATTCACTATATAAAATGAGTACAATAAATCCAGTCTCTTATCCAATTAATTATTTTACTTTTCTACCACCCCCTCCATATTGCACATTTGGATGTTTCCTATGGCAAAAGGCATTGGATATGCGAGTAGATGTTTTTGTTTAACGTGAAAGCACTCAATGCTTTACTGTTGGGTTTTGGACTGTGGTGTTGATCTTCAATGGAACTTTGTCTGACAGGATTGATCTTAAAGAGGAAACGCCGTCCTCAGTCATCTTTTTGAAAAAAAAAAGCATTGAGGCGCTATAAAGACTTTCACTAATTTCACCTTTTTAGGGTAAATACAAAGTCCAGCCACACAACATTTCCCAATCGGAATCCAACAGAAACATCAACCACACCCGCCTTGCAGTCCACAGTTTTCTAGTCTAGTAAAATGAATGTTATGTTATCTCTTCTTTTTTGTTGAGATCGCTTTTCCTTTTCTGTGAAGACATTGCACATCATGGGGGGGAATCCATATCGAGGATTAGTGTGCCCCAATGCGTGAAAAACTCTTTGCACTAATTGTTAATGTGGACCTAAAAATTATTTTTTTTAAAAGAGTGGACTTTTTGACGGATGGAAAATCAATTAGTGGCGAGTGAAATGGTGAGGATAAAGGGTGTAGTGCATTTCCTGTTGATAGGCAATAACAATAACTTGAATTTTTTATAACACCTTTAAGATCATAAAATGTTCCACAATGCTTCATAGGAGCGTAATCAAACAGAATTTAAACTTGATCCAAATGAGGAGATATTAGGCCAGTTGATCAAAAGTTTGTTCACATAGAGGTAAGTTTTAAGGAGCAGAGAGAGGTGGAAAGGTGGAGACAGGTTTAGGAAGAGAATTTGACAGTTTAGGACCTAGGCAGCCGAAGGCATGGCTGTCAATGATGGAGCGATGAAAACTGGGAACGCACAAAAGGTCAGAATTGGGAGGTCAGAGAGGTCTCAGGTGGTAACGGGGGGGGGGGGGGGGTGGTGCTACACACTACTATGTGAACATAGTGGGCAAGACTCCATACAAAAGCAAGTATTTGCAAAATATACACTCTAGTAGAAGGGTCGACGGCAGTGAAGTCACTGGACTAGTAATCCAGAGGCTCAGTCTAATGATCTGGGGACATGGGTTCAAATCCCACCACAGCAGCTGGTGGGGTTTCAATTCAATTAATAAATCTGGAATTGATAGCTAGTCTCAGCAATGGTGACCATGAAACTATCAACTGTTGTAAATACCTATCTGTTTAATGTCCTTTAGGGAAGGAGATCTGCCATCCTTACCTATAGTCTGGCCTACTGACTCCAGACCCACAGCAATGTGGTTGACTCTTAACTGCCCCTCTGAAATGGCCAAGCAAGACATTCAGTTCCAAGGATAAATAGGGATGGGCAACAAATGCTGGCCTTTCCTGCAACGCCCACATCCCATGAGCGAATAAATAAATAAAAAGTTTTACTTTCCTCCCAGCTGACATTTTTTAAAAATTTCCTGACACTGATTAAGTCATTTGGGAAGCTGAAAACATCATCAAAATATAGCGAAATCAAGCATATTATTAAAATGATGAGACTAAATTAATCGTGGTATTTCACCGAAGTTAATTTAGTGCTCTTGTATTCGGGCTTAGTAACTCCTCTTCACTTCTGTAAATCGCTGCATTGATAGAAGATCCAGCTACCTTGCAATGCAAGGTTTAGCAATTCCTCTCAGGCAGCAAGCTTCACTAATGACTGTGTTTACTGATGCTAATCCCCCTCCCTCATGCCATCAGGGCTCAGGATGCTCTTCCCAGCCATTTCCTTCAATTCAGTTTTAGCAGTCACGATTTTTTTTAAAAATCCAAAAGAGGAGCCAAAAAAAAGGAACACAGGAAAGAAAAAGTTATTCAAATTCTAAGTCTTCAGAAATGTAAAATACTAAGTGACAACACGAAACAGGGCCATTCGGTCCAGAAGGTCAATGCCGGTGTTGATTGTCCACATCAGATTCCTCCCGCCTTACCTTATCTCCTTCTTTTCCCTTTTTCCTCATGTGCTTATCCAGCTTCCCATTGAATGCATCTATATTATTCGCCTCAGCTACTCCAGGTAGTGCATTCCACATTCTCACCACTCTGAGCAAACACTGAGGAGAGGCTTTCTCAGCTGCAACATTTTACTCTTCATTGACAAAAGGCATTTTCTGTGCAAGGAGCTGTTCACTCAAAGTAGGACCCAATATTTATTTTAGTTAGGCATATGCTTAAGCCCTATTCACTCACAAATAACTAATTTTAATTCTTAAGTTCTTTTGATCTGGTGTTTTGTACTGATTTTAGTCATTATTATGAAAGGTTTTATGATTATGTATGAGTTTTGAATTTTGAAGTTTAACAGTTTACACAGAAAGGGCTCTTTTATGTTACCAGTTGGATGCACTACCCACAGGATTTGCAACTTAAAGTGGTAATAGTGCGATGAGTACATTTTGATAAAGAAAACAGCCCTTTAATATCTGTTTGAACTAAATATATGCACTTGTTGAAAAGTGCAATCAAATCCTCCTGCTTAAGTGGTAGATTTACATTTGAATTCTTCGCTACAGTCATCTTGATAGAAGAGATAGTGACCATATTTTGAATGTAAACTCTCTCGGATTACTGTGATTAGAGCATGAGGGGAAATGTTATTAAGTTTCTCTTTTCGTGCAAGCACAATGCATTTTTTTCTGATTATGTGTAATCAGTTTGATATCAACTTTGAACAGTTGTAATTTTTATAAAATAATTATGTAGAAAGTACACGATGGAATTTCTTTAGAGGACGAATGCAGCCTGTGTGGCAATGTAGTTCCCACCTGCTCAAAACACTGTCTGATAAATACATTCATACCACAACAAGATACCAACCAGAGGACTGACAGCTTCAACAGCAAGATCAATTCTCTCACACTCAACTGGTTCAGCTGCTAAACTTGCCCCAAAGGCAATTCTTGGTAATAATGGAGGGTCACGACCCTCGTGTGGGTAACCTCAAAAGCTGGGTTCAATTATTTTTATGAGGGATATTTGCATTTTATTGCATTTTTTGGGAAACGTAACCTATTTGAAGTCAAACAAATAATCAGCTGTCGTGTAATAGATGAACTTAAATTGTGAGGGCAGGTTGCAGTGATCAGGCTTGTGTTCCCTTGTGTGTCGAACAGTAAGGGATATGAGGTCATAAAGAAGGAAGGTGCACAACCTTAAAATTAAAGCTGTGACATTCAGGGGTGATGCCAAGAAACATTTCTTCACACAAAGGGTGGCAGAAATCTGGAACTCTCTCTCCAAAAAAGATGTCGCGACCAGGTCAATTAAAAAATTTCAAAACAAAATTTGATAGATTTTTGCTTGGCAAGGACTATGGAACCAAGTCAGGTAGTGGTAGTTAAGATATAGATCAACCATGATCTAAGGAGGTTGGCAGAACAGGATAAAGGGGCTAATTGACTTACTCTTGTCCCTATGTTTCTTCCTGTTAGGAAATAGAAAGAGTTTAATTAAGTTATATTGGTATTTGTGGGTGTTAGGAATGAGTTTTAGCTTTAAAGTTCAAGTTTGATTTATATTTCTGTATCTGTGTGTTAAATGGAGTTTTAGTTTCACTTTTAAAAAGTGCCTGCATTTCTAATGAGGTTTTTATACTGTTGCAGCTAGGCTAAACAGACAAGGATAGAAGTATTGGGCTGTTGCCTAGCAACAGGGGTCCAGGCAGGCAGGTTCCTCCCACAGACAGACACACACAGAAAAACTAAAGAAACAGCTGTTTTAAGCAGTTTAAGCCAGGACTCCAGAGAGACTGAACACTGGGAGAGGAAGCCAATAAGTCCCAAGGCCAAAGGAGTGAGACAGGAACATGGGCAAGTCCCAAGCAGACTTTCTGGTCAAAGGAAGGACAGGAACCTGGGAAAGGTCCTGTTAATGAAGGTAAGAGTGAGGGGCAGGGAGAAAGGCTCCAAGCTTCAGATTTAAAGAGACAAAAGCTGCAGAAAGCAGATTTAAAACGGAGACAGCCTGCAAGAGGCAAGAAGATCTCAAGAGACAGCTGAAGGTCTGTAATTCTTTGCTATGAGAATGTGAAGCAGTGATACTGTTGGTGGTTCAGTCAGTGAGAGAGAGTGTGTGGAAGACAGCTTGAATGCATGTGGTGACCCAGGGAAGTGGAACATCAGAAGAGTTCGAAACCCTCGAGGTGAACCCTCTGCTGAAGGTGTCTAAGAGAAAGTGTTGGTTTGGGAGAAGATTCCAAGGCGAGGTCTTGGAGAGTGGAGATTGGAAAACCTCATGTGAAAGATGGAGTGCAGTGAGACCAGTTGGCTCACAGTCTGACAAGCATCAGGGGGGAGTGGAGGAGAGATCCATAGCATCCGGTTGAGGTGGCATCTGTCACTTGGTTTCAGAATGTGGTGTGTCTGACCACAGGATGCCATAGATTTACACAGACTGTGTATTTACTGTGAAGATTAAAGTGTAAGATAGCTTGTGTAACTTGTGTTATCCTTACAAATCTGTATATATCCGTAAAGGTACAGTTGTGGGTGAAAGAGTATTGTAATATAGTTAACCTTTTCTTGTTGAATAAATGTTTAATTCTTTTGTTAAAAGTTCATCAGCTGATTCCTGTGATTCAGTAGCTGCTCTCCATATATCTAAACCAAACAAAATAAAATATAGGATCTATCAAGCTGGATCTATCCACCATGGGATCAGGCTTGTCCAGGGGTAATCTCACCTGGGATCATAACATTCCATATGTTGCTTAATGTCAATACTCCCTTCAAACCCTTTTTCTCTCTTGCAAAATAAACCAATGAAGACTGGGCGAAAGATTTTGGTGCAGTCCAACACGAGAAAACTTTGCGTTTTCTGATGAAAGGTCATCAACCTGAAATGTTGGCCGGAATTCTATGCACCCCCACCCCCTCCCCCTCCTCCTCCCCCTGCCAGGGTGAGATGGCAGGCCAAATGGTGGGGGGGGGGTTTGGGGTTTTAAAATTGGGTGGCATGACAGTGGCACCATGCCCACTGCCTAGCTGTTCCCAGCCACCCCTGCTATAATTTTACCAAAGGCAAGGGAAGCATTGGACGGCCTGCTGCCTGTGGACCAATTGAGGTCCTTAATGGCCACATAAGGGCCTCCTCCCACCACCTCCAGGATTTTACCCGCGGTTAGGGAGGCCGGGCCAAGTGTCTAGGCTGCAAGGTGAAACCTGGCGGACTGGTGGCCAGGCAAGGTGGAGTGTTCTAATGGGCATGGGGTGTGCAAAAAGAGAGGTTTTCCCACCATCCCCCATTTCCCCAAGGTAATTCTCCCTTCTGGTTTCCCCTCAGCCCGACCCTGACAATGCCCCCTTGCTGGGACCTGCCAGCCTGGCTCTGCTGAAATCCCAGACTAACCATTGGCTCCATTGGCAACTCCTCTTCAGGACTGGCTGGAGTCCCAACAGTGGCCACCATTCCTGGTGGTGTTGTTGGGACAGGACAGCTGCCAGCCCTCCGATTAGCCAACAGCTCTTGAAGGTGAGACTCTCTCCAATGAGGGCGGTAGGCCTGCCTCGAGCTAATGAGTGACCCTGAGGCTCTAAAATGACTGTGGGTAGCTGACCAAGCAGGGGCAGTCTTTGCTGCCCCCAGAGTAAAATCCAGCCAATTAGCTCTGTTTCTCTCTCCAAAATTGCTGCTTAACCTGCTGAGTCTCCAGCATTTTCAGCTTTATTTCAAGAAAATCTTAAATCACACACTGTGGAGGATATGGTTTATTGTTGCCCACATGGAATGCAGACTGAAAAAGATGGATAACACACCCAGAGACCATAATTAACTGGTTGTCCACTAATATCAGGCTTTACCGTGGCTATAGAAGCTAATTACAAATGACAGAAAATAGAGAGATGTTTGAGACATTAAAATATTAAATGGACCAGAGAGCGGAGATTTGGAGAAATGGTTCCACTGGTTGGGGAATCTGAGGCCGGGAGGCATAGTCAAAAATTAAGATCCAGACCTTCCAGGAGTGAAATGAGGAAATACCTCTTCATGCAATGTGTGGTAGAAGTTTGGGACTCTGATCTACAAATGACAAATTGGTGCCTTATCAATTGTTCATTTCAAATCTTAAATTGATAGATTTTTGTTAGGCAAAGGTACACACACACACACAGACACACACACACACTTGAGAAAGGAAAAATTTGCAAGGCTATGAAGAGAGAGCAGGAGAGCGGGACTATTTGGATAGCTCTTTCCAAGACCCAGCAGAGGCAGGATGGGCTGATTGGCCTCATTCTCTGCTGTTTGATTCCATAAATAATGATTTGAAATCAAGTTGAGGTGGGACTATTGTGAATCATTTGTACTGTAAATGTGAAGAGGACTGGATGACGGGCGGCTAAAAGTTCCCCAGAAGTTAGAAATCTCTCTCAGAGTCACTGTCAGAGAACATCAATTGAAGTGTCACATCAAAAGCTGCAAACCCTATCCTCGCCACAGAAGTGCAGTACATGTCCTCACAAGCAACACTGAAGAGACAAATCAGCATTCAACCTCCAGACAGAGAGCAATCAGGAGCTGAGGTAAGTACCTGGGATTAAAAACTAGAAGAGAATTAAATCTTTTAAGCACCATCATCCACAGTGTACCATTCAAAACTATGGGAACTCAGGGGGACTGCATGTCACATTTGCTTAGTACACTTTTTTTTAATCTCCATTTGACGTAGCTTGGATTGAAGGGGTGAAAATCTCTTTTTCCTGCCTTCCATAAGGTGTCAAACTAAATATATCTGAACAGTTGCAAACCAGCTTCTACAGGACCAAAAAAAAACTGTCCACAATATGGTACAAATTGGCACTAAATTTACAATCTCAAAGAGATGCCACACTCAGTTGCTATGAGAGATAGAAAGGCCTGAGACTGATGTAGCACAGGATTCTCCCCTGAGGTTGAGGTTAAGGCAAATCATTGGAGCAAATTGTTTAGAGTGTGTACAACCTGTCCCAGAATGCACTTGATGCTGATGGCTGGTGACAAAAGTGGCTAAGTGTTCCCATTTTCTCCATTCCCGCCAAGCCTCACATTGCTGATGGAGATACCAACCACTTTCCGCAGGATTAAAACAGAATAAGCTTTCAGACCACGGCAGGAGGCTGAACACCTCTAGTAGCAGGATGACCTGCATACAGGCAGAACGATACATGACAAGAATTATATTACGCTCTTTTAACAAAACACCTTTCAAAACCTCAAGCTGTCCCCAAAGCACTTTACAGCCAATGAAGTACTTTCAAAGTGCACGCATTGCTGTAATGTAGGATACACGGCAAACAATTTGAACACAGCAAGCTACCACAAACAGTAGTGTGTTACTGACGAGATCATTGGCTTTAGTGATGTTGGTTGAGAGACAAATATTGGTCAGGACCTGGGAGAGCTCCCTTTTTCTTCTTTGAATAGTGCCCTAGGACCTTTTAGGAAGTCACAATGATCAGTGGTTAAGATAATAACTGCTGCAGGATTTCCTGTCAGTGAATTCATATCTCACATATTAATTGATGCTGAATGCGAGAAACAAGCCATTAAAAAGAAACTTCACATGACTTTTTAACACATCCCAAATAGTTAAGAAGATGGTTAATGAGTAAAAAGAGAGAACTTGCACTTATATACTCTTTTACACAACCTAACGACAATTAAGTGCTTTTTTATAGTACAATTATTGGAGGAAACACAACAGGCAATCTAGTAAATATCATAAACCTGGGTGTGGAGAATACAAGAATTGCTAAGTAGCTGGTTGGAATTTGATACATTCCTGATCTGATCTCTTCTGCCAGGTCCGAATCCCAGTGAATCTAAAGTACATTGATCAGTAATCACACAAGCTACCCAAAGTCAAATGTCCACTCTCAACATATAATTTAAACTGTTGCATTAAGCATGCACACTGGTCAGGCAAATATTGTCATCTTACCATTTCCATAAGGTACATTAGGAAATCAATTAAGATGCAGACACATGATCTGTAACAATCAATCTCGTCTCGTATTATAGATGTGCACCCAGAAACTGTGGCCTCTAATTGTTTAGTCATTGCATTCTTTCGTACAGCATTCTATTGCTTTTTGCAATTCTTAATTTGCCTTTTTGCAAGCCAAAGCTAGTGCAAGTTCTGAACTTTATTTGGACTTTTATTGCAGCAGATGGAATTTGCCTGGGTTTTGCTTTATTTGACTTTATAAGCTCATTTCAGGCATTTCAAAGCCCTTCAAACCCTTCTTGTTAATTCCCTTTTTCGCTCAAATTGGTTTTCTGCGCTTTAATAATGGAAACAATACATAGTGAAGTAATAGATTCTTCAGGCACTTTAAGATTCTAAGTGGAGCTCTAACGAGTTGTCAGCCTTGGTTTATTGGTTGCAATCTCACCTGAGCCAGGGAGGTCATGGGTTTAAGCCCCAGTCCAGGAGCTGGTGCACATAATTTATAGCAACACTTCAGGAAATACTGAGGGTTTGCTGCACTCTCAGAGATGCTGCCTATATATTTTTAATGAGTCTGTCCTCTCAGCTAGATGTAAAAGAGCCCATGGCACTATCTGAAGAAAAGGAGATGGAGTTGTCCTGGCCAATATTGCTCATCAATCAATACGACTAAAACAACTTATCTAGTCATTATCCTGTCGCTGCTTGTGGGATCTTGGTATGCACAAATTGGAAGCAGCGTTTCCATACACTACAACAGTCACTACAATTCAAGATTACTGAGTCACTGTAAATCACATTGGGCCATGCTGAGATTCTGAAAGTTGCTATGTAAATGAGACTGCTCACCAGTTTAACAACATCTCAATGCTCCACTCCAAAAAGAAACATTTGCTTAGATATAGTGATGAAAGTGGTCCAAATCCACAGTCCTAGCCTCTAGAGGTACCAGAATCATGTTCTTCTTTCATTCTAGGTCCACCTCCTGCCTCCACCTCACAGATCCAATTCCCATTCCTATCAACCACAGCTTTTAAGATGGACTGAATCTTAAAGGTCCTGGAATCATGGCAACAGGAGTAGGCCATTCAGCCTCTCGGATCAGTTGCAACATGCAATTAGATTACGGATCATCTGCATTTTAACTCTGTATACCCACCTTGGCTCTGTAACCCTTAATATCCTTATCTAACAAAAGTCTATCAATCTCAAGTTTTGAAATGCTCAATTGGTCTAGTCTCAACAACTACTTGGGACAGAGTTCACAGATTTCCATCACTGTTATGTAAAGAACCAGGTTCTGATATCGCCTTTAACTGACTAGCTCCATGTTCCTTTGTTCTGGACTCTCCCCCACCAGAGAAAACAGGTTTTCCCTATCTATCCAACCAATATTTTTAATTATCTTGAACACATCAATTAGATCGCCAGATTTCTGTTGAGCTGTTGTAGGATGCCTGATTCTTTTTCCTATATATATGTGTTGACTTACTCACACATTAACCAGGATTGTCTCCCAGTAATACTGTCCTGACAGGACAGGACCTCAGGGTCAGGTTAAACATCCATACGTGAAATCCATCCAGCAAAATTCCCACTGCCGGGAGGAAACCCACTATCATCCAGCCACAAAATCCTGGTATTTCTGCAGTGGCTGATTCCCCAGAGTTAATACATTGATTCATAAAAGAAAAGTCAACACCCTATCAGGAAGAATGATCCATCCGTGGCTTACTGACGTTAATGATGCATTAGATTGAAAGAAGACGCTTCATAATGTTGCAAAGAATAGTGGTAACTGAGGATTGGACCACCAAAAATTTGATAAAAAGGGAAACATGGAATATGTGAGTAAAGGAACTAGTAATATAAAAACAGATTGGAAGAACTTTTCCAAGTATATAGAAAGGAAGAGAGAAGCTAAAATAAATATTACTTCCTTAGAGGTAGGGGCAGGAGAAAGGGGAATTGGCAGACATTGAATGAATATTTTGTGCCTGTCTTCACTGTGGAAGATGTATGTTACATACTAGAAACAGAGGGTAACCAAAGAGCTAATAAGAGTGCAGAACTTAAGGTAATTCATATCAGCAGTGAAAAGTACTGGAGAAGCTTAAGGCACAAAAATCTGACATACCGCCAGGACCTGATGGTCTACATCTCAGCTTCAAAAAAGGGTAGCTGCAGAGATAGTGGATGCGCTGGTTATGATTTTCCAAACTTCCAAAGATTCGAAAATAGTCCCAGTGGATTTTAAGTTAGCAAATATAACACCGCTATTCAAGAAAAGGAGAGAGGAAACAGGGAACTACAGGCCAGTTAGCATGACATCAGTTGTTGGGAAAATACTGGAATCCATTGTTAAGGATGCCTTAACGATGCAGTGCAAAAGCATAGTGTTACGATCATGTCAGGACCAGGATGGGAGGAGTGCACAGTTGATCTTGCTCCACTACTCCACAAGTCACAACATTAGTTTAAATGTTCAATTTACACACCAAAATGGCCAATTATTTACCTTCGCTAGTGTAATGCAGAATAAAAGATACTTAAATCAAGCTTCTCTAAATAAACTCAGAATGATTGGTTTATTATAAAACAAAACTTACTTTTCATTAAACCAGTTTCCAGAACTGGTCAACACACTTTTGTACTTTGGAAATATAAATATCTATCCCTTTTAAAAACACCCCAGCACACACACATGAACAAACAAGGGACAAATAGATAGGGTCTCTGCAGAGATGGACTTTGGAGGATAGGCTTTATAAAATAAAGGATAAATTTCTCAGTGTTTCGACGCTTTCGATCTGGAGCTCCCTCATGCGAAGATGAAAGTTCTCACCAAAGGAGCTTCGGTATGGAGGAGAATATAGAGTTGGATCAATTCTTCTTGTCTCAGCTTTGCAGGTTTCCAAATGCAGACATATTATACTCTGATGAGGAGCTTCTGGCTGCAGGTTGATAACCACACAAAATTTCAGCTGCCATGGTGGGATTTGAACCCATGTCCCTAGAATATTAGCCTGGGCCTCTGGATTACTAGTACAACAACATTACTACTACACCACCATCTCCCCCGTTATGGCAGAAGCCCCAGTGGAACCATAAAAATGGCTGGTTTTAAGAAGGATCTGGGTGGGAACTTCAGCAGGCCCAATTTCTTGAATCTTAGCAATGGACTGAACATCTCTCAATGCAGTTGCATTCCCAGACTGGAGTCTCACTGGGAGTGAGAGCTGGGGAAACAGTGCTGTGACCTTGCTCCAGTCTAGCAAGGCTTTGTTCTGAAATCATGCCCCTCACTGACTTTCCCCTATAAACCAAGAACAGATGTCTGGTATACAACCATGTAGGAAACGAGTCTTCATAGTCTTCTGCACTATTGCCCAGCATTAGGCTTCATAGTCCCAATCTGCCTCACTTGATTCTTTAATGCGGCTTTCAGTCAACCTCTCCATGAGTGCATTCCCAGGAAGTGTGTTTCATCTGGGCTGCCGTACATTTTAAAACATCCAGATGATAGGACTCCCTGTTACTGTTTCTCAATCTTTTATCACGCTGGAGTGATTGTTCCTAACTCCACATGCTTTTAATTCAAAGAAAATCACAAACCTTACAGCTATTATGACTGTGCTCATTATTTCAGTAAACAAATGCGTAGGTTAAACCTATGGATGGCGTTTTGGATCAGGGCTGCGACTTTGAATGGAGCCCATGTGAGGGGGATCGATCCTTGTGACTGTGTTTGCAACCATTTGGAATGAGGGGATTGTCCTGTGATGTGAGGCTGAGTACTTTGGAGCTCTATTTGCTAGAGTTTAGAAAAACGTCAGCTGATTTCATTGAAGCTTATTCCGAGGGGTCTCTGAGGGAACAGGGTGGGTGCTGGGAGGTTGTTTCTGTTGCTTTGAGTCTTTGAGGGGCCACAGCGGATAACAGGTTGATAATTTAAGACTTGGATGAGGAGAGATTTCTTCACACAGATCATTGTAAATCTTTGGAATTCTCTGCTGTGGACGTTCAATTGTTGAGTGTATTCAAGGCTTTGATAAATAGATTTCTGGACTCTAGGGGAATCAAGGGAAATGTGGATGGGTTGGGAAAGTGGAATTGAGGTCAAGGATCAGTCAAGATCTTACTGAACGATGGAGCAGGCTCGAGGGGCCGTAAGGCCTACTCCTGCTTAATATGCTTATATATTTTATATTAAAAAATATATATGCACATATATGTGTGTGTTCAATTTTAATTGTAAATACAGATCTTTAAAACTATGTATGCAAGTACAAGTGTCTGTACATGTGCATGTCCAGCTGAATTTGAACAACAGTTGAACAGTTTCTTCAACTAATGCAAATTTGATCCTGAAGTATGTGGGACATGCAACCTTTCAGTATAAATAAAAGCCTTTGAAACTCGACTGCTGGATTCACATGGTTATATGCTGAATGTGCTGCTCATGGGGTCATTTCAAACCAAAGGCTTCAAGCTTCCTTTAAACTCATCACAGTACACTAAACGGTCCAGGAATTATACCGCATAATGTTTATTCTAAACAAGTTAATATGTCCACTAAAATAGATGAGAGGGGCATTTCAGATAAAGATGCTGAGCATTCGACCATTGTGGTTCCACAGTCAATACATATAATTAAACTAAAAACTACACAAATAAACAGAAAATTAATGATTCATGAATCAAACTTGTTCCTAGTGGAACTCGTTCTTTATGCAGTGGTATGAGACCAATGTGATTGTATCTTATGGGCTGGTAAAACATCTTAGCAATGCCCCATTACAATAGCTTATATGTCTTAATACATCATTGGATTCTAGTCAATACTACTCTAGCTCTGTAAAAATAAGTGTCCACATCGAACCATCAACCTGTCTGCCTCATGTAACTGAGTCCCTGCATCTTTGTAATATCTGTATATGTGGGGTTTTTTTAAATTTGGTTTTAATGACATCAAATGTCTGTAGAACTTCTGCTTCCTCCTTGAGCAGTTTCTCATCAATTATATTCCGGAAAGTCACTAAGACAGTTGTTCCCTGTTTGGAGGCCACTGCGGTGTCAATGCTACATCTCCTGTCCTACCAGCCTGAGTGATTGAGCTCCTGCTTTCAATTTGCATAAATAAATTACTGGGAAGGCTCCACTCCAATAGCAAAACACATTTACCTGCATTAATTGACGCGATGCAGGTTATTGAATCGTCCTGGGTTCTTTCCACATGACTTTAATTAACCAAAGGCCAACCCTGAGACAGAAAAGAGAGAGAGAAAAGAGAAGGGGGGAGAGGAGAGCTGGAGGGAGAGGAGAAAGAGAGCAAGGAGAAAGAAAGAGGAGAGAAAAAGAAAAAAGAAAGAAACAATGGGGGAAAAGAAAGATTTGCATTTATATAGCACCTTTCTTGCCATCCCAAATTTCTTTATGGCCAATGGAATAATTTCTGACCTGTTGTAATGTTTGAAACGTGGCAGGCAATTTGCACACAAGGTTCCACAAACAGCCATGAGATAAATGCTCAGATAACCTTATTCAGAAATAATGACTGAGGGATAAATATTTGCCAGGACACCAAAGCGAACCACAGTGGCAGCTTGAGAGGACAGATTAGTAATTCATGAATACAACCAAGGAGTGGCTGGGATTTTTTGATATGTTATTTAATTATGTAGTACCAGACCTACTAAACCAAAACGCCTGGACAAATAGGGAGAAGTAATTGATTTTCCTCACAGACAAATGATTGCTTCAAACTAACTAAACACAAACAAGAGCTAAGTAATTACTGTTGACATAAAGCCTGACGTGTCAATTGTACGATGGTGCCCAACAATGTCATGGGTTTGGAAGTAGACACAACACTCACTTCTCTTAAATTATTGCGTTTTTGAGATGTTGCTGTGCTACGAGACTCTGCATTTGCTTGGTCTCCAAACTTATTAAGAGGAAGCCTGAAATGTTGATGTATTCATGCAATGCACTAACCTTGCCCGTGTAACATGGACTGTGAGAGGAATTAGAAGTCAAACGCAACTATCTCAATTAGTTTTAACAACTAGAAAGTCCACAGCAATGGAATTGCTTTCAGCGCTCCTGTCATTTGATTGAGTGGAGCACGACAAGCAAGAGCAGTGATGCACTGCTAAAGACATCAGGTGGCACAAGGGACGTACTGTCCGAATCTGCTGCTAAATCGTTCATCACATCTAAAAGGTCCACGTCCAACCACTGCACCTGGTAGTGAGTGAGGAGCATCACCAAGCTCCAGAGACTCAGATTTCACAGGAAACAGCTACACAGCAGTGTCATATGACACACAAAGACAGCCAGACAACCTTGAACACAAAGACAGCATTGCAAATAGCCAAAGTAACTCAACTGTTCAGCCTTTGACACACCCCCCCGCCAGACGTCCACAGCATTTGCTGCTCCAAGATGTAGCAACAGCATCAGAACAGAACGACTTAATTCTGCAGAATTGCTGGCTTGCCCAGAATTGCCTGGACCCAGATTGCTCCTTTCCACAATGCCAGCAAGAACTGAAAAGAGTTTTTTTTTTCTTAATCACCTTGCGGACATATGTGACTATCAGCACAAAATCACACAGGTCAATGGCTATTCCTCAAGAAATGTTCACAATACTTTGATTTTTAGAAGGCAAAACGTTTATTTAAAGAAGGAACATAAGAACAGTGGAAAAATACTCAGCCCTCGAGCGATGTGAGGCCCCTTTCGAATCATTGGCTCACGTCGCCGGTAACTGTCCACTCGTCAAGATCGCCCGAATCAAAAGACATAATAAAATCCTGGACTACCTGCAACAGGTTATCTCTAAGTACAGCTGGGCATCCCACTGGGAACCAAGACTCATTGGAAAAGACTGGACACTATGGAAGCCACACCTGGTACTCGTCAAGGACGGAGTTGTAGCGCTTGTAGCGGTAGTAGCGGAGTAGTAGCAACAGTGCATTTTGAAGACAACAATAAATCGTTGGAGAAAGCTTGGGCAGAGAAAGAACGGAAATATCAACACCTGAAGGACGAGATAAGAGAGCTGACTGTCCATGAGCTTCTTCGGATTGGTCATGGGAGCAAGAGGAAAGCGGCTCGAGTTGAACAACAGTCTCAGGCGATTCCTGAAGATCTAGAAATACAAGTCCTTCACCCAACTTATCTCAAGACTGACGATCTCCCTGACCTTGGAACTTTTGCAAATGTTTGGAGACCAGTAATCAGAGGATCGTCTAACAGAGCTCACCTGGCTCGGCGTTGCAAGACCCAAGATGAAGGATGGGATGTACACAGGAGATGGGTATTGTATATCCCCAGAGTGAGACCCCTTGAGCCTGTTCCATCAATTTATTAGATCATGGCTGGCTTGTATCTTAACTCCATCCATCTGCCTTGATTCCATATTCCTTAATTCCCTTGCCTAACAAAAAATAAAGAAACCCACAAGCTCATGACAGTCAGAAAGAAAGAACTTGCACTTATACAGCAACCAGTGTCCTGGCTAACATTTATCCTTCAACTAACAACACCAGGGCAGGTTGTCGAGTCATTTGTTTTCACTGTTGTTAGTGGGATCTTGCTGCGTGCGAAGGAACTTCCTTATTTCCTACCTAACAACAGCGATTACATTTCAATAGTACATCATTGTCTGGAAAACACTTCAAGAGATTCTGAGGTTGTGAAAGATGCCATATAAATGCAAACTTTTGCTATTTCTTACAGTTTGAAAGAAGACAGGTGTCTGTTTCTACCCAAATGCTATACCGTAGAAAGTTTCAAAGAAAATTCGGTACCATACTGGGTCGGAGGGCATAAACTCCACATTCTATTTGGCACATTGCTTTTTCCAATACTCAGTCAGCCCTTCCCACCCCTTCACCAGTAATACAGCATCCAGCTTGCGTGGCAATTTATCTTTATTGGCAGCAGAGTGGCTAAAAAGACACATTTGAATTGAATCTGCTGGGAATATATTAACTCAGATGTGATCACGGTAGATAAGAGACCCTCGGACCTTGGTTGAATATCTGGACTCCTGGCAGCCTTGAGCATCATTCCAGTTGTCAGATGGAAACTTTTTTCCTGCAACTGGGGTTGTGACTCTGAAAACCAATTTATAATATATTTTATAAAAAACTTCCATCGCTTCAGGCCATAAAATCATGCAACTTTTGTTACTTCCACCTTCACTTGACAGCGAGTGACCTCAATTAATCATATGGCATCCAAAGGTAACTCTGAACCAATACAAATGGGAGAATATATTTGTATCAGATACCAGAGATGGGCAGCTGATTCTCTGCTAAAATACCTCTGTTGAGGTCACTTCACTTTTCCGTCAACGGCACAACATCATAAACTGTAACTCCTTCAGGCTTCGTCCCAAGTTCCCGTTGCATCTTACGTTGAAATTCAATTAACTTGCTTTTAAATTAATATCATATTTGCAATCTCATCAATTGGCTAAACTTCAATATTTTTCAAACAATTTCCTCCCTCTCTTCCTGCGATCGACAGCACCAAAGGAATGCCACCGACCAGCATCTAAGACTTCACTCAAGTCACCTCGAGGCATCAGGCGTCCGCCCTGTCTCAGTTGTAGAATTCTGGCCTCTTGGCCAGGCAGAGGTCCACTCCAGGTCATGGGCAGTTCAACCAGGCTGACGCTTAAGTACTAGGAGATTCCACCTTTCAGGCGAGGCATCAAACCGCCTGCATCTCCCCTCTCGGGTGGCTGTGAAAGATCCTATGGCGTTATTTCAAGGCAAGCATGGCCGTTGCTTGGACCCCAACCAACATTTATCTCTTAACTGACATCTCAAAAACAGATTATCTGGTCATTATCCCAGTTCTATTTGTGGAACCTTGCTGTGCAGAAAATTGGCTAACATGTTTCCTGTCAGTGATGACATATGAAAAGTCCTTTATTGGCTTTAAATCGTTTGGGATGTCTTGAGGTCCAGATGGGGACTATATAAACACAAGTTGCTTTACTTTCCCAAAGCACATTTTAACCCCTTAGCCGCTAGTAAAAGTTGAGCAGAATTTCCTAATGCTGGTTAACATTAAGGCAATTAGTACCATCTTTAAAATTGATTTATTTGGTATTTATGCCACTGCAGTTTGTGGGATTTTGATGTTTACAAATTGGTTGCCACAATTCTCCACGTTGAAGTGGCTACACTTCAAAATACATTTCATTGGCTGTGAAGTGCTTGGAGCTTGAATGGAGGAGCATTGAATGGCAGAGCAGACTTGATGGGCCGAACGGCCTACTTCTGCTCCTACGTCTTATGGTCTTAAGATGTTGTGAAAGGCGCTAGATAAATGAAAATACTCCTTCACAGCCAGTTCCAATCTTGTTCCTCACTTGGAAAAAAAAGACTTCAGCCAGAGTCAGTAATTAGGCAAGGGAACCCTCACTCCCCAAAACACGGCAGTGGAGGTGAACTGCAGTGCTCTAGAGCAAACTTGACAAGAGAGACTAACTCAGCACAGATCTGCAGTAAAACTTGGGATCTTCCTCGTCCCTAAGACACAACTGTTCACCAGACAAACCCACAAAGGCACAAAAGGTGCAAACAGACTTTTGATGAATGATGTGTTTGAAGGTTCAAATCAGGTCACATCCGCTTATCTGGTTTTCTACTCCATTCAAGAGCAGTCAATCTCTTGGGGCCGGAGGGTGTAGAGCACTCATTGTAGACACAGACTTAGCACAATTTGCTAACCTAATTTTATGACTGTGGAACTCACCGATATGGGACAGGCTGCAATTGGCCAAGGATCGCGTGGCATTAGATTTCTGAAATATAAACTGCGGCTCATTAGTACCACTTCCTGTGAGCCAGCTTTGCAACACTTTTGGTGATCACTTTTCCTTTTTCTTCTCTGCAGCTATTGCAGAGTTGTAAAAAGAAAACGTGCAGAAGCTTTGTCGAAACATTTTAGCAATTCACAAGAAAGAAAAACACCTTATGAAATGATCGGAAACAAAACAAATTTAACAGACCTCATTTGTGTCCAGGGATTGCTTACATTAGAAGTGCAAATTTAGAGATGACTATAAAAAAATCGAGGCTACAGGGTTATTTTTAAATATTAATCATAATGGGCTACACCTGGCTTATACTGGGGAATTAAAACCAAATAGATGAGTTCACAGGGGCCAAGAGATTTTCAAATGGCCTGCTGGTATCACTTCACCAACAGTACACCCACACAGCACTGACAAAGTCCATTACAATTTTAAGTCGGGTTCTTGTAACTGTTTGAGCAAACACAGTATTTTATGGTCCTGCACAGCTTTTTGAAATGGAAGCTCGTCAACAAGAGAAAATTGCATTTATATAGCGCCTTTTAAATAGTTAAAAAAGATTTCAAAGGCATTTCACAGATATTATCTGATAAAATTTGGCACCCAAGTGTGTAAGGCGATACTAGGGCCGGTGACCAAAAAGCTTGCTGGTGAATTTTAAGAAGTGTCTCGGAAGGAAGAAAGGCAAAAAGGTTCAGCGAGAGAACTCTAGAGTTTAGAGCCAAAACAGCTGAAGGTACGTCTGCTTGTGGTAGAGTGAAGGAAATGAGGGATGCAGAAGAGAACAGAGTTGGAGGAAAACTGAGTTCATCAGAGGGTTGTAGGAATGAAGGAAGTTAAAGACATATTTGTTGTATATTTTATGTATCTCAGAGCAATGCAGAGATGCCACAAGTTTCTATGCAACAGGTTTCCCTTATAGTGCTTTAAAATGTCTACTCCATGCTTTAGCCCTGGCATCCAGCTCTTTCTACAGCCTGTTTAGTTTTCTCTGGGTCCACACCCAGACTTAACAAAACAAGCACAGTGAACATCAACAGTAAACAGCCTCTCATAACCAAACAGAGAACAACTGAACACTACAATAAGGATGGGTGAGACCATGAGGGATTTGAATACAAGGCTGAGAATTTTTAAATGAGGCATTGCTGGACCGAGAGTCAAAGTAAGTTGGGGAATGTAGGAATATTGAATAAACGGGACCTGGTCCGAATTAGTTTGCAGAGGGTGGAAGATAGGACAACCAGGATCACATTGGAATAGTCCAGTCTGGTGATAACAAAACCATGGATAAGCAGTGCACACCTCAATCACATTTGCAGACAATGCATAATCTCCTTAACAGTTGTTTCCTAGTCCATTGAATTTGAATGGCACCCAACTCAGCAGTTCAGGACATTGCATATTTAAACTATTTAATCAAATCAAATAATAAATCTAATCCTTCCCTCCCCAAACTATTGCGTTTTTAAAAAATCATGTTTGCAAAGTTTCTTACAGTTGCAACAGCTGAAGTAAACGTCATAGAGTTATGGAGGTCTACAGCACAGATAAAGGCCCTTTGGCCCATTGAGTCTGCACCAGTCAAACAAGTACCTAACTATTCTAATCCCATTTTCCAGCACTAGGTCCACAGCCTTGTATGCCATGGCATCGCAAGTGCACATCCAAATACTTCTTCAATGTTATGAGGGTTTCTGCCTCTACCATCCTTTCAGGCAGTGAGTTCCAGATTTCCACTGCCCTCTGGGTGAAAAAATTCTTCCTCACATCCCCTCTAAACCTCCTGCCCCTAACCTTAAATCTATGCCCCTCCAAATCTATTGATCCCTCCGCCAAGGGGAGTAGTTCCTTCCTGTCTACTCTATATATACCCCTCAATCTTAGACACCTCAACCTCAATCTCCTCTGCTCCAGGGAAAATAACCCCAGTCTGGCCAATCTCTCCTCACAACTAAAACTCTCCAGCCCAGGCAACATTCTGGTAAATCTCCTCTGCACTCTCCCTAGTGCAATAATATCCTTCCTATAGTGTGGATTCCAGAACTGCACACAAGACTCTAGCTGTGGCCTAACCAGCGTTTTATACAGTTCCAGCATTACCTCCCTGCTCTTGTATTCTATGCATTGGTTAATAAAGGCAACTATCCTATATGCCTGCTTAACCAGCTTATCTACCTGTCCTGCTACCTTAAGGGACCGGTGGACATGCACACCAAGGTCCCTCTGATCCTCGGTACTTCCCAGGGTCCTACCATTCACCGTGTTTTCCCGTGCCTTGTTTGTCCTGCCCAAGTGCATCACCTCACACTTATCCAGATTAAATTTGATTTGCCACTGATCAGCCCTTCTATATCCTCCTGTTATTCATGGCTATCCTCCTCACTATTTACTGCCCCATCAATTTTGCATATGAAATAGGACTAATCAGCTTACTTCGTTGTGGTCCAACTTGGTCAAAATAAGGCATTAAATCAAGGCCCCATCTGCCATCTCAGGTAGACTATTTTGAAGAACAAGGAAATCTGAAAGTGTTCTGATCAAATCTGGAGTCAAACAGGACTGCCCTCTCTCTCCTGCCCTGTTCGTGTGTTGCACAGAACCTTGTGCCAAGTCCAGCAGGAAGAATTTAAGCAGAAGAGGAGTGACAATCCCTGGAAGCAGAGGCGTGGAGGTCAAAGCCTCCCTGTATGCGAACAACGTCACCATCTTCTGCTTGGATCTGCTGTTGGTGCGCAGACCGATGAGCATCTGTGACCAGTTTGAACTAGCCTCTGGTGCCAAGATAAATCATGGCAAGAGTAGGACCATGTTCTTTGGGAACTGGACTGACTATTCCTTTGGCCCCTTCACCTTCAAGTCAGACTACTTGACTACTTGACGGTGCTGGGGATATGGTTTGGAGAGTCTGGGGCATGCGCCAAAAACTGGAGGGGGGAGCATATAATCAAGGTGAGGCAGAAACAGGGCATGTGGAAGTGACGCTCCCTCTCCCTTGCAGGTAAGAACCTGGTCATCAGGTGTGAAATTCTCTCGGTGCTACTGTGCATGGCACAGGTGTGGCTCATACCCTGATCCTGCGCTACAGCGGTCACTCGAGCAATCTTCTACTTCATCTGGAGCTCAAAGATGGATCATGTCCACAGAGACACCATGTACAAAGCTCTGGATAGAGGAGGGAAAAACGTACCCAATGTTGCCCTCATCCTGATGGCCGCCTTTGTGTGTGGCTGCATCAAGCTTTGCATTGACCCTCAGTACACAAACACCAGGTCTCACTACGTGCTTAGGTTCTACTTGTCCCTGGTGTTGCAAAGGATGGGTCTGGCCACGCTGCTGTGGAACGCTCCAAGTAGTTGGACCGTACCGTACCACCTCTCCCTTGTGGAAAAGTTTGTGCAGAGAAACATCTTTGACCACATGTCCATCAGGCAGCGGTCTGCACATTACGTCCTCAAGGCCCTTTGGGAAAAGGAGATGGTGGATCCTGTTGGATGGTTCCCTGAGCAGACTGTCAAAGTCATTTGGCAGAATACCTCTTCGCCAGAACTTTCCAACAAGCACCAAGGCTGAGCTTGGCTGATGGTGAGAAGGGCACTCCCCATCAGATCCTTCATGCACGCCCGAAGTCTCTGCGCCACCACATGCTGCCCTCAAATCAGCTGCTGTGGGGAACAGACGATCACACACCTCCTTCTAGAATGTACCTTTGCAAAGCAGGTCTGGAGACAGATGCAGTGGTTTTTGTCAAGGTTCATCCCGAGCAGTAATGTGACATAGGACTCTGTGCCTCTGGTCCCAGGGACACACACCAAGACAAACATCAACTGCAGCTGGAGGATCATCAACTCAGTGAAAGATGCTGTTTGGTTTCCCTGAAACTTGCTGGTCTTCCAGTGCAAAGAGTTGTCTCCGACTGAGTGTTACAGACTCAGGTCCAGGAGTACGTGCTGAGGAATGCACTCAAGCTTGGAGCAGCCGCCGCAAAGGCGCAATGGGGAAAGACCAGTGTGTAAGGCCATTGAGCCATAATAAACCAAAGGGTTGGTAATGGCGTAGGTCCCCTCAGGATGCAAGCTTGCTCTTGAACGTAAATAGTTAACACAATTGTTTTGAGGGACCTCAAAGTGCAACATGCTCTGTGGAAAATGCTGATTGTTTATTGTGCTTTGTTATAACAATTCGAAATGTATTTTGTAATGTTCTTTTAGATAATTATTTTTGAATAAATTATATTTTTGCAAAAAAAATGTTCTCTCCAGTGTCTTGGCCAATTGACTAACATGTCAATTATCTGATCAATTATCTCATTGCTCTTTCTGAGACCCTGCTATGCGCAAATTGGCTGCTGTGTTTCCTGAAGTACAGCAGTGAATAAATTTCTAAAGTATTTAATTGGCTTTTCGAGGTTCTGTAGTCATCAAAGGCATCATCTGAATCCATTTTTTAAAAATTAGTTGATAAACAAAATACACAAAATGGAAGTGAGATCTCCAAGTTTGTCTTTTTAACAGGTTATTAAAAAAAGGTGTTAACCCCACAAGTGCTATCCTAAATGAATCCATTGTCACAAAATTCCCCATTGCATGCACATAAAGAAGGATGAGTGTACAAGAAAGCTGCATAATAAATTGCATTGAATGTCAAGGAGGAATCATCCAATCTAAGAGAGAGGCCACAGCAAGGCTGCCACTCTTTCCCTGTTGCAAATTGTCTCAAGGTCCTAAGTAAAGTCAATCACAATGAACTAAGCATTACCTACCTGAGCACATCCACTCTTGGACAGGACAGAGCATTTAAATGTCAGATTAGATGTAATCTACATCAGTAATTTACATCAGATTGTAAATTAGATGTCAGTACCACCAACCCTCAGCAATACTAGATGCCAGCAGGTGCTGCTTTTATCGCGTCCGGCCTTGTTTTGATGCTAATAATGGAAGTAGTGGCAAACGCGTCCTGAGGTTTATGCGAACCTCGGGTTGCCGCCCTCCAGGATTGTCCTGGACTCTCCAGGACTTGAAGGTTAATCTCCAGTTTACTGCTGCAAGCAACTCAGGGGAAAAAAATCAAAGAGGCATTTAAAAAAAAGTTCTTCATTTAAATGAAACCATTCAAAGAAATAGTTGCAAAAATATCAGAATTTGGAAGAGAAAGCAGTCTCATTAACTGTGATGATTAATCCAATTGGGTGTTAGAGAGTGTGTTCACTGTCCAATTGTTCCATTTACTATGGCTGAAGGATTGAACACACTGTCTATATTTGTCTATCCTTCAGCCATGGTAAATGGAACAATTGGACAGTGAACGCACTCTTTATATTTGTCTGTGTCCAATTGTTCCATTTACCATGGCTAAGAATAGACAAATCTGATTGGGGAATAGGATCTTTTGGGATGAAACTTCCAGGAATAAACCCAACTATTTGGTAATGTGATACCCTAGGGGATGGTATAAATGCAATAAACAGATCATAATTTGTTATATTGTACAGTCAAGATAGAAAATAAATGTTTTGCCGACAAAATTTTCACTGACAGCGTTCCCCATTTAACCATGAGCCACCAAAATGGTTAGAATAAAATCACTGAATCATCCATAACCATTTTCCGGGTTTATTTCCTGTTACTGGTCAAGAAGAAAAATATTTGAGTGTAACTTTGAAATGCTACTTTACACTTTAAAATGCGGACGAGCCAGTGTTTATCCCTCAATCAACATGAGAGAAACAGATTATTTGTGGAGGTTTGCTGTATGAAAATTAGCTTCTCTGTTTCCTACATTGCCACAACAGTGACTGCACTTCAAAAGCATTCATTGGCATAAAACACTTGGGACATTCTGAGGTTATGAAAGGTGCTAAATAGTTATAAGTTCTTAATTTATTCTTCATGGTATTTATTCCAGTTACAGTGAACAGGCTTTAATCGAAGTTCAAACCAGGTTATTTACATGGTCATTACTGGACTTTGGCATGAACAGCATATTGAGGGAGTTGTTATTACAGAATTATTCTTTTATTCTCCCATACAAATGTACAAAGGTCTTTTCTTAATATATGTTGACATTTATTGTCTTCCAGGGACTCTACACACAACTCTCCTGCATAGCATTGTGGGTGGGAAATATGCTTATTCACAAACCTTTGCTCTAATGCAAATGCAGCCTGTCAAAACGTGTTGAAGACTTCATGGTCGATGAATTCTCAGACCCAAATATCAACCCCTTTCAGACAAAAAACACCATTATGTAAATCCAAGTCACATTTTCCCTTCCATTAAAGTATTGAAGTATTGACAAGAGTGCACCAGAACATTCCCGCCTCAGAATTATATTGCATTGCTGTTTCTCAAACACTGTATTAAATTTGGAAAACGTTGATAGGGAGAATTCAATCAAAACTATGACACAGAACCCGAGAGACATTACTAACATCTTTATCTTTACATTAGTACTTATTCAGCAAGCAACGCCTGTAACGTACTCTTTAAAAATACATTCCCAACAAAATCAATTATTAGTGGCTTGATTCAGCTTTATAACTGTCCACAGGTGACCAAATATTTGGCCACTAGGTGGGTTTTGAAGAGGAAAGAGAGAGAGAGAGAGAGAGAGGGTTGGAGAGGTTTAGGAAGGGAATTTCAGAGCCGAGGATCTAGATAGCTCCATGAAGAAAATCAGAGATGCACAAGAGGCCAGATTTGGAGGAATATCGTTCTCAGAGGGTTGTAAGGCTGGAGGAGGTTACAAAAGTAGGAAGGGGCAAGGCCATGGAGGGATTTGAACACAAGGGCAAAAACTTTAAATTGGAGGCTTTGCTGAATCAGAATTCAAATAGGCATCTCTTGAAATAGCTCCATAATAAGTTAAAGCCTGATGGTTCAACCATCGTGGCAGAATTACCAGGCAATATTTACCAAGCAAATTCCATAACTGGAGATGTAGTTTCACTGGAAATCAATCTGGTGCCTGCAAATGCATCTCTTCTGAAAGCACCTTCTAAATAGTATTCCCAGCCAAAAGAAAATAATCTTCTCAAATATATTTCCACCTGATCTAGTCCCTTTTCGATTAAAAGAAATGTGAAAATAGAATGTATTTCAACAAGGGATGGTTTCCACAAAAACACATTCACATTACCATTTAGAACAAAAACACTTGCATTTATATAGCACCTTTCATAAACACAGGACATCCCAAAGTGCTTCACAGCCAATGAAGTACTTTTTAAACTGCAGTCACTGTTGGAAGAAACAGAGCAGCCAATTTGCTCATCGCAAGTTTCCACAAGCAACAATGGGACAATGATCAGATAAGCTGTTCCGTGTTTTTGTGATGTTGATTGAGAGAGATAAATGTTGGTCAGGATACCAGGGATAACTTCCCTAATCATCTTCAATATAGTGCCATGAGATATTTACATTCACTTGCGAAGGCAGACAGGGCTCTGTTTAACATCTCATCTGAAAATTGGCATTTCAACAGTGTAGCACTCCCTCAGTACTGCACTGGAGTGTCAGTCTTGAATTTTGTGCTCAAATCTTGAAGTGGGACTTGAACCCAGGATCTTCTGACTCAAAAGGAGAGAATCCTATCAGCGGAGCCAAGGCTGACACTGCCTGAAGCTGAAGTGTATTACTGGAACTGATACATGGTAGAGTACTTTCTTCATAATATCATCATCATTCAGAACCTGCCCTTGGATACCTTTCTTTGAGGCAAGAAAGTTTAATTTGCTCAGAGCCAGGTAAGTTAAAATCCTTTGTCCCAGTCACAAAGTGCACGCATGTTTAAGATGTTAAACCTTTCAAATGAACAATTATTATCCAGCTCTGTTTGGTCAGATTCACTGTGGCCGTTTTAAATGGGGCTATCAATTACGCCACGGGAATGTGCTATTTTGGTAAAGATTAGCTTGCAGTGTGACTAGACCTTAAGCATCAATGAGACATAAACTTGCTCCAAATGAGCAATCAAGGTCAATGTTAAGGAATCTCTATTATGAAAATGTAACATGGTTACTAAAAAAGCGCTGGATAATTGACATGTGATTATCATATCATCAGAAGAGAGCGTAGTGTGATTTCTGAAATGTTCTTTTGAATAGTTACCAGGAATAAATCCTCTGATGGTTGAATGATCTTAAGCTTCCAAAAATCATAATGTTTTACATCACAATTGCTTCTGCTTTCTATAAAACTAATGTCCAAATGATGTCAGACTCTGTTCAGGAATGGGGAATATTGAAAAGGACAGAAAAGGCCCACATTGGCATTATTTATAGGCATAAAAAATGCATGCAAGAAATTGAGAGACTTTTATATCTGCCTTAAATTAAGTACCTCCTCTATGCCTCTCAATGGACATTTAATAATTTACTGACTCTAACAAAATGATATTATTCATATTTTGAGAAGCTCTCCATTCAAACACTAAATGTGGCGACATGATTCACTGGCCAAAAGTAAATCCTCAAACTGAGATGAGACAATGCAAGGAAAGAGCTTCCTATTATGGGGCAATTTATATCAGAATTGAACACATCAGGTCAGGTTTAGTACAGATCAGATGTCAAGCAAAGCTGCCTCTGCTTTGTCTCACCAATGTATCCAATTCCAAATTCAGAAGGGCAGAACTTATTGAACCAGCGTGACCATTTGCATTCTCCATGCCAATCAAACTGATGGCTTCAATCTGTTAAATTGTTAGTCAGGGCTAAATCATTAGCGCTTCTGTGCGATTAGCCTGAAACTCATCTAAGAAACAGCCTGAAATACATCTAGGAAACAGATTGAAGTTGGCACACATTACTTCAATTAAGAGAGCCATTTGAATGAAGAGAATGATATTCTTTTGATCTGCTGTGGAAGTAAACTCCAGTACCCAGAGTTGAAAAGCACAGTGCACTATGCCACCTAATCTCTCCCAAGAATGTTTACTGACGAGGCATAATCATTTCTGAATAAACTTGAAGAGTTTTATAGGTTGCGTTTATTGATACATTATTTAGGTGTTTGGAATTTGCCATAATTTGAAAAATGATTCTTGTTCCAAAGACATTGTTCACCTATAAACTACCTGGACCCTACGTTTGCTACTGCAGTATGCAGGGACTACTGAGACTTAAGTTTTTTTCTAGAAATCTCCACCATTTGACAATAAAATTTCAAAGGAAAGACTACCACAGACCACACCAGCAGCATGCCTTCTGATTGACTGCAACACCCAGGGTTTCTAACTTCACCCCATGCCTAAAATAAAATCACTCACAATGTCCTTCTCAGTGCTTTAATAATGGCTTTTAAAAAAAAACTGGGGTTTGCCATATTTCAAACAAAGCTAGTGGAAGTCTGCTGTATTTTCCCACCAGAGTGGTATCAATGCCTTTTCATTTGGGTTGGAACATCACCATGTTTGTCTTGTCTTATGTAACTGGGTTTCATAACGTTTCATAAAATCTTGGCTGCTAAAGAAAAGACATGAGTATCTGGTTAATTTATGAGCTACGATTCCTCAGGAAATTATATAATGGGAGCTACAGAGCACAAGCCAGGCACATAGTGAGACCTGCAGGGCATCAAACAGCGACCAGATGCAAAGGACAGTTAAGTCCGAGAAGCAAAAAACACTTCCTACTGACAGTGACAAATAGTTCCATGACAAACTGGAATTCTCCACCACTCAACAGGAACACACACAGACAATCCTAGAAGTGACTACGGGTCTCACAAACCGATGAAAGTGTAATACATTCATATTGCCCTCTTCAGTCTGCTATTGCAACTGAGGCATTAACCCACTTCAATTAAAATGGTTAACATTGGTGTTGAAATAGTGACAGAAGAATCTCATATCACTAACGTGACCCAATAGTCGGGAAGCAGAGGAGAAGGTAGTGTTTTCCAATAAGCTATCGAAATAAAACACAGCTCTCTGTAATAACAGAAATACTTTCCCAATTCTTTGACAATGCATTACAGTTGCTCTAGGGAGCAGGAACATCACCAATCTCTTCCACCCAAGGGATCGCTGCCAATTTCAATATATGTACTTGTCACACCTGATTAAAACAAAATCTTTGCTCTACTCCAATACATTCACCATTAGCCATGTGTGGCTAATTTAGAAGCCAGATGTGGCTAATTGAATTTCTGATCAGTAAATTAAAAAATGAACAACAAGCACAGTCTCTGGGCACGTGATCTCCATACTCTTATTCACTCAGTTTTTTCAGGCAAGTTGTAACATTGCTGTCTGTTTTTTAGTGACATGGTGAGACAAAAAGCAGGCTGTGCATGTGTTTTTTTTAAAAATCATTTTGAGGAAATTTCTTCCTTGGTTATTGACTGTTGGTAGATGTTTAACTAAGTTACAACAACTTGTATTTTTTTTTTACATCTTTTCTTTCATTGGATCAGAGTCTGACTGGCAAGACCAGCATTTGTTGCCCATTCCTAATTGCCCTTGAACTTAGTGGCTTGCCACACCATTTCAGAGGGCAGTCAAGAATCAACCACATTGCTGTGGGGCTGGAGTCACATGTAGGCCAAGCCAGGTAAGGACGGCAAGTTTCCTCCCCTAAATGAAATCATTGAACCAGATAGGTTTTTACATTAATCACCATGGTTTCATGGTCATCATTACTGAGATGAGCTTTTCAATTCCAGATTGTTACCAAATTCATATTCCACAAGCCGTGTGGTGGGATCTGAACCCTTGTCCTCAGCCTATTAGCCTGGGCCTCTGGATTACCAATCCACTGACATTACCACTACGCCACCGTCTCCCCCATATGGTGGCTTCAATGGAATAATACATCTGAAGACACGTTACACAACTCACAGGAACCTTATGAAACAAAGTATGATATCAAAGCACATAAGGAGATATCAGGGTAGGTGACAAAAAGCTTTGTCAAAGAGGCGTGTTTTAAAGAGCCTCTTAAAAGACCAAAGTGAGATAGAGAGGTGAAGAGATTTTTGCAGGGAATGCTGGTAGCTGAAGGCATGGTTCTCAATGATGGACTGATTAAAATCAGGGATGCTCGAGATGCAATACATTGAGGACCGCAGATACCTCAGAGGGTTGTGGGACTTGGAGGAGGTTACAGAGATAGGCAGGGGAGCGAGGCCATGGAGGAATTTGAAATGAAGAATATTTTAAAATCGGGGCACTGTAAACTGGGAGCCAACATAGGTCAGTGAGCACAGGGGTGATGGGTAAGTGGGACTTGGTGCGAGTAAGGACACAGGTAGCAGAGTTTTGGATGGCGGAGAGTAGAACATAGGTGGTCAGCCAGGAGTGTGTTAGAACGGTCAAGGCGAGAGGTAACAAAATCACATGCGAAGCACATTTACCAGTATTGTGTGAATGTATTAAAGGCATTTCCTACTAAAATTTGTGCATGTGATTAAAACTGTATTGCTGAAGTTTCACTCATGAAGTCAGCGATTTCTATTGGACAACACTGTTCAATTCCAACGGCCTTATTGATGAAGGTCAAAGCATCCGTGTTTATTTAGACTGAAGTTGAAAATTAAACCAATATGAATCTCCCATAATGGTCATCAGTACCGAACCATACAGATCAGCATGGTTACCAGATTCAATCACTTGTCTGTGGTGAGTCATCTGATCTCAGCCATAAAGGGGGGTGGTGCCATGTTACAGTTCACCCAGGGATTCAAAGCTGCTTGGCAACATGCATGTTGTAGCATGGAGCGATGGATAGTGATGCAGAGGCTCCAAAATTCTTTCCATCACAAGATTGACCAGGAATTTCTCATGTTTTTACCAGCTGCTATTGGTATATGTCAGAAGGATTTGCAGGTTGATAGATAACCTGTTTGGCCATGATATGAATGCGACTTCCCTGGCCATTAAGTCCTGGGGTGGGACCTGAACCCAGAACTTCTGGCTCACAGGCAGAGACCCAGTGCATCACAAAACTCCCAAAAAGCAGGTTAAAGCATTGCAAATTCCTCTTGTGATCTAAAGGCTAGGGGACAAACAAATTATCCAGAATTCTTGCTCCGATCTATGTTCAACGGCATGAACAGAGAGTACATGAGTGTGGGTATCTTGTGATGAACACCAGACTCGGGCATGATGTCAACATAGTGACATATCATACTACTATTTTGCAGTCTACACTCACAACTGAAGGACAGCTCCTCGGCTGAGGTGCTTGAGAGCTGCTGGTTGCCTGTTGAACTCCAAAATAGCAAATGTCAACATCTTTTGGAAGAGGGAAAAGGGGGGAAATTTGCCCAATTCTGTCGTGTCCTTCATATGAGGTGTGCTGGTTGGCGGGGGGTGCAGCGGTGGTGGGGGGGGATATTATGTTGTTTCAGCACCAGCTATTGTAACAACTCATGCATCAACCATTATAATAAATACATTAACACTGATACAAACATCATTTGTGGTGCTGCATCAAGTGGAAAATGTTATTCTCAATGTCTAATCTGCTTTCAGCAGCAACACCTGATAGTGCACATCAACCACAATCATCAACTGTGAAATTATCCTTCAAGCAGTATAAGCAAGGCCCTGAATAATATTACTTTATTATTGGTTTTTTTTGTGCTTAAATGGTGGACTATGTTTCCAGCATGTTTGAACAGCATTCTTTCACTCCAGCAAGTGTTGACATTTTACAAAGGTGGGGAAAGGGGCACAAAATGACTATATTTCTGTCATGTCAGCCTTTTGATTGATTCTCGCCCAGATAAAGAATGCAAGCCAGTTCATCATAGGCTCAATTATAAAACATTCGCAACCCATTGCTCCAAACTATCCAAGGTCTCGCTCTTTCCCATCTCTGTAACCTCTTCCGCCCCAACAACCCTCTAAGAACTGTGCGTCTCTCCAAATTTGGCCTCTTGCGCATCCCTCACTCACTTTGCTCAGTATTTGCAGCTGTGCCTCGAGTTGGCTAAGCCCCAAGCTTTGGAAATCCCTCCCTAAATCTCTCTGCTCCTTTAGGAGGTTCCTTAAAATCTACCTCTTTGACCAAACGTTGTTACCTGTCCTAATATCTCCTTCAATGCCAGTGTCCCTTTTTGTCTGGCTATGCTCTTGTGGAGCTCCTTGGAACATTTTCCCCATGTTAAAGTCACTATTTAAATGCAAGTTTTTGTTCTTACTTTAGAACAGTGGTTCCCAAATTGTGGTCCACAGTGACCCGCGAGAGTCCTCTAGATGGTTCATGGGTGGGTCCCGACACGCAACACCACAGCCAAGGCCATACAGGAGAGCAGGCCAGAACCTTCATACCCACCATTTGCATGATGTCACACAGTCAGACCAGCTCTCACATGCACAGCATCAGTTATCACAAGCACAGACAACACCAATGTAGTTTTATAGTAAGATTTATGTTACTGTTGATTTTGTTTTTTTTTATCTATATGTGAGATAATTTATTCATTTCTGAGAAAAAGATTATTATGATGGCGATCACAATAACACTGGGGAAGCGATGGTGTAGTGCTATATTCATCTGACTAGTAATCCAGAGGCCCAGGCTAATGCTCTGGGGACCTGGGGTCCGAATCTCGCCAGGGCAGGTGGTGGAATTTGAATTCAATAAAAATCTACAATTAAAAGTCAGATGAAACCATGGACGATTGTTGTAAAAACTCATCTGGTTCACTAGTGCCCTTTAGGGAAGGAAATCTGCCGTCCTTACCCGGTCCGGCCTACACGTGACTCTAGACATACAGCAATGTGGTTGACTCTTAAATGCCCTCTGAACAAGGGCAACTAGGGATGGGTAATAAATGCTGGCCTGGCCAGCGACACCCACATCCCATGCACGAATAAAAAAAAACACATTAGAATGTTTCCAATAAATATGTTCTCTTGGAATATTTATATTAATAATATGAAAATGCCTACACTTTTGTTTCTGGCGTGAATTAATTTACCTATGATATTTAATTGAAAAAAATAACGCACATAAATTTACTACATTAAAAGCAGCACATTGTTTATAGTTTCCATGAGTTCCCATTAATTCTGATGAGTTTTTTTTTGCAGTTGCAAGCAAGCGTGGGTGAGGTAGAAGCAGCAGGTGATCCACGGATGAAACAGGCCATTTAAAGTTGGTAAGTGCTTAATAAAAGCTCAATTCTGCAACCTTCTGGAACCTTCACAGGGTGGCCGGCATTCTGCAGCTGTCTGAATCAGACCAGCAGAAGGGGTGGGGGGGGCGAGGAACACATTGGGGGCAAGTCATGGAGGCTAGAAAAGTTTATTAAGGTCAGTATTCATGCTTTTAATAGGTTAAAGGGCTTAACCCCTTGAGGTTAAACTGGCAGCAGCCCAGGACAGATCAGCAGTCAGAACTGTGCCAGTTCAGGAGTTCATCAGCCTTCTGGCATCACATGGGCATCAGAGCAGTGAGCAGGGCTGGTTGGATTCCACCCAAACACCAGGAACAGTGGAAATGGGTACCGCACCCTCAGAAACCAAGGCCACGCGAGATGAGCCTGCACAGGAAGGGCAGAGTGCCAGGCATCAGGAGGTCAGTGGAGGGGGGGACAAGAGACACAAACGGGACACTGTCCTGAGCACAGGATCTACAGGCAGAGGTGAAGCTACCTGGACATGACAGAACCATTGCCAAAGGAGAATATGACCCTCTAGGCAAATGGTCATAGACATCTGTGCACTCAACAGTACAGACCTTGGTGGCATCTCACAGACACTTGCGCACCGGTACATTGCCGATGTCCTCTTCAAGGCTGGGCAACATATCAAATTCACAACTGAAGGAGCATCGCAGGCTCAGAGGGTGCCTTGACACTCAGGAGGTCCCTCCAATCCCCTCCTGCAAGGGTCTTGGTCATTGTGATGGTCTGCTGTGCCCTCCATTTTATGGTCCTCCAGAGAGGTGTGGACCCCGAGGACAGTGAGGCCCTGGATCTGGGCCGCTCATCGGGAGCAAGAAGTAAGAGATGAGGAGGAATTGGAGGCAGAGGGAGATGATGCTGAAGAGGGAGGTGTCCCTGCTGCATGACAAGGTGGCCTTCTCCTGACACCCTGCAGGAAGAGGACCTCCCTCATAGGTACAGAACTCTGGTTCTTCTACGATATCTTGCTTTCTGGTGGTGCAATGGCAGGCTTTGGCACAAACTCTCCCCTCCAAGACAACCAGCAGTCTCAGTGATGGCTGCCTTGGGTGTCTGAAACCCACCTCCATTCCTGCCCCACTAACTTTAATTGGACAGGAAACTCGTCTCCATGACAATTAAGGGCTCGTTCCTGCAAAAATCTGAACTCCAGTCAGCTTTACACCAGAGGTGGGTTTCTGATCCAAAAAACAGACCCGGCTTCTGTTTCCTGTCTCCATTTTGGAAATCAAGCCCCAATTGTTATAAGTCACCACAGCCTGACAACACTCAGAATCCCATGGATGTATTGCTGAAGTAAATTTGAAGCTATAAACTTCTTTCTCCATTTCAGAGAAAAACAGCATTAAATGACAAGGTTGCAAGGCATTTTACACTTTCTGATATCTACACCATGACCTATAGATATATAGATTCATACAGATAGATTTGATATATATATATATATATAGAAAAGTTAATGCATAAGTAATAACCTCACCATTTAGGTTCTGAAGATAGATTGCAATTGCAATGGAGAGCCAGTTAGACACCCTGCTTACACACATGAAGTAATGTCCATTTTCTCAGAACATTAAAAAGTCTTCTACCTCAGTTTAAGTTTCCCAGAAGTCTGATGGGCCACCCCAGCATTTTTTAAAACCTAACCTGATGCTGCACTTCATGGAAATTGTTACCCCAAGAGTATCCTGCATTGCCATCTTCAACAGCAACATTCAAGGCCTGGCTCCAGAGCTACAGTAGATTGTTACTTCTGTGGGAACAGAGAAGCAGAATATTTCTTAAATGGCAAGAGGTTGGGAAATGTTGATGTCCAAAGGGACCTCCGTGTCCTTGTTGATGAGTCACTGAAAATAGCACACATGTGCAGCAAGAAATTAGGAAGGCCTTCATTGCAAGCAGATTTGAGTACAGGGGTACAGATGTCTTGCTGCAGCTGTATAGAGCATTGGTGAGACCTCACCTGAAGTATTGTGCACAGTTTTGATCCCCTTATCTAAGGAGAGATAAACTTGCCACAGAGGGAGTGCAATGGAGGTTCATCAGTTTAATCCCTGGGATGGCAGAATTGTTTAATGAGGAGAGATTGGGGAGACGGGCTCTGTATTCCCTGGAGTTTTGAAGAACGAGGGGTGACCTCATTGAAACTTACAAACTTCTTACATGGGGTGACAGGCTGGATGTAGATAAGATGTTTCCCCTGGCTAGTGAGTCTAAAACCAGGAGATGGAATCTCAGGATAAGGGATAGGTCATTTAAGACTGAGATGAGGAAGAATTTCTTCACTCAGATGGTAATGAATCTTTGGAATTCTCTACCCCAGAGGGCTGTGGAGCTCAATCATTGAGAATGTTCAAAACAGAAATCAATAGATTTCTGGAGACTAATGACATCAAGGGATATGGAGATAGTGCAGGAAAGTGGTGTTGAGGTAGATGATCAGCCATGAACTAATCGAATGGAGGAGCAGGCTTGATGGGCTGAATGGCCTACTCTTGTTCCTATGCTTTGCAATGACACAAATATGGCAAACACTCAGAAACTGGCTTCAACTCCCAATAGTGAATATGATGGAGTTAAGCTAAACAGAAATGAGAAGGGGAGCAGCTGGACACTGAGTAAGGAGAGATATTAAGTTAGTTGAAATGGTCTTATGGCATCAACCTAACTGTTGTGAGAGACTGATGGGCTCATCATATAGATGGATCTTCATTTCTGTCTCCACCTCCACAATACTCTGAGGGCATTTATCATTCTACCTGCCATATCCATTTTCTTAGGCTGAAAAAAAATGAATATATGTTCCAAGTCCTACACTGGAGTATAGACAGGCAACTCGCTCCAGATCTCTGCAAATAATAATGCTGCCCTGAACTAAGATCTAGGATGTGCCCGAGAATAGGCTCAGGTTCATTTGGGCCCAAAGCTTCAGCCCTCAACTTGGGCAAAATTCAAAGATTTTGCTCAACACATACCCCTATAGCACAGCAAGTTAGCTGCAGCACGTTACATAGCTGCTCAAAGACAATGCATTGCATTAAGTGCTCATCACAGCCTCAAAATTCTGGGAGAATAACACGTGTGTCAACAGCAGTAAAAAAAAATTTGGCATCTCCTTGAATTTTTTTTTAGATCGAGAAAAACTCTTATTTCATGATAACTCTACACCAGTGCCATTTAAAGGACACAATTGATTAAAAGTTTCTATACTTTTGCACTGGAATCAATTAAACATGAAAAATTACTATTCAGAATCGAAATAGTGCTATATTACTTCATTCAACAGAAAACTAAATGAATTCCTCGTAATTACAGTAGGTTACAACTCGAAGTTGAAAACTCGAAGTGGCTGACTTACTGTAGGTAATCCAACAAACGCTTTTGATTCTAACCTCAGCTCTAAATTTCAAATCATAGGTTAAAGATAGGAAAGACTCGCATTTATACAGTGCCTATCACAGTCCCTGGATGAATCAAAAATGCTTTCCATCTAACGAAGTACATTTGAAATGTAGTCAGCCTTCTGAGGTAGGAAATGCACAGTCAAGTTGCGCATCACAAGGTCCTACAAACAACAAGATGATCATTACCAGGTGATCAATCTTAGCAATGTCGCGAGAACTCTCCTCCTCTTCTCCGAAATAGTGTCATTCGATATTTAACTCCATCCACCTGAGGGGGCAGATGGGGCCACATCTGAAAGATGGCACTTCAGATACATTAGACCAATGTGGAAATTAGCCTATTATATGAACCGGAGTTTTCCAGTTTCAAATAAATTGTGACCTATGGTGCTTTTTTTAATCAATTTACGACAATTTAATCTGGACTACAGCTAATTTAAGCATTTACAAAAACCATTAAGATGCATGAATAACCAATGATCTGAATGGGATGCCTACACCGGCTACATCACTATGCCACCTATAGTAAACATAAGCTTTTGATTTCTTGATGAACGTCATGCCTAATAATTGGCACTAGCAATTAGGGAAAAACACATCTGCTTATTGAATATCAAAATGTTTTATTCAATTATACAGTTGGTACAAACATGGATTGGGTTATTGGATGAAATCAATGGACTCTCTATTTTGTTTACATCCAAATCATCCATCCATGACATCCAAGAAATGATGGGTCAATTAATCATTTCTTAGCTGTCAGGTTTATTGAATAATCTCCAAGTGTTAATTCAAAGTTTAAAGTGATTTCTTTGTCAAAAGTAACTGCTCAAAGAGCAAATTTCACCAGCCCATCGAAAATTCAATTATTGAAAAGGATTTAATTAACTTTAACACTTGTTTCTGAATCGATTTTGATTGTTACACCAAGTGCCAATGGCATAATTGGGAGTAAATGAGTTTGAACGAGTTGGAGATTCATATTGTGAGGAAGCTAAATTATTAGCAATAGAGATAGTTACAAACCAAGTGACTTCTGCAATTACCAGTTCCACTGGACATGTTGATTTACCTATCTTGATATCAAGGTAACTAGCTCATGCAAACCAGTTGTGTTTAAATAAAGATGCTCAAGAATAAGACAAATCAACCTGTTAAAGTTGGTGTCAACTACTTTACTATTAAAAACCGTGTAGATTTAAATCACGTAAAATACTGAGAAGCCATGAAAGTGATACAAATGGCATGTGCGGTGTCTTATATTGTTGTTTGATATGCTTTATTTCATATCAGTATAAAAATTGATTAACTAATTCACTAATTGGGGCACCACATACATAAGATTTTTAAAATAAATGTGTGCTAAGGATGGCGATTAGCTGGAACTCAAGCTGGACATATAATTGATTTTCAATGCAGGGTATAGCCGTGGGGCTGGGCAATACACAAGTGCAGCAGGAACCAATGACCATGTTCACTCCATAGTTGGGTGCACTGTAGATAGTATCTCCATTACGAAACCTGACTGATGAGTTCAGAGGGTACCCTCTTCATAAGTCAAGGAGTCATTATTAATGAAGAATATTACCCTCACAGAAGAAAACAATCAGCAACCAACACCAGAGGGTGGAAAAAGTGCAGAGGTACCCTAGAACTTACGCTGGGTCAAGAGTATAGTGCACAAATAAAACCAATTAGAGATCTACAGAAAGTCATATATATTATAGGCAGAGAGATGAGGTGGATACAAAGGATGCAGATAGATATTTCAAACATTCTAGCACTTAAACAGGTTCTGTTGAAGAGTCATACGGACTCGAAACGTTAACTATCTTCCTCTCCGCAGATGCTGTCAGACCTGCTGAGTTTTTCCAGCTATTTTCGTTTTTGTTTCAGAAACAGGCCATTCAGCCCAGCAGGTCCTTACCAGTGTATGTGTTCCACAGGGGACCTCCCCAGCCCTATTTCATCACACCCAATTTGCATATCCTCCTATTCCTTTCTCACTCCTGCACTCTAGTTTCCCCTTTAATGTACCTATCGGATTCACCTCAACTGCTCCCTGTGGTGTGGAGTTCCAGATTCTCGCCACTCCCTGGGTTTTAAAAAAAAAGTTTCTCCCAAATTCTCTGTTGGATTTAGAAGTGACTATTTTATATTTACGGCCCCGGGCGTTTGACCACCCCACCCCATCCCATCCCACAAATGGAAATGTCTTCTCCATACCTACACCATCCTTAGCACTGTCGCAAGCTGGTTTTATAGCGAAACAAAGAGCGGGCGGGGGCTTTGCACAGTTGATCTATTGAGCAGCCATTGTCCAAAAAAAAAAGTCACCCAACTTGAGCTCGGTAGCTGTTCAACTGGGGTGGAAAACCCGCTGTTGAAAGCAGTTGCGGCTGGAACGCAGGTTAATAGTAGGTACTAATATCTACTGTATTGGTACCAAATGGCTGATGAGGTGCCGAGTCTCGCAAGATGCGAACCTTGTGTTCGTTCTAGCTGCGAGAGAGTGATCTGCATACTGCATTGATTAATCTGTTTCTTTAATTAGACACGGCTAACACTCTGCACCGTGTCCATTATTTTCGCAGAACAGATTTGTCACTGTTTAAAGGACAGCAGGGTGTGTTTATGAAAACAGGCTGGTGGTCGAAGCAAAGGTTTATGTATAAATTAACAAAACAAGGTAATCGCTTAGTAAATTCAACAGCAAATCATCGCGGATCATTTCGGAACAGAATCCCGCCCCAAATTTCGAATTCAAGGATTAATCCTTGAGATTTTGCTCTGGCCTCGATAACAACTAAACTGCAGCGCACAATGCAATTAAGAATTGCATTAACTACTTAATCAGGAACACTGGCCTTCAGATTAGTGGGGGGTATGGATTAGCACAGATTTCCCACTGCAACCACTGTATACAATAACCTGAGAAATCCGGTGAATGAATAAATTACCTTGATAACAATTGTAGTGTCCATGCCAATGCCGCTCTCTAGCATAATAAAACTGTGAAGCTATATTCAATGCACAATGTGGTAACAGCAGTCAAAACCTTTCCTTCAATACCCTTCAACCTCCTCCAATGGGCTAGATGTGCGAAAGGCTCTAAATCTTTAATTATAAACTAGGGACATACCTAAAATAAAAGCCCGTGGATTAAACCTCCTTTTACGAGTCATTTAACATGATTTTAAAATTAACCCTGGTCACCGTGTCTTTGACCTTGGCGGTTTAGTTTCAATGTGGTGGGAGGGGTGACACGGGGATGTGCCTCGAAAGCGGTAGCTTGCCGACACCAGTGTGATTACTATTCTTAAACTCTTGAGGTTTAATGTTCTCCTCCCTCAATACCCTCAGATAAATACCTCCGTGCAGACGTGACTGAAATGACCAGATTGGTTTCCCTGCAAGAGTTGGTGGGGAGGGAAAGGAGGTGGGTGCTGCAGGTAAAATAGCCGAACGGTATCGGCAAGAGGTTTGTTTTTATTATTTTTTGTCCCGTACTCGCTCTGTTGCGAAGGTTATTACAATTCCCATCACAACAGCAGAGAGCCATTGAGTGCTGCTTTGTGTAACCCGGGAGCCTGATTGTGATCAGATCCTAGTCCCTATATATACACACACTCACACACTCCCACACAGAGCGAGTGTAGGCACACGGCCCAGCTCCTCGCACAGAAAAAAAAAACCTTGTGGTTTCAATATTTCCCGCACCAAAACAAGACCAAAGCAAGGAGCCAACCTATTGAAAATCCGGATGGACGATTCACTTGTTTTCCCCCACCCCTCTCTCTCTCTTGCTCTACTTGGACACAGACGCTTGTCATTACTTTAATAATGTTTTCATTTTCCCACCTGTCCCATCTCCTTCAAATTATTCCTCCAAACCCGAAAGAGCAAGTTCACTAGCCTAGTTGATCCTCTGCTGATGTGTTGGCTGTGTGGGAATGATAAAGTCTTTTTGTTTTGCCCTATTCCTATTTTAAACACGCGTTGTCAAAGCAGACGAGAGAGTGGGAGAGTATAATAAATGTGTGTGTGTATGTGTATGAGAGAGAGAGAGAGAGATTCTGCGCTTTCACCCTTCCATTGTAAGTCCAACGAATTGCCTATCGAGACTGAACTCTCGACACTCAAATGAACGATTTGGGAGGTGTGCAACTTTTAATCGGCTTCTCAGCTCAAGCGGGACAATAAATCAAAACACATCGCCCCCCCCCTCCCTCCCTCCCTTCTCAAACCATAGCAATTTGTTTTAAAGAAAAGCGCACAAAGAAATAGGATTTCACGCGGAGGAGAGTGGTGGTGGTATGGAAAGAGTGCAGTTTAAGCTTACCGATGTGTATGATGGAATCGGCCGTCACCACATCGATGCAGGAAGAAAGCAGGATCGACACGAGGAAGATGGCTGGGAAAACTTCCATTTCCTTCCTGTTTGGTTTTCCTCCTGATTTTAAGTCGGAGGCTCCGTGTTGATCCGCGGGCGCTGCCTTTAATTCCGGGAGCCTGGGAATAGTTGCCAGAATGGAATAGAGACAAGAGTGGGAGAGAGAGAGATGGAGCGCCCCTTTGCTCCGTGTAGTAGGTACTTTCCCCCACTAATCCTTTTTCTTCTCGGTGTCCTCTCACTCTCTCTCTCTCTAATCGAATTTCGGTCTTCGATTTTTTTTTAAAAAAAGCCTCCCTTTACAGATTTTCTTTATCCTTTGCCAGCACATGGAGTTGAACACATTTGCAAAAAGTCACGCAGATCCCCTTCTCTCTCTCTTTGAAAATACCTATCTAAATTGCCAACATATCACACAAAGCGAATTCCGGTTATAATCCAATAGAAATTTCAAACGGATCAGACAGGCTGGGGCTGATGCACCAGGTCAGTGTTAGACACACACACAGAGAGACAGAGAGAGAATCTAACTTCAGCTTGGCCTGGCCTCGCCAACGGTCCAGTCAATGGGGAAAATGCATTTTGAAACACGGAGATCGATTTGCAGTTGAGTTGGGGGGGGTGGGGAAGGGAGGGAGCCGTTGAAATCAAACCCCTGGAAAGAATTCCGAGTGAATGAAAAATCTTCTTGTTTGAAAACAAAAGTGCGTCTCCGAGGCGCAGCAGGCAAAGGAGCCGGACTGATTAAAATGCAAGATTTCTTGATCCACGGTTCTAGCTGGGACGCAGTCTGTTACGGTATCTCTCCCCCCCTCCCCTTTTTTTCTTTGCAAAAATATATATTTACACACGTATGTAAACTTTTCCTTCTGCCGACGTGCAGAGGGCGAGGATGAGAGAGAGAGAGAGAGAGAGAGACAGGCACCAACCCGAAGCGAGAGAGCTGCAGACTTGTGGTTCAGAGCCAAAGAGGGCGCTCAGCATCAGTACCACGTTGCTTAGGGATACATCAGCCAGCAGAAAAGCAACATATATTAATATATATATATATATATGATGATGATACAATAGCAACAAATGCATCTACTGCTCCTTAACAACCGGTACTCGGAATGAAACCAGACTGACAATGAGAGTCAGAGGCGCTGTCTATTCAGAGCCTCTTCACAGAACTGATGAAACCCGCTCTGTAATGGTCTCAGGATCAGATCTGCCCTACATAGGCATCCGCCAGCCCGCCTGGCAAGACAGATTGGAGTTTTGAGCCCGTTTTTAACCATTTGAAGGCGACGGGCAGTGTGTGTGTGTGTGTGCGCTGTGCGGCCACATCATTCCGCCTCTCCTTGCCGAGCAAGGACACAGCCATGCGTGCCCGCCATCCAGCTCCTCTCCTAGCCCCCCGGCCAACGCGCTTTCTGCTGTGTTTTGAAACTAATGCAGTCGGTGCCGAGAGGTTCCTCTTCAGTGCTACATTCTACACCTAGTCCGGCTCGGCATCCATCAGAATTACCAGCAGGCCCGCCAATTCAATGTAGTGACTGTATGTAATGTGTTTAACCCAAGGCTGCATTCCCCCCCCTCCTCCTCCTCCCCCAGGACAAGTTCGGTTCTACAGCGGGTTGACGAAGGAGGGGGATCTTTGTCTTTGTATGAGATTGGGAATGAAAATCGGGATAGAATTTTAAAACAATTTCAACCCCAAGGATGCTGATTCATATTTCCCTTCTCATATGCCCCTTGGTGTGTTTAATTGAGTTTATTTGGTTTTGACTCGAAAGAGTTACAACCAGCAGAGCTCCACCACATGCAATGCTGGATTCTCAATATCTCCCTGTTTTCGAGAGACTGCCTCTTTTAACTGTCTCCGAAATATACTGCAGCTGAATTCAGACCCTGGATTTTATTCGTGCAACTATCTGACAACTCGATCATGAACATAGCCGGATGTCAAACCACATTACACATTTATTTTCACATATCTTTTGGGAACAGGTGTGTGAAAGCTTTTTTTTAAAAAAAAAAGCTTTTTAAAAACGAAACTATTTTCTAAAAGTCTGCTCCTCACTGATAACTGGGTGACGGGCAGTTGATCTCAACCTGTTCGGCTAAGTAGAACCGACACTTTTTTTTAATGTAATAGTGATTTAAACGGGTCAACACAACCTATATACTTGGGATCATGTCACCCGAGCGCCTAACTCGACATATAAATAACTCTCGGGTGCATCTGCAGGTCTAATCCACGTGTGTGTGTGAGGGAGAGAGCGATCAATTATTTTTTATATATCCAGTGAGATATGATTAAATTACATATATTAGCCTTCTGTCCTCGTTAATTTTTAAAACTCTGTTACTATGGCTTCAGCTTAAACTACCCCAGACTAATTTCTCCCCAGTTTCAAGGATTTTCCATTTTTGAATGTTGATAACAAAAAATATTAAATTATATCATTCAAGAAGTGTCAGATTAATGTGGGAAGCAGACTGCAATTTTCGAACCTTTTGTTCAATCCAACAAACTCTGCTTAGAACCCTAGCCTTGCACATCAAAGCTTTATCTTATTCCTGTTTCATTCCAATTTTTCTCCTTTAACCTCTCCAGTCCTCCACCCTATCCCAGATCTCCCCTCCTGTCCTCCTTCACACCCTTCGCTTGCTTCAACCGTCACATTTCTAACTTTTCCATCTTCTGATGAAAGTTCACAGACCTGAAAGGTTTACCTGTTTCTCTCTCTGCACTAATCCTGCATTTCCTGTTTTTATTTCAGATTTCCAGGATTTGCAGCATATTGCTAACTTAGAAGCCATTTAGGCTTTTCATCAATGGACCTTCAGTTCTCTTATGCATAGGTCAAAGTTGTTGTTATATATATATACACGCACACACATAAAAACCCTGCCAGTTAATGCAAGTGCAGATGACTGGAATTGTCCCCATTTTACATTGAGGGCACCTACTGTTTTTGTAAAAAGAGACAGTTATCACTTGTCTCTAATAAACCTTGAATTGAAAGCTAGTCTCAGTAATGGTGACCATGATTGATTGTCGTAAAAAAAAAAACCCATCTGGTTCACTAATGTCCTTCAGGGAAGGAAATCTGCCGTCCTTACCTGTTCTGTCCTACATGTGACTCCAGACCCACAGTAATGTGATTGACTCTTAACTGCCCCCTGAAATGTCCTAGCAAGCCGCTCTGTCATGGCCATCTGTAGGGGGGGAGGGGGAGGGGGATGTGGGGCCTGGGGCAAATCACACTGTGTGGGCCCCCGTAACATTTTTAGACAAGCTTCCTCTGACAGCTAGGCCCCTGAGCGTGTGTGTGTGTGTGAAAAGGACCACCAGCAGCATCCCAACTACTGAGCACTCAGTTACAAGCGCGTACTGCACTATTGACTGTGATAACTGTGTCGCACCTACAGCTACACCTTGCTTCTAGGACAGAACATAATTCTTGCCTCTCTTTTTGTTAAGGAGAAATCCATGATCTCTATGGGATTCCGTTATGACATCTTTACTAACGCACCCCACACCCCAACTGAGAAAACTTTTAAGGCCGGAATTTTCCAGCCCCTCACGCCGTTGGGATCTTCCAATCCCGCCAATGTGAACAGAGATTTCAATGGCTCGATTGCCCTGCCACAAGGGGGCGAGCTGGGAAATTCCGGCCTAACTGTTGGAACGAGGACATTCACTGCGTATAACTTTTAAAAAAAATTTACAAACACAATGCAAAAAAATAATTTTTTTTTTTAAATAACCGTCCATCTTCCAACGTTAAGCAAATGTTAGTTGCAAATGCGTACCGGAAGAAAAATAAAATGAGAAACAGAGGGTTTCATTTGCCCAGGACTGAAAATAAACACAGCAGGTGAGTGACTTACCCTGCAGGCCGGACACTGTATGCCCGCTTTAAAGACGTTAACCAGTTTGGAATAGTTCATCTTGCCCCTCTGCGGTGAATTCAAGTTGGAATAAAGTCCGCTGCTGGCGAGGTCAGCACTGCCGTCTCCAGGGGTGACGGGCGGTGCTGAGCCTGCACCGCGCTTTACATTAGACACAGTGATGTCGCAGCACAGAGCCCCCCCCCAAAACATGGGGCCCGGGGCAGTTCCAATTTACCGTGCCCTAGGGACGGCTCTGCACTCAGCTCAAGGACAATTAGGGATGGACAATCAATGTTGACCTCGCCAGTGATGCCCACGTCCCATGAAAGAATAAAAAAACAAATCCGTTTCCCGATATCAGCGATTCAAATGGGAAATACTGGAACTATTGGAAAAATCTGCTAAATGGGGAGGTGGTGGCATAGTGGCATTGTCACTGGACTATATTTCAGAGACCCAGGATAATTCTCTGGGGACCTGGGCTGGAATCCCACCACAGAAAATGGTGACATTTAAATTCAATTAAAAAAATCTGGAATTAAAACTCTGTAGATTGTTCTAAAAACCCATCTGGTTCACTAATACCTTTTAGGGAAGGAAATCTGCCGTCCTTACCTGGTCTGGCCTACATGTGACTCCAGACCCACAGCAATGCTCTCTGAAATGGCCTAGCAAGTCACTCAGTGCTCAAGGGCGATTAGGGGTGGACAATAAACACCCAAATCCCACGAACGATTAAAAATAAAATCAGGTAATTCCAGTGTTTTAAACTGATCCATTGTTATTTTCCATTTCCTCCTCTCTGTCCATTGATCGATAGTGTATTTGCGGAGGTGCACAGAACAGAAGCACATGGGCCGACCGGATCGAGTTTAGATCTGAACTGAGTTCCGTATATCTTTTGGGTGGGGGGTGGGTGGGGTTTAACTGTGTCCTCCTCTCTGTTTAACTCTTTGCTGTTGACCGCGACGCCTCTCTGTAGGGAATCGCGTGGATTCTCCTTTAAGATACACCCTCCCGATGCTCGGATAATCAGCTTTTCATTTTAAAATGGGATTGGGGAAAGGCAATCGTTTGAATTGCAGGATAACACTTGTTATTAGTCACATTAGCACGATGCGATCAAACACATCCTGACGTGCTCCCGAGTAACTGGTACTGCCGAGGTTAATTTTTACTCCATTGAAGTTGAATCACAATTAATTTGAGGACCAGGAGCCCGTCGCGTTTCAGCGAAATGCAACACAAAGAGGAACTTTGAACTGAAATATTTAAAGTTGAGAGATGTGTGCTTTTTTTTTAAGTTAGATGAACTGAAGTTTACAGATAACTGTTGAAATGTGAACCATTTTCCCTTTCGCTAATATCTACTCCCCTGGGTTACCACATTCACTGTGATGTTTAATATTGTAAGTGAATTGTAATGGAAGATCACCATTTGGAATTATAATGCGCATTATTAGTTCAAAAAGAGTTGCTCCGGATTAAGAATGGGGACAAACTCCGGTCAAAAGAGGCAGCAGATTTAATTGACCTGAAACCTTCCTCAAACTGCAATAACCTCGCACTGCCAAGAATATCCCATTAATGGGATTTTTTTTCTCCCTCTCTCTCTCTCTCTCAAAAAGCCACATCTCGAGCTGAGCGCCCTGAGCATGAATAAGGCTTCCGTATTTAAAACAGCCGAGCAAGTGTACACAAGGTGTCAGTGGTTTACACTCAATCGAAGCCTCTTCATCTTCTTCGGAATTCAGGAGGTGTCAGCTGTGGCTCAGTTCATAGCACCCTCGCCTTTGAATCAGAGGGTTGTGGGTTCATGTCCCACTCCCGGAAACCAAGAACTGTGATTGTACTCGAAAGAGTTACATGCGATCTGTTGATAACTCGAAGGGTTTCTTCGGAATTCAGAAGTGGCGCACACGGCCAAACAGTTGCATCACCCTGAAATGTCCACAAATAACACTGGGCTGTATGTGATGAATTCAAACAAAACAGCGTGGGGTGGAAGATGTCGGGCAACAGGACAGAGCTAGGACGTGGGGAACTAACATGAGAACGAATCCAGACAGATAATGGAAATGAACTGAATGGTGTGTTTTTTTAAAATTCATTCATGGGATGTAGGCGTCGCTGGCTAGCCCAGCATTTATTGCCCATCCCTAATTTCCCTTGTTCAGAGGGCATTTTAAGAGTCAACCACATTGCTGTGGGTCTGAAGTCACAGGTAGGCCAGACCAGGTAAGGATGGCAGATTTCCTTCCTTAGTGAACCAGATGGGTTTTTTAGGACAATCGGCAATGGTTTCGCGGTCATCATCAGACTTTTAACTCCAGATTTTTACTGCATTCAAATTTCACCCTCTGCTGTGGTGGGATTCATGGTGGGCATTGTATTTAATGATCCAATAGCCCTCAAAGTTTAGGGAAGGCTCAGAAGGAGAGTGAAACAAGGAGAGCTTGGAATTTGTAAAATAAATACTCGGGCTATGAAGAAGAGTCCAATGGACTCAAAACGTTGACTCTGTTACTCTCTCCACAGATGCTGCCAGACCTGCTGAGTTTTTCCAGCATTTTCTGTTTTTATTTCAGATTTCCAGCATCTGCAGTATTTTGTTTTCAATTGAGTCACACAAATCACCTTCCAGAACAGCCACCTCCTCACCACAACTATTGGCCCATGACCTGTCTTCTAGCCTCTGGTAACATTTTCATTCGGTTAGCTCCTTTTGGATTTGTTGGGGCTTTGGTGGTTATTTTGGCATCTTCTGGTTTGATTGGCTGGTGGGGCGTTTAATTGAGGTGCATAAAGTTGAGGGGCCCAGATAGAGAAAGGAAGGACCTATTTTCTCTAACATGGAGGCCAATAATAAGTGGACATAGTTTCAAAGTAATTGATAGAGGGATTTAGAGGGGTGTTGAGGAATAACTTTTTCATACAGAGGGTGGTGGTGAAAGCACTGCGTGAAAGGGTGGTAGAGGCAGAAACCCTTATCGCCTTCGGACAATACTTGGATATACACTTTAAGCGTGGTCAACCTACAGAGCTACAGGTCAAGAGTTTGAAAGTGAGATTAGGCTTTTCCAGTTGGCACAGACAGAATGGGCCGAATTGACCAACTTCTGTGCTGTAAATTGTGTGTTTTTGGTACTCCTATATACTTATTAGTGGTGCCCTTCAAAGGGAACTTGTGCTGCTGTTTTCCTTTGTTTGGTGGTGGTGGGGCAACTCAAAATAGGGCCGACCAGTGGAGCTCTGATTCCATACAGAACCCAAGCTGACCTCCTGGAGTCAGCTCTAGGGTTTGGCAGCTCATTTTCGCCACAGAGCTGTTGACAGTGCAGTCCCGGATGATATCTGCACTTTTCCTTCATTTATGCGAAACTGTCTCATGCGGAAAGAATGATAGAGGAGCTTTCTATTACTCAACCCTATCTTTTAGCAAAGCAGACAATGCTGCCCTTTTAATCAAAAAGATTGCCATGTTATCAAATTTTAACCACCTTTATATAATCCCACTATTCTTTCCAGCAACCTCTAGGATTAATTGCTAAGCACAAAGAAATCTACAGTTCTGAAATTATGATGTATGATGTCAACACATTTGTGTGAAATTCTCACTATTTTAAAAACCTACATAAAAGTAAGAGGAAGATTTTCATTGCTAGTGCCTTGCAGTATAATTTCAGGGACCATATATTTTGTCTTCATAGCAGTTCATTATAGTGCAAGATTATTTCAGGTTTTCAAGATTTGCCAGGTCAAATAAATTACTTACACCTTTGATATTGTTAAGTAAAATAAGTGTCAAGCTAAAACCTGCAGTGACAACTTTATGGCCCTAGAATTATGCTGGTCATTTAGGTAACCTTACTCAACGTTACATTATAATAAATAGCTTCCAATATTGGACAGACATTGGCAATGGCAACTGTGTTAAGATACTTAAGTGTTGTGCAATAAAATTTTAGCATTAATGCAATTAGTTTATTTTAACTAGCTTCAAAATTACAGAAAGGTTGCAGATTATGCATGTATTTAAGTGTGCGCAATTTGTCTCAAAAATGGTTCTTCATCACTTTTTACCTTTCATTTTCCCGATCTTCTTTAAATTCATCAGTGTTAACATCAGAAATCAGATGTTCACTTATAGAGTGACATTCATGGTCATCGTGATAATTTGAAGAAATTCACAGGCAGCAAAGTATTTTTGAAGTGTGATCCGTGTGGTAATGTGGGGAAATGCAGCAGCCAATTTATACACAGCAAGCTCCCATAAACAGCAATGAGGTTTAAAAAAAACAGCTCATTTGTTTCAGCAGTACTGGCTGATGGATAGAAGTTGGACAGGACGGTGAGAGAATTCCCCTGCTTGTATTTCAGATAGTGCTAAGGGGTCTTTTGTGGCCATCTGAGGGGGCAGACAGGACCTCAGTTTAATATCTCACCTAAAAAGGCAGCCGCAGGGGTGGATTAGGCACCGGGTATGATCCCTTGCACCAGAATAGGTAGGTCCCCAATATCTGAGACTATCAAACTGCAGACACCTGCTGGACATTCCCAGGCAGCACAGCGGCAGAAGGATTGAATAGTGGGAAGTTGCACTGGTGCAAACAGATTTCAGGTTTGTCCTGGTAAAGAGAGGGAAGCAATCAAGAGGCAGTGATCAGAACAGGGAAGGGGATGATCGTGAGAGGAAACAGAGCAACCAGGGGTGGGACGAGAAGTGATTGGGAGATGCTGGGATGACCAGGAGAGGGGGAAAAGTGATCAGAAGAGGGTAGGGAGGTGATGCATTTGGTGAGAAGGGGCATCTGTTTTACACCATATATATGGACATAGCACCATCATGTATCTTGTCCAGAATCTCCAGCATTCCCTCAGTGCACTAAAATGACTGAATGCTAAACTGACTAGCACTTTTGCCAGCCTAGATTTGTATTGAGTGTCTGGGCTGGAGCTTAAACCCACAACCTTCCACCTCCGAGGGGAGGCTGCTACCACTGAGCTAAAACTATCATACATAGTTGTTCTGAAGTAGCTTGGGACTACAACAAATTGCATTTAAACAGTGCATCTAATGCAGTGAAAGGCCCCAAGGTGCTTATTAAGAGTATTATCGACCAATATTTGAAACTGAGTCATCTAAAGTGACATGAGGACAGATGACCAAAGAGTTAGTCAGTTGGGGTAAGTTTTAAAGATCATCTTAAAGGAGGCAAGAGATGTAAGGTGGAAGAAAGGTTTAGGGAGAGAATTCCAGAGCCCAGATAGATGAAAGCTGGTCCGTCAATTTTGAAGCAATTACAAAAAAAGGCCATGTGCAAGAGCCCAGAATTGGAAGAACGCAGAAATCTGAGCACATTGTAGGGCTGGGGGAGATTATACAGAGAGGGAGGAGCCAAGGCATGGAGGCATTAGAAAGCAATGGTGAGAATTTCAAAATTGTAGCATTGCTGGATCACAAGTCAAGTTAAGTCAGCAACCATAGTGGGGATTGGTGGGAAGGGATTTGGTGCGAGTTTGGAAATGGGCAGCAACATTTTGCATGGGTTCAATTTATGGAGGGTGGAAGATGGGAAACCAGCCAGGAGAACATTAGAATAGTCAAGACTAAAGGTGATAAAAGCCAAGGCATTTTAGAGAAAAAAAAATCACTCATCAAAATACATCACATGGTAAACAGGCATGATGGCCTTTGTTGGATAAACTGGAGTACTTTTTTTAAACTGTGGCTTAAAATGGATGAATGCTAAGCCGGCTATCATTTTTGCCTGTAATAGTGCAAATTAACTAAGGGTGCATTTCCTCTACAGGTTTATTGTCAGCATGAATGGTTTCAGCTTCAGCCCAGCACCAAGCTCATTAGCATGAAGAATGGTAGAACTGGTTGAAAGTCAATTATATTATTCCATGCATAGATTTGCTTCATGCATAAAGGAATCACCCTGTACTTTGCTTCAGTGTCGGATCACTTCTCCGCCTAGGAATCAGGCTACGTTTACACCACTGTCTCAAAATAGCTTTTTCTTCTGACAGAAAATAAAATCATTCCACCAGTCTTTCCTTTCATTCAATTTAATAGTGTTGATATTTGGAATAAGTTGAAAATGACGATGTGTGGAATTTTGTCGGGGATGCAGGGGCTTTGTTTATTGGTCATCAAGGAGGAAGTAGAAAGTTCCATGTTACAGAGTATCTACATCAACACTGGAGCTTATTCCCAATAGAGGTCAGTGCAAATGGGTCACAAATAAATAATGGTTTAAGTGCACGTAGTTACTTTGGTATAACAAAATACAAAGGTTGGCTATTTGTGTAGGTTCTCCTCAGTCATTTGACGTGTATTTACTGCTTCATTCGTATTGTTGCAGATCGGAATTGATGCAATTTGCCACACAGCTGCAAGAACAGAGTCAAACTGAGGGGAGCCACAAAGCTGCTCAGTTACTTAGGACTGCAAGGCTAAATCTGTCTGTTTTCTTCTCACGCCACAGACTTGTTGAGTAACCCAATGGATCCAACATTTGGTCTGCCCGAAACCTGCTTGTCTTCCAATACAAAGAACTGTCTATGACCGAGTGTTGCAGACTGGCACACTCCAAAGTCCAGGGCTACATGCTGAGAAATGCATTAAAGCTTGGGGCAGCCGCCTCAAAGGCTCAATGGAGAAAGGCCACAATTTAAGGCCCCCACTCCCCTGCCATAGCACACCTACTGGCTGGAACCTGTGTAATACCCCTTAGGCTGTATGAACCATAGAAATAGGGGCAGGAGCTGGCCATCTGGCCCCTCAGGCCTGCTCCACCAGTTAATAAGATCATAGCTGATCTGATGTGGCCTTAACTCCACTTTTCTGGCTGTCCCTCTTAACCCTTATAATAACACAAGAATGTTTGACATGAAATGTATTGTGTAATTATAACCTGTAATTGTAAGTGTAGCGAGACACCTCAGAGTATATTGAAAGAAATTGAACATAATATTTTATGTAATGTACTTTTACAAGTTTTACTAATAAAGTATATATTTTTTGAAATAAAAAAAATCAGTGGATCCAGCAGGCCAGTGTTCTTCTAGAAAGCACCATTATACCATTCCAGTGTGATATCCCATGATGGTCTTTCAAATAGCTGTCCACGGCATGATGGGCTGAAAGGCATCCATCTGGACTATATGATTCTGCAATTTGGTAGGTACCATTTCAAACTGGTGCAAGGTCTTAAATAGTGTCTCATAACATTTGGCTTTGTTGCACTTGGATGCTGTCTCCAGAGTTGTCATACCTTTTGCGTGTTGATGTGCAACCACTGGCACTTAGTGTCAGCATCAAAGCAGCAGTGTAACTGCACTCTAAACTAAAAGAGCCAAGTTAGTTCCTCACAAGATGCCCTTAATAGAAGTCATCAGCAGTGGAGACTCAGTATTGTGGCAGTGAGTCAGTTGACATCCAATGCTGATATTGGTAATCTCAATTATAAGGGAGGCAGTTTGAATTTGACAGGAATTAAGAAAAGGGTGAAAGGGTGCAATTTTAATCACAAAATTAAATCACAAAAAGAAAAGTTTAAGTCTGAGCAAAGAATGAAGAGAGACTAAATGAGGCCCATAGAGAGAGATCTCATTATAGTTGGCACCAGTCCAGTTTGCTGACATTTTACACTCATTAATGTGAAGAATGATTGCAATGGGCAATAGCTAATTATTTTATTTTATATTTTATTCATGTCGAATGAAGTTTTGTTGAGGGTTCATTTTGAGCTCATGGAGGTGAAGTATAACAGCACTAGACAACATAGTGTATTCTACCTTCTGCGTTTTGGTCTTAGTCCAAGCTCCGCCAAGTCAGGTTGAACACAGGCTGAAGTTCTCCAAACTGTGCCTTAACTTTGGATGCCGATTTTCATATTTCATCCCATCAAAATTCATGTAATGTACAAGAAAGTTAGGTCATTCTGTTTCCGTATGGTTGACACGTTTCATTGCAGAGCCAGCACACCAGATTACAGATCTCCAAAGGAGTATTAACCTCTGTTGTAACAGGTTGTGACATGAAGAGGTTACATGTTGAATATAGTCTGGAGCTACTGTGTAATGAACATTTGTTCATTTTTCTGCCCTGAGAAAATTTAAGCTCATTTACTTGTGATGAATGAGTAGCAACTGGAGCTTCCTATTTGGTCAGTGGATTCAAAACACGGTGGGGCAGATTTTGTCTCCCTGCTGTTTAGTTTGCCCCCCCAGAACAGAGTGCAGCACAGTGTGATTTTCGGTGAGTTTCACGGGTTGACCTTCAGCTCGATGTCTGGAGTTTCTGCAAGTTCACCAGATTTTTACCATCGCTAAAAGGGTTCAACTATGAGGACAGGTTGCATAGACGGAGCTTGTATTACTTGATATAGAAGATTAAAGATGATCTTGATTGGACAGTAACAACAATTTATAGCATGCATTTAACAGAATAAACTTTCCCAACTCATGCTTCCCACCTCAATGGTGAAAATCTGGCAACCACTTGTTGCTGGAGAGAACCCTAGAGTTCCTGAATGGCCTGGCACTAACTTTAACCATGACCCCTTTGTTCTGAAACCCCCCCACCATCAAAAAATTGATTCTCTCTCTTCCTATCCTACCAACTCCATAAACCATCTTAAACACCTCAATTAGATCACCCGTTTAATCTTCTACGGTCAAGGAAATAGAACCTCTACAACCTGTTCTAATCTTTTAACCCTTTTAATCTGGTGCCATTGTGGTGAACCCATTGCAGATATCTGCACTATACCCACTCCAAGAATGATACAACCTTTCTGAGGAGGCGCAGTGCCCAGGACATCAGTGAAGTGTTTAAAACTTAATTGGACACCACAAGTGTGTACTCTCCACCCTAGATCTGCAATGGCATTTAATGTTTCCTGTGTCATAGCATCTGCCTGCGCAGATTTTATTGTCAAATCAACAATCTTAGAATCTCTTGAATCAATAATCGGGTACATTTCTCCAAACATTAGGCTGTGTAAAATTGGGCGTGAAAACCCAAATTGACTTCAAAGTGAAATAGAGTCAGTCTTCCTTCCCCAGGGAGTCTAATGCTACTTCACATCATTGTCAGGTTGAGCTCTGACCCTGAATTCAGATCCCATTTACACTAGAACTGCAGTGTTGTTGCAGAATCAGACCCCTTTGCACCAATACTGTAATTGGAATGTAAATGTATTCTTGGATACATTAATGATAATCAGTTTCATGCAAATGTCAAATCATAGTAATGAGATTGAATGGCAATATTTTCAACTTAGCTATTTGTTTTCAGTCCAGTCCAGGTGTAATCTATGCAGCAGCATTGGAAACAGCAAAAGCAATCTTGGGTAAGCAACAAAGTTCCCAATTAGATAGCTAGTATATATAATAAAATTGACTATTCTTTTTCAATTATGAAATATTATACTGCTGTGGCCCATATACTTGGATGCAAGATAATTGCCATTTAGATAGTTAATTTGGATGAAAATTACAAAAAAAAAATTAACCACCAGAGTCTCATTAACTACACAGCCAATACTCTTTAAAGGTCATGAAAACGTTATGTTCATTTTATGGAAGGTCTCATTTCACAAAGATCAGTTTCTTTTTATATATTAACACCTCTTAGGTGCTGATCTAGATATTTCTATTTAGTCCAAATACTGTTGATATTATCTTATGTGGGTGTTAATAGATTTCCCTAAACTTTCTCTTGTTTATATTTAGCCCTATCTTTCATTTCTCGCTGGTGTTTGATACACTACAGCTTACATTCCTAAAAGATGAGTATAAAGACAGTGAAATTCAAATCGACAACATTATATAGCATCTTTAATGTAGAAATATATAGCAAGGTACTTCACAGGAAGCATAACCCCCTTCTATTTTGGCTGACAGGGCATTTAAAACATTGATAGGGCAACAGGGTACAGTCAATGAAACCTTGCACCTGCGAAATCCAGCAATGTAGGCAAACCTGAGAGCTCTCTCCTCCTGAATAGCAGGCTAGGTTGGGAAGGTGATGTATTGCTCTCGACTTGTGAAGGGGCCATCAATCACCTGATTGATAGCAAATTGGGCAGGAAATCAACTATAACTGCTGCAGCCTCCTAATTATGGCAGGAGGCTGAGAGCCACCATAGCTTCACAACAATTGGCATTGCTGTGCCTGGAACTTGGCTCCAATTCTTGCTGCAAAAGGTGACATAGTCAGTGTACTTGCTGAAGCACAGCCTCCTCACACAATGCTCCTTCGTCATGTCCCTCATGTTCAGGAATCCCTGCTTGCTGTAACAACTTCTTGTTCCTTGTGGTTGTTTTCTCCAAGCCTCTATAGGTCTGTGCTGCTAGGCTGATGTAACAGTTTCAAGGGTAATCGCAGTGAAATTCCCAGCTTTTCCAGCACTAGTGCAGCCAATGACATCCAAAGTTCTCTCTCCAATACTTCAGTTGAGTCAAATATTCCCACAGCTCAAGCTTCAAAGTGGTTCCAAAAGTTCTCAGCAGCCAAAAGTGACCATCCATTGACTTCAATGAAGGCGAAGGAATCCCCTTTGCATCTTGCTGCTGCAGTCTGCCTTCTGGTTTCTGTTTGCTTCGTGCTTTTTTTGGGCGATCTTATGAAGGAGCAAGGCAAATGTTCCCAGGCAAAAAGTTTCCCAAAGACCTCCCAATACAAGTGCAGGACTCCTACTTCCTTCAGTTAATGAGACCGGCATTCAGTTCATGTGGCCACTAAGATGCTGAATGAACATTTTAACAAATATGGTAGTGGGTGCTTTTTTTTTTGTGTGCATTGGCAAATGGAATGCTGATTTATTTAATTGGTGAACTACAAAAGAAATGGTACCAGGCGGTTTCGCGACTTGTGGTGGGTGGACAGGATTTGGTTTGGTCAGCAAGTCGTAACAACAACTTATACATCGTCTTTAACATAATAAAACATCCCGAGGTGTTTCACAGGAGCATTATAACACAAAGTATTACAGCAAAGCCACATAAGAGATATTGAGCAGGATGTTCCACTCGTCGGGTGGACGCGGCGGGCAGGCCCAGGAATGGCCACGAGATGGACCACTGATCATGATCGGGCTTTGGCCGCGATTTCACGCTGGTTGGCCAATTAACCGCCAGCCAGCGTGAAACGCGCGTTAAGAGCCTCAGCGCTGTCGGGGTGGGGGCGAGTTGCCTGAGAGAGCTGAAGAATTTTAAATACAAAATAAACATTTTACAAATGGTATAAACATGTCCCCACATGTGACTCAATCACATGTAAAGAATGATGTTAAAAAATATATATATTTTTTTAAGTGACCGTTGGGAACCTCAACCCGTCCGTGGATGAGGTTTCGTAAAAAAATGCAAAGGCCGCCTGGCCTATTCGCCCACCCGCCAACCGAATGGTTGAGCGGGCAGCGAGAAATACAAATTAATTCATTGCTTAAGGGCCATAATAGGCCTCTTGATTGTCGGCGTGCGCGCAGCTGCCAACTGAAAGACCATGAGAGTGCACGATGACGTCAGGACGCTCGCCCAACGTCATCGCGTGCTATTTCACTCCTGTTCGGGTCAGGTGTACGGATGCCCACGGGACAAAAAATTCTGCCTGTTAGGTCAGACGACTAAAAGCCTATTCAAAGAGGAAGGTTTTAAGGAGTGTCTTAAAGGAGGAAAGTGAGGTAGAGAGGTTGAGAGGTGCAGAGAGGATACTCCAGAGTTTGGGGCATGGTCACCGAATCCGAGGTATGATTGGGAATGTACAAGAGGCCAGAATTAGAGAAGCGCTGATATCTCAGGATTGTGGGGCCGGAGGAGATTACAGAGATGGGGAAGGGCAAGGCCATGGAAGACTTGAAAATAAGGATGAGAATTTTAAAATCAAGACGTAGCTTGACCAGGAGCCAATGTAGGTCAGTGAGCACAGGGGTGATGGTGGGGGGGGTCTTTGTTCAAGTTAAGACATGGGTAGCAGAGTTTTAGATGACCTCAAGTTTACAGAGGGCAGAATGTTGGAGAGCAGCCAGGGGTGCATTGGAATAATTGAGCCCAGAGGTAATGAAAGCATGAAGGAGGGTTTCAGCAGCAGATAAACAGAGATGGGGGTAATAGGTCAGGTGATTTAACAGAGCTGGAAATAGGTGGTCTTAGTGATGGCACACATATGAGGACAGAAACCACTCTCCTGGTTGAATGTGACATCAAAGTTGTGAACAGACTGGCTTAATATGAACAGTGTTGTCACGGAGAGGAATTGGAGTCGGTAGCTCGGGCACAGAGTTTGGAGCAGGAATCGAAAAAAAAAGCTTCAGTCTTCCTAATATTTATTTGGAGGAAATTTTTGCTCCTCCAGTACTGGATGTTGATCAGCAGTCTGGTAATTTAGCAACAATGAAGGAGTCAGTATTTGGTGCAGAAAATAGAACTCAGGGGTTCTCTTTGCTTTCCAGTTTACTCCTGGTTCATTCACAAGATGTGGACATCAACTGTCAAGTTCAGCCCTTTTATCCTCCATCCCTAACTGCCCATGAGAATGAGGAGTTGCTTGCTAGGTCATTTCAAAGAGTAGTTAAGAGACAAGCTCATTGCTGTACGGGTCTAGGCTTGGTAAGGGGTGGCCGATTTCCTTCTGAAAAGGACATTAACCAGATGGGTTTTTATGCTATGCTGGTAGTTCCACAGCCATCAGTACTGAAACTAGCTTTTTACTACAGATTTATTTAAATTAACACAATTTAAATTTCTCAACCCACTGTGGTGGAATTTGAACTCACATCTGCACATTAATCCAGTAACCTCTTTGCTGCCATACCAAACAGTGTATTCCAGGGTGATGGATAGTTTCGGCAGAGGACAATGAGGGCTGATAGTGCTTGGTGTGCCCCAGTAAAACCTGGCAATGGATAGCGGAGGCAGGAGTGCAGAATATGCTCAAATCTGCATCCCGCGGACATAAAGGACCAAAGGAGGAGGATATACCAGGGCCATGTCAGCATTTATATGTCAAGATGCATTTCATTATGGATCTTAAGGTAACATCATTTGCTGTTTGTGGAATATTGCTCTGCCCATTTGACCCACCAGTCCTTGCCAGCTCTTAAGCTCCACATGAGCCTCCTCCCACCCTACTTCATCTAATCCTATCATTCCTCATATCATTCCTTTCTCCCTCATGTGCTTATCTAGCTTCCCCTTAAATTAATCTGTGCTTTTGGCATCAACTAAACTCCTTGTGCAATTGGATAACATTTGCTGAATAATCCCCAATGTGCTAAGAATTACGCTGACAACCAATTTAAGATTGTCAGTTGGGCTCGCTGTGTGGCACATTTGCGTGTACTGGAAGCTACATATATTAATAGACAGGGCCCTTCTCTTTGCAGACAGAAAGAACATGTACACACATTGCGCCTGTTTCAGCTAAACAAAATAAGTGACAGCCATTCGCTGACTCATTCCTCAGGGCAATGCCTTGACCAATTGCCTGGTTTAAATGTCAAACAATGCTTGGCAGTTAGCTGTCAGCCACCATCACTTGGTGCATTCTCCATAGCAATGCACTTGCCAACCAATCAGCACCCTCTTCACAGATTGTATAAATTGTTGTTTTCCCCTTATATTGGTATTCTTGCAAGTGTTCTGAGGAGTGCAAGATGAAAGGCTTAGACATGTCTCTCTTTTCAGCAATAAACAACGTTTTTCCTGAAGTTTCTCCTGGATTTGATAGTGACTAACTTCAATTTATGGCAGTAAAGGCAGAACACTGCAGACGCTGGAGATCTGAAATAAAAACAGAAAGTGCTGGAAAAAAACTCAGCAGGTCTGGCAGCGTCTGTGGAGAGAGGAACCAAGTTAATGTTTCAGGTCCAATATGGACTCGAACTTGGGGCTTGGACCTTTGCTTTGGCTCAGTTGTTATTTATATTTATGGCACCGTTTTGGATTTCCTCACAAGCGAAAACGTGGGCTGGGATTTTCAGGACCCGCTTCAGGGGATCTGGCAGCCCAGTCAAAAGTCCATTGACGTTCAGCGGAACCGGAAGATTCCGGCGGTGGGCGGGGCTGGAAAATCCCTGCCCGTCTACCATATTGAACCTTTTAATAACTTTTAAAGGCACTTTATTAGGTCACGCCTTTTACTTTCATAGCAGCAACATTTGTCCAAAATTAATTCTTTACCTTTGAAGTGTTGCCGAAGAGCTGAACACGTGAAATATGTTAAACAAACAAAAGTTGTTTACATCTGAATAATGTTTCTGTGATGCAAAGTGCAGTAAAATAAAGCACAAATAGAATTATAGAGGTTTACAGCGTAAAAATGCTTCATTCAGCCCATCAGCCTATATTCACCGAGGCTGGTTACTTAAACAGGAGGGTAGAGATAGAATCGTAGAATGATTAAAGAAGGAGGTCATTCGGCTCATTGAGCCTGTATCACTCTCTGCAAGAGCAGGTTAGCTAATCCCACTCCCCTGGCCCTTCCCCATAGCCCTGCAGACTTTTTCCTTTCAGGTGCTCATCTGATTCTCTTTGAAGGGCATGATTGAATGTCTCTTGGTTACGGACAGGGATTCTGGAATTTTCCTCGTATCCTGCAGTTTTAATTCCGCGCTATGGAATTTAATGAGAGCTTTGGAGTGCTTGATGTCCACGACCAAAACTGGTGGCACCCCCACTGACCTGATATCCAGGTACCCTGAGGGAATTAAGTCCCTAATTGGCAGTGGGAACCCTGCCACCAGGACTCCTGGCTCCATGGGGGGCATTCAGTTGCAGGATGGGTGGAAATCCCACCTCCGAGAACTGCCGGTCAGTCTGATGCCGGCAACTGCCCATTACTGGCGATGTCAAGTGGGTGGTGGCTGTTGCTGGTAATACACTTGTGCCTTCACCAAGGTTCATCGTGGGATTCCTGGAGAAAGGTAAGTGGCAGCGGGATGGGAATCGCAAGGAGGGAGTCACCGGTGAGGGGGAGGGGGCATTGGAGGAAAGGGCGGTGAGGCTGGGGTGTTTCTCAGAAGCCCCCCTACATCATGATGCCAGGTCACCTTGATCAGGTAACTGAGTGCCTTTGAACAAACCTTTGAACCCCTTACCCCTCCCAACTACTCCACAATCAAATCTTACAGGGTCTGTTTGTCAGTCTCCCTGCATGGTAAGCCCCCATGGGCATTAATTCCCACTTAAATGCCTCAATTGGCATCTGGGCGGGAAAGCCACCAGCATGCCTCCAAGCCCTGGACTTACCGAACTTGATTGGGGGTAGGGGAAGGCTGGGAGACCGTGGGATCCCCATCCTGCACCCTCCACCCGATCAAATGGCACCCTGCCTCAGAACATGCCCTCAGTGGGGTGGGGGCATTAAATCCACCCTATAACCTTTTGACCCTGACAGTTTTGAGCTCAGACAGCAGCCTGACTGACAGGTTTGGCTTTCAGTCAGCCATAAAGCACTCCAAAGTGAAGTATGTCATAGGTGGGTTTGATCCATGACCCTGGCTGGGGATGGTCCAATCCTAGTGTCTCTGATGCCCGACTTTGGGTGTGTTCAGTTCCTGACCCCAGGAGTTGGGTTCCAAACCTTGAGCCTGGAGTTCTTTGTATGGGGAGGGTGTTTGATAGAGGTTCGGGAACATGGTGGGGGTAAGCTGAGGATGATGGAGGGAAGCACTGCTGCTCCCCTCGGCCCACTGTAAAGTCACTTGACTTCTCCCTGAAGCTGTCCTTGCCATGTTGCAACTGCTGGGTTGCCAGAGGCCTGAGAAACTTAGGGCAGGATTTTCCCGTTGGCGAGCAGGGGGCGGGGCCCGCTCGCCGACGCATAAAATGATGCGCGGTGATGTCGGGCAGAACTCCTGACGTCACCGCGCCCCATTTAAATTTTCAGGTAGGCGGGGGCTCAGCAAAATCAGCTGTGCGCCCGCTGACCTGCCAATGGCCAATTGAGGCATTTAACTAAGTAATGGACCTGCCTGTCCAACCTTAAGGTTGGCGGGCAGGCCGGGAGCCCTGGTGGGAATTAGAAAAAGCATCAAACCTCATCCACGGGCAGGATGAGGTTTCATGTAGGTTTTTAAAAATTTAATTAAAGTTTTTTAAAAAGTTATGAGAGGGATTTTTTTTTTTCGATTTTTAATATTTTTTACAGTAGAGCCAATCTTCCTGAGGCTGCACTTAGCCTCAGGGAGATGAGTGCACTCTTTTGTGAACATGTGCGAAAGAGCGCACTCTCGATTTAGGGAATCCACCCCCCGACCCGCACAGGGAGCGCATAGCACTTCCGTGCAGACATCACGCTGGGCAGGCCTTAATTGGCCCGCCCACGTACAATGGCGGCGCACCCCTGATCGGGGGTGCCGATTGGAGGCCCGTGTTTGTGTGCCTGCACTTCAACTTCCCCCCCAATGGGGGGAAAATCCCGCCCTTGGTCTCCCACCATAGAACCTGCAGAGCCTGTGGAAGCAGAGGCTGCCAGCTCATTAGCATATTTGAAAGGTCAACTCGCCTCATGGGAGCTGATTGGCTGCCTGCTCCTTCTCCCAACTCAATAAAACCTGAAAATCCATGGGTTGGAGCCAGTTTCCCAATTAACTTCCCCGCCCACACTCAATCCCAGGCACTTATGTTAAAATTCCCTCCATCATTTCTGTGCTGGCTCTTTGCTACAGCAATCCAAACTCATGTCAACTCCATGTTCTATCTCCCCATAATACTCAGTTATTTTCTGCTTCATCAGTTCTTCCAAGGTCTCGTATGTCTTGATCTGTCCCGCTCTCGCTCACTGCCACACTGCCATCGCACCCTACCCCCACCCTTCACCACGGAGCTATTTCGGGTTCAGCCCAGCCGGGTTAGGTGGGTGGCCCGACCACCAGGCGCTCACCAGTGAGCACCACCTGCCGGGCCTGGCTCCATGAGTGGGTCCTGGTACCCTTGTTCCGGGCAAGGTTCTCTGTGTTATTTCTAGAACCATCATGGCAGTCTTTAGTGGATTGCCCTTTGTTTGGAACCTCATCTTGGACCTGTTTGCTGAGGGAGACCCTACCAGGAGCTCCAGCCTTCAGACGACATAGCTCCAAGGTTCACTGGATCACACAAGACCCCCCCCCATTACCCCCACCATGGCAACAAGGTTACAATCCTCGAAGGAGACCTCGAAGCCGACCCAGGACACGCTGGAGGGATTACATCTCTCGGCTGGCCTGGGAACGCCTGGGAATCCCCCAGGAGCTGGAATCTGTGGCTGAGGAAAGGGAAGACTGGTTGGCCCTGCTCAGTTTACTGCCCCATCACCCAGGAGAAGGGGTGTGAAAATGGATGGATGGATGAAGTTCATCCAATTTTCCCTTGAAAGTTATAATGGTCCCTACCTCAACTCTTCCCTTTGGCAAAACATTCTTTGCCCCAACAAGCCTCTGAATAAAGATATTTCTCCAAACATCTTTTCTCGTTCACTTAGTGGCAATTGTAAATTGATGAACTCTTGTCACTGACTGGTCAACCAGAGGAAATAGTCTTTCCATATTCACTCTCCAAACCCTTCATGATTTCACAAAATGTACTTTATTAAATCTCTTCTTTCTCTGCTCCAGTGACATATCAAACTCCATACAGCAAATTAATATCTGGAGCCCTTGATCGAAAGAGATGTGCAATGAATTGTAACCAGCATTGCCAGATCCCTATGTGCCTCTGGGTGCCAATGCAATAAGCAAACTAAACACTCAGTTTAGGAGGTTTTGAGCCACAGTCGGTGCTGAAATAGCTGATCAAATGGTAAGAAAGCTCTCTAGAATTGGCCACAGTGCCTCTGACGGAATGGGGGTGGTGGGGGGGGGGGGATCGTGTGTGTGCAAGGTCATCAGTTGTGGATAGAACTTGACTTAGCCATTGTGCACCTCACAATTCAATAGCCTACCAGCTTTCACTTGAAAGGCCCATATTTTAATAATGGTCACTGATAAAAGACTAGAGGGGCCAGGGCAACATGAGTTTGGGAGCTGGAGCTGGAGGATAAAACCAGAGTAATAGACAGTGTGTCAGGAAGCTGGACTCAACCTCTGTATGTGAGCAACCCCTTCAGGAGATACTTAACATATGTTAAATGCTTAGAGCAATGGTAACATGGGTTTTTGCAATGTAGTTATGGGTCCGCAAGTTTCCCAGCCTTCTTGGAGCTCACTGGTGAGAGAAAGGTGAATAAACAATGACAATTGAAGGGACTGAAGACATATCAGTGAAATATTCCAATAAAGTACTCAGGACTGACAGCTGCTTTCCTGTGGGAAAGGGTTTGTTCACAGTGCTTCATGAGGGGCTTTGGGGGTGTTGTTCACACTGCAGAGGTTTGAAGGTCTGATCTCCACTTTGGAACTCTGATCCATCCGATCAGCCTGAGAGCCATTTCTACTGCTTTGGACTGGACATCAGAAGAGGGCCACCATGATCAGAAACAATATTGGCAAGAGCTGGAGCTCCAACAACTGAGGTGGCTCTGGCTGGCTTGCCACAGGCGTAGGGCATCATCAAGTGCACACATATGGCAAATAAGACATCCCCAGATCACCAAGAAGCATTTGTCTGCCTCAGGGATTCAACTCCTTCAATATGCAATTGGTTTGCAACTGCCATAAGGATCTTCAGGCAGTTGTCATGGTGCTATCCCATACCAGCCCATGCTCCTAAATATGTTCATAGCTGGAAGCTGTCTCAACTGTGGCTCAGTTGGTAGCACATTTGCCTCTGAGTCACAAGGTTGTGGGTTCCAGTCCCACTCCAGGACTGGAGCACAGAAAACATGCCACTTCAGTGCAGTATTGAGGGAATGCTACTGTCAGAGATGCTGTCATCTCAGATGAGGCATCAAACAGAGGCCCCATCTATCTGCTCGGATGGATGCAAAATATCCCATGGCACTACTCTGAAGACAAATAGAGGTATTATCCCTGTTGTCCTGGCCAGATTTTATCCCTCAATCAACATCACAAAAACAGATTGGTCCAAATCCTCCAATGTCCAGGGCAGTGAAATCTGTACTTAAATCTGTGTTGCGTGTCAGGACACTGTGGAAGGTTCTGATAGAGTGAATACAGAGAGAATGTATCCGCTTGTGGGGGAAGAGCATTACTAAAGATCATCAATATAAGATAGTCACCAAGAAATCTAATAGGGAAATCAGAAGAAACTTCTTTATCCAAAGTCTGGTGAGAATGTGGAACTTGCTACCACAAGGAGTGGTTGAAGTGAATAATATAACTGCATTTAAGAGGAAGCTAGACAAACATTTGAGGGAGAAGGGAATAGATGGGTACAATGGCAGATTTAGATGATAAAAGATAGGAATGAGCTCAAGTGGCGCATAAACACCAGCTTGGACTGGTTGGGCCAAATGGCCTATTTCTGTGCTGTATATCCTACACAATCATATCCAACCTGCATGGGAATAGTTGTGTCTTTTTGTGCAGGCAAACATTACCTTTCAATTCCTCAGGAGTGAGAAGGCTGCTATTAAGAGGCTAATTTTACAAGTCTGCTCAGCTTGCAGGCAATTTTCACCTGCCAACAGACCATGTAGGAAACCGGAGGGAATCACAGGGAATGTGGTCCAAGCTTCAGATGCAGGCGACCAGCATCTAAGGCTCCCCATGAACAGGTCAAGTGAGTGAAATCAGCTCCGTGGAAACCTCTCCACACATCTCTAACTGACAAAGCCTATAAGCCAACTCAAAAGAGTCAAGAGGAGCTGCCTTACAATCCCAAGGACAACCTTAAAAGAAAATTCAAGGTTGGTTTGGGTGGTGTTGGGAGCAGAAAGGATCAGTGTTTGAAAGACGAATAAAACAGCCAATGTATTTACATGATTATGTTTCAGAAAAGGGAACATTTCCAGCCCCTTATATCACTGTTGAATTATGAAGTCTTTTTCACTTGTGGAATAGATTTGGTCCTCCAACCATCCCCATTACATATCATATACACTGCATTATTCATTTTTGAAAGGCTATTTTAACAACTACAAATCAGAAAATGCCTTACATTGTGCTCCACTCTGTGAAAACAAAAAAAAAATAGTATTGGAAGAAAATGCACTCACATTTAAGCAGTGTTTAAGCATATAATTCAGTCACTGTTTTATTTAGCTCTTCTGCTGTGTCTGTCTAATTACCACAACTTAATTTTAGCTAGAGAGAAAAGAAATGCAAATTTTGGTTGTGATGTACTTAACTAATGATTAACCAAATGAAAGATCAAAGTGCTACAGATGTCTGAAGTTATTTATTTAAATTAGCAGATTAATAATGAAACTCCTCCTCCAGTGCTGTCAAGTACAGGCTATTATCATTCTCCCGGTTACAGCTGTTGGTAATCACATGACAAAAGTACTTCAGTTACGCCATCCATCTCTGTTAGCAAAACAAGAGGAATTTTAAATCTCTGGTACCTTGAACTATTCAGCATAAAGTCCTGTGGACCAGAGCCCATTTCATCTGAATCTCCTGGCAGAGAACTCCTGGAGGCCAGCCAGGAACTCTGCACAAAATTGATAAAGGTGGGAATTGCCATCTCGTGAAGTAGCTCACTAAAGGTGATTAATGGTCATTGTGCAGATGTTTGTGGCCAACTCATCCTTATGGGGAACGGGGATCTGATAACAAATTAATAGAGATATCGTAGGAAAGGCGCTTTTTAATCTTCTTGTCTTATAAAATGGTGCACCTGTACTCGAGCCGATACTGTCCACGCTCACAGCCCGGTGTCTCGAGGTATGCTCGTGTCCAGTTTAACACAAGGTATGGCATTTGAATATTAATAGGAGTGACGGTAAAACTGTTACATTGGGCAGAATCGTCCCAGATTTGCACAAAACGTGGTGGCGGACCAGTCGGTAACGGTAACGGAACAGTCGTTTTACCCGCCGGCCGCCATGGCGAATTTTCACGCCGTATTCCCGCCTCATTAGTTATGCAGCCACAGGAAACATGCCGTCTCACTGGCGGGCGGCCGCTGATTTCCCCGCCACGCCGTTACCTCGCTGTTTCCTCACGCTGGGCGCCATATTAAAACTGCAGCTATGCACATAATTCTCAATGCTTCCAGCCCACGACTGCTCCTCTGAAGACATGGCCCTAAAAGCCAAGAAGCTTGCAACCCCCCGATTCAGTGACACATCCGTGGGACGCCTTCTGGACACCAGGGAGGCCAGCCACGATGTCCTCTACCCCCACTCTGACCGCAGGAGGCCAATCAGTCTCACCACTCTGGCTTGGGAGGCGGTGGCAGTGGTGGTCTGTGCCAATGCTGCACAAAAGAGGTTGGCCATCCAGTGCAGAAAATGGATGAATGATGTAATCTGTGCTGCCAGGGTAAGGGAACCATCTCATCACTCTAAACTCACACATTCACAAGCCCATCACACATTCACTGGCATCTCACTCACTGCCAGCTCAAGGGACATCACCACTCACTCTCTCACACACACCCTCACATCTCCATCTGGCCTCATCTCCTCTGGAGGCTGCCTCCTCAAACCTCACCATTTTGAGGCCACTTGCACAGATCAGCTTGTGCCCCCACACACACCCTGGGATACCCCCCCTGCCCCCGTACAGCCCTCGCCCTGCAGCTTCTACCCTTGCCTGAGGCCACGTCTCCCCCTTCCCCAAACAAGCCCTAGCCCTGCAGCCATTTAAAAGCCGCTTCCACCTTACGCTGGTCTGGTAAGTAGAGACCTGCCCATGCGCCCCTCTAAAAGTGATGTGGTGCTGCCTGCGAAGCCTGGTGCTGATGACTGCGAGTGCTGCCCGAAGCAAGGTAGGCAAATAAATCTCAAAGCCCTGAGTGAAGTGCTCAGCTCAGTAGGTGCATGTCACTTATGTACTGTTGTGAAACATGTCGACACACAATCACGCCAGCATTCCCGGGGAGTCCAGCATGGGGCATGATTCTGGTGAGCCGGGCTTATAATTAGATACAAATGTATTAAAATGACGTTCCCGACGTGCGGAAGTGGGAAGTGCAGCCCGTCATTGACGGGTGGAGTGGACGATCCCGCAAACTGGTTTTGTGATGGTTTGCACCGATTTTTGGCCTTCACGCCATATTGCTCCCCACCCACCCCCCCATCCCCACCGCCAGCCATAACGCCCAGCGCCAATTGGGGCTGGAAAATTACAGCCATTGTCTTAAAAGACTAGCCGTTGTCATTTGGGGCAAAGAAGTCTGCCATCCTTACCCGACCTGGCGTATATGTGACTCCAGTCTTTTGGAAGAGCCTTCTGGAATGGCCTCGCATGCCACTCAGTTGTAACCAACCATTTGCGTTCAAGAAGGCAGCCAACCACTGCCACTTGCTGTAGGCGACCAGGGAAATGCAGCCTTGCCAGCGACACACCCCCCCTGACAATTCTTTTTAGAATGATTAATCTCTATGCCAAGCCGTGAATAACAAATATACCAATTAAATCCAGAGACAAGCACCTGATCCAAGCGTTACTCTGAACAATGCATTCAAGCCCAACATGCTACATTACTGATGTATGGTCCCTTTCTAAAAACGGGACATGCCTTTAATCTTTTCTAAATGCTGATGGACCTGTTGTCTACTTCCAACATGAAAGGAATGAGGGGGACACAGGTTTAATTTGATTTTCATAAGACCAGAGGGGACAGGAGGAGAATATTTTATTTCAATGCATCAAGTTGTTAACATCCAGGATAGACTGCCTGAAATGGTGGTGGAAGCTGATTCAATTTTGAGTTTCAAGTGGGATTTGGATATAGCTGGAAAGCAAAAATGTGCAGGGCTATGGGGAAACAGCAGTGTCGCGAGATTAGTTAGATAGCTCTTTCAAAGAGCCAGCATAGACAAGATGGGCTGAATGGCTTTCTTCTATGCTGTTTGCTTTTAAACCATTCCTGGCTGAAAATGCGTTCACCTGCATGAGGGACCACCCCACCCCACAACTCCCCAACTAAAGGCTTCACCATTAGACTTCCAGATGAGGTGATTTTGACTTTCCTTTGGCTGCTGCAGACTTTGGCGACTGCGTTCAGTGTTGTTGGGAGTTTGTAAAAAAGATTTTGGATTCATCAGGGTGCGATGCTGGATTTTGTCAAGGAAGACCTGTCAGGAGGAAGGCTGCTTCGGTAATGGGGGCTATAGTTGCAGTGCTTCTTTGGCTGCACCACAACAGGGACCATGGAGCACAAGCAGCAGCGAGGGAAAATTCTGCAGTCGAATGAGGAGAAGGGCTCTCAGTAGAAGGCCGTACACACTCAGGATCTTCAGAGAGCCCTTCCCCTAACTCCTACTCAGCCAGGGGCAGCATCTGAATTGTGCTAACCTGACCAGCAGACAGACAACAGGATGAGGGCAGCACTGCCACTGGCTGTGAAGACCACCATGACCCCTGATTTCTATGTCAGTGGACCCTTCCAGGCAGGATCGAGCGACATTACAAACATTTGACAGTTCTATCACTGCAGCAGGGAGGTGATGGAGGGAGAGTGGGCTTCTGGAGGAGCAGGCACAGGGCTTTGCCAGGTTTACAGGATTCCCGACGGTACAGGTACAATCGACATTGGGTCCCACAAGCCGACAGGGAGATGCACCACAACTGTAAGCACCACCACTCCATGAACATGCAGAAGGACATTAGGTCGGTGAATGCTCTCTATCCTAACAGCATACACAGCATTTTCATCCTGCAGCAGTCATCTGTACCTGCTGCTATCTTTGGGTCATCATGATGAATTAGAGGCTGTCCATCGAGTGACAATGGCTCCCTGCTCTACAACTGGCTTATTAACCCCGTCCACTATCCAAGCATGCACAAGCAGCACACCCACAGTGAGAGCCATGCTGCCACCAGGAATGGAGTGGAGCAAATCACCGGCATTCTTAAACAACTGCTCTGCTGTCCGGACTGTTCAGGGGGAATTCCCCAATCCTCACCGGAGAGTGTTACCAACTTTGTGGTCGTCTGCTCCTCCCCACACTTGGAAACTAAACAAAGATTGCATGTTTCATTCCACCTGAACATCTATTTCATCTTCTTTCGCCGCCACCAATTGTAACCCTTGCTCCTCCTGAGTTCACAAACAAGGAAGTCTTGAAGTTTGTGGATGAAAATGTTGAGTTCTTGCACAAAGGATTGTTTTAAAATTTGCCCTGACACTCAGACTGTTATCTCTCGAGTTTCTCAGACTTCGTGTGTGCCGAACTGAAACCAACTCAAATGTGAAGATAAACAACAGTCTCTTGAATCAAGCTAAAGACAAAGGGCTGAATTTTGTCAGGGCAGCGATGATCCTGATGTCGGGCTGGGGAGCCAGGTTAATTCCACCTCGGCTATTTTGGGGAGCCCCGGCCCGATTTTATGGCAACCAACCACCTAAATTTGGGACTCCTATCCCTTTAAGAGATGATATCCTGCCTCCAAGAACTGCTGGCCAATCGGAGGGCTGGCAGCTCTTTAATCCCAGCAGCACCACCAGGAGAGGTGGCCATCGCTGGTACTGCACCAAGCACAGAGAAGCATCATGGACATTGCACTCAGACCAAGGTAAGTGGGGTTGGGATTGCCAGGGCCAGTCATGCAGGACCCCAGGAGGGGAAGCTGGGTGGTTGCTGAGGGCGGGGTGGGCGGTGTTGTTGCCGGGGGGCACCCCCTTGGGCCTGAGCCCCTGGTTTTACTGGGCGGTCTCCCCATGCGTTGGTAAAATGCCAGAGATTATGGGAATAGGCCCTTTTGTGGCCCTTTATTAACCACATAAGGGCCTCAGTGAGCCTCTGGGCAGAAAGGTTGTCCTTCACTTCCTGCCAATGAGAGAGTTCCATGGCATTGAAAGGCAACAGGCTTTCTCCTCCCCACCACTGCTTCCCCTCCCAATTCTCCATACCTCTCCCTCAACCTCCCAACTCACTCATGAGGGCCCCATTAAATGCAACAGAAATATTTGAAAATCTTGCTTGAGAGCACCTACATATCCCATTTAACCCCCTTCAGCTTTTACAAAAAAAAAATCTCTTCAAATTTCACTGTATCCAGCAGATGCCTCTTGGTACGAATATTTAGCATATTTGACTAGTGACTTTTATCAGCTATGCTCCTCTTGCCTTTATATTTTAGTCACTCCCCTAAAGGGGTTTACTCGTCTTCCCTTTCACAGCTCTGCAGAAGAATTTGCATCAAAAAGATTCATCTGTCATTTCTACAGTTAAATGCTTCCGTCTACCACACATTCCTAGCAGCGCTGGCTCTTTTCCCTTATCTCAAAGGGGGATTTTTTTATGACTTGCTATAATAAGACAAATTCACAACATCTTCAGTTGATTCAGCTAGTATTTCTAAGAATCTTTTAGTAAGGGAACTGACTGGTTCCTTGTGGACCAGCATTATTGGCTGAAAATGCAGCTGTGACATCTTCACTAACCTCAAACATCCAGGGGAGTTCACAGCCCAGCATATATTTTGGATCCTGTACCAAAATTCCCTGTTGTGAAGAGATAAAATATGCTTTCATCTTCACAGTAGTGTATTGAAACTTGCATTATGCATTTTGTCCACTTGAGGCTACCATGCACACATGTACCAACAGAGGGAGTATGCTAGGAAGAGAGAATAATAGATAATAAAAGATCCATGGGCAGAATTTTTCCCTTGTCGGGTGAGCTTGGTAGGGGCGGGCGGCTTCGGTCAGAAAGTTAACCACTGCCCGCGATTGGAACCGGACCGCAATTTCTCGCTGGTGGGCCAATTAAGGCCCACCCAGCATGAAACTCAAGTAGCAGCACTCAATGCTGCCTGTGTGGGTGGGGGAGAAGGGTGAGCATGAACTTCACGCATGCACACTTGAAAATCTCCCTAAGGCACAGAACTGCCTCAGGGAGATGAACTGTTTTAAAAATTAGAAATAAAGATTTTAACAGTGTTATAAAACATGTCCCCACTCCTGTGACTCCTTCGTGAGTGGGGACATGTTATAAATGAAATTTTAAAAATGTTATTTTGTTGTTGTTTGATGTTGGAAACCTCATCCCGCCTGTGGATGAGGTTTCCAAAAAAATGCAAAGGCCGCTTGGCCTTTTCGCCTGCCCGCCAACCGTAAGGTTGGACATTCAGTGGAAAATTTGTTTCAATGATCTTGTTAATGGCCTTAATAGGCCTTTTAATTGTCAGTGGTCCTGCTGCCGACTCTGGCGTGCACCCACCGACTGAAATATCGCGCGACTGCGCGTTGACATTGGGACGCTCGCCCGATGTCAACGCCCATCGGTTTATGCTCGAGCAGGTTGGGCGTGCACCTGCCCGCCGAGGTAAAAATTCTGCCCCATGTTTCTCGGCTCATGCGGTTCTAATTCTGAGTGTCGCTGGCTGAATATGTAACTGCTTCTGTCCCAAGAACTTCACGTGGATAACATTCCGGCAAAGCAAAATGCATGCTGGTTGCAATGAAAAGCAGACCTTTTTAAAAAAGGCAATCGTTGATAGAAGAAAGAATTTGCATTTATAAAGCACCTTTCATGACCTTCCACAAATGCTTTACAATCAATGAAATCCTTTTGAACAATCTTCACTATTGTAAGGTAGGAAACACGACAGCCAAATTATGCTCAGCAAGGTACCAATAAAGAGCAGCGTGAACACGATCAGATAATCTGTTTCCGTGCTGTTCTTCGAGGGATAAATATTGGCCAGGACACTAGGGAATCTGATACCTGGGGCTTGGGAAAGAAGACAGAACTTCAACAAAGGATCTCACAGGAAAGATGTCGCCTCTAACAGTCCAGGCCTCCCTCATAACTGCACTGAAGCGCTGGCTTAAATACTGTGCTTAAGATACACTAGAATTTGTTTCCCCATTTTTAAGAGAACTTTAAGAATAAAACGATTCCATAGGGTAGATAAGAACATCAACTATTTCATCTGGTGGGGAAATCCCAACAGGGGGGCGTAATCTTAATATTAGAGCCAGGCCAATCAGGAGTAAAAACAGGAAACATGTTTTCACACAGAAAGGTAGCAGAAATCTGGAACTCGCTCTCTCAAAAGGCTTTGGCTGCTGCATCAACAGATGCTTTTTGAGACTGAGTTTAATTGATTTTTGTTAGGTAGTAAGTATCAATGCACATGGAACAAAGGTTTGGTAAGCATGGCTGAGAGAATGGTGCGGCAGGCTCAAGGGACTGAATACTAGGCTCCTGTTCCCAACTTCTTACTGTCACATGCGTTAACCCTGACCAGGGTTCTTGGACCTGATGCCGAAACAAACTGTAGCTTGCCTCTGCTGTTGGTGCATGCTTCCTCCAGCCTTGTGGTAAAGCCTCAGGTTGAATCCCTGATAGCCCTGTCTGATATGCAGGGAAAGTAAATTAAAATACCCTGAGAACAGGATGATGACGAATGCCTTTTATATATGTTTCTAATAACTGTGTCACATACGATACATCAGAGATAATTGGACAACCATGGAATATTCAATAATAAATATATTTTTCAAGTTGTCATTTTGAGTGAACTACTGTACGTAAAATGCCAAGGAATGAGTGTCTTGCTTCCTAAATTGATTTAATAAGAGACACTCAGAAACCAGGGCAGAATTTCGAGGGAGCCTTTGAGGCAGTTTTAAAGTTCTCTTGAAAGATTATGCAAAAGCCTCATTAACACATTTATGCCCATGTAAATAAGATTTAAGGAATTCTCGATGTCATTTTTCATTCTGTACAGTGCGATCCTGCAATGTGTTAAGCCTGTCCACACAGAGAGAGAACAAAGCAAATTTCAATGAGCAAAACAGCTCTTCAGGTCCCTTTTGATCAATATGTATTCTGTGTCTTTTTTGTTTAGAGTTTTTTTGTGTTTATGTTTTCTGCATTAGGCCTCATAGGAAATATTTATATCAATACGAAAGCGGCTGAATATTGACTGCAGGTCAACCCAAAATCTGACAGGAAAGGAAGCGTTTATAATGTTCAGTGTCACAGGAAGATGGGTACAGAAAAGTAAATCTAAAAGGGGACTCTCAGGATTCCAACTTTTGCTGTAACTCGAGGGCCAATTAGGCATTTAATGACAAAGTTCTGTGCTGGTTGGCTCATTATAAATTGCAGCATTTAATGTACTGAAAAGGTTCAAGGTGAAAGGAGGCATGCCTCCGATACCAACTGGCACCAGAGTCAGTCTTCCTGCACATTTTATTAAGGCACCAACATATTTTTGGATACCTAAATACGCTTTCTTAGCAGTATGGGTGAGGACAACAACCTGCACGGGTTCCAGGGGAATGGGGAAACAACTGTGTAAGAACAGCAGCCAAGCTGCAACAGAGGGGTTGCAAATACCCAATGTCATTCAGTAGAGAAAAGTGAAACCTACACTTCAGACTGATACCATACTGTTCCTTTTGGGGTAGAAGTCCACTGGGGCTTTTCCTATTTTGGTCTGTAACTTTGCCGGCAGGCCAGGGGAAAGCCTCAGCCGAACAATGGCTCTGATGTGAGCTTGGAGGTGGGGTGCAATGAGGGGCCTGTCTCGCGGCCAAGAAGCCGGGAAGAATGAGTATCCCTCGGGCCCTGCTGACTTGAGTAGTTTTTGTCTCCGTTTCCAGGTCCCAGCAGCCAGGGGGCCAAGAGGACGGAGGGAGGGATCGAAGGCCTCTGGGGGGAGGGGAGATCAGGAGGGTTCGGCGGGAGTGGGGGTGTGAGAGGGGGGGAGGAGATGGAAAGATTCTGGGGGGGATTGGAAGGGTCAAGAGGGAAGTCAGTTGTGAGTCACAGACCTGAAGTATTATTTCCCTCTTCACAGGTGCTGCCACACCTGCTGAGTATTTCCATTTTCTGTTTATATTTCAGATTTCCAGCATCCGCAGTATTTTGCTTTTGTAGCAGTCTTAAGGTATAAAATGGTTAAGGGCAAGATGCGGTGACAAACATAGGCCTAACCTACAATCAGTCTTGTGTCTCAGTGGCTGCGCACCGCGGCAGCATTATGCCAATTTATTGCATGATGGCCTTTCAAGGAAACAGTCTGATAATAAAAAAAAGAAATTGCTGGAAAAACTCAGCAGGTCTGACAGCGTCTGTGAAGAGAGAAACAGTTAATGCTTCGAGTCCGTATGACTCTTCTTCAGAGCTGAGAATAAGTTCCATTGTAAACTGCGGCTTCAAAGTGTGCCCTGCATGGTGTGTAAGGAGGTGTGTAACTGGTGATGATTAAGGTGATTGAGGCCAGTTGAAAATCAATCATAGTCAACGGCACTCACGCTTCAGGTTACAAGAGTGCAACTGGGACTAAGTACCACAACTATCCTCTTCGGCCTCTCCTTGACCATTAAGTTCATCCCTTGCGAGTGGAAGACAAGGAGTTAAAAATGACACTTCAATGCTGGAAGCATATATTGCACACTGGTGTCCCCTCAAGCCTGTTCAACCATTCAACTATAACACGGCTCATTGGTATCTTAACTTCATGTGCCTGCCTTGATTCCAGAATATGCTACCCAACAAAAAAAATATTGCTGATGATAGGTCATTGACCTGAAATGTTAACTCTCGTTTCTTGCTCCACAGATGCTGCCTGACCTGCTGAGTATTTCCGGCACTTTTTGTCTTTATTTCAGATTTCCAGCATCTGCAGTATTTTGCTTTTTGAGGGCACCATCAATTTCAGCTTTGAAATTTTCAATTGAACCCCAGTCTCAATAGCTTTTTGGAGGAAGAGAGTTCCAGATTTCCACTAGCCTTTGTGTGAAGAATTGCTTCCTGACGTCACCCTTGATTGGCCTAACCCTAATTTAAAGTTATTGTTAGCATTCCTTCTTTGATTCACAACAAGGCGTTTCAAATAAGCATGAGGGACACATGATAGTGCGGTATACAGAGAAGACTTCATTGTCACCTATGATGAGAAATCAGCTCAACTCAGATCAGAGAGTAGGATTTAGTTTCAAGTTCCATCTTTTGAGCCCTGTCAGGAAGGTATAATAATTCTCATAATGTTATTGGAGTTTATTGTAAAATAGAGTAAGAGTGGGATGTGTCTATATGTGTGTGTGAGAGACTTAATTGGATTAAAGGCAGCTGATCTGAAAGCTTTGAGGTAAACATGGTAAACATGGGGGAAGTTTAGAATGTAAAGTAAAAGTACATTTGCATTTTTAAATAAACCAGATTAGATTGTTTTCAAAGGAGGGGTGAAATGTGTCACCTAGCCAGGTGAAGTTTAGAAACAGTGTGTTTATTTTTCCCAAAGATTACTGGTAAAACTCAGTGCAATGAGAGGTTTTTATTTTCAGGAAGATAAAGTCCAAAGACATAGTGAAACAAAGGGAATTTGCATTCAAAGGGGAAAATATGTATAAAGGAGTGAAGACTGTATGTAAGGGTAGGCATTTTAAGGTCTTACAAGTGTGAAATGCCTTCAGCATTTATGCCTCAAGCTACTGTTTTCAAAGAACTGAAGTTAAGAAAACTCACTTTGAATTCAACTTGTTCAGGGTATCATGTTTCTTTGCCTGGGTCTCTTAAAATCTATGTGTCTTACTGTTGCCTTAATGAAAGCGTAACTGGGAGTTAGATTGATTAGGGGATTTAGGAGTTATAATAGTAGTAATTTGTAGATCTATGTGTGTATTTAAAATCATTTATCTTATTAATAAATGTTTAATCTAGTTTTGTAAAACCTTTAAGATTTGGTGGTCTTATTACTAATGAATTCAAGACACGCTTCTCAAAATTTATAAAAACTGCAAAATAAACTGTGACAGTTGTTTCAAGTTTCCCTTTGGGGTTTGAGACAGTTGTTTCAAGTGAAGGGATTTGAACAACTCAGCATTTACCATTGGCTGTGCCATAACAGCCCTGTGAAGAGCTCTTGTAAATCATTCTCCTGTTTCACCATATTTTGGCTACATCAAAGGTACATGTCACAGGTACAGCCTCATGATGTTTCCATTCCCAAATAATTCTTTTGAAAACAGTCTATTCATGTAAACAGTTGTAGCTGCTTACTCCAAAGCTACTTCACTTAAACAAGACTTCCTCATGTAACAGTCCTTAAGCCCTTTGAAGAACAGGCTTCATTAAACGCCATATTTCTGTACGATAGTTAATGGACCCCTCTACTGTGTTTATTAACCAAGTTATATTTTAATCACCCATGGCTGATGTCATTGTTGTCACTAATTTCTTGCACAAGCACTTTTCATTTCAGAATACAAGCTATGCTTTTCTTTCAACAAGTCTTCAAAGTCATCCTATTTGTATCAGAAAGCCTATTGCTCCACCATGCAAAATTCAACTGTTAACCCTTAACTCCGACATGCTTTAGAGTGTCTTCAGAATCTTCAAAAGACTAATGATTAGTGCACATTGATGTTATGTACATGTAACAGAGATGAGATGATGGGTAAGTGGGAGGAGTTCACTGCACAAAGCTACAACATAATGCAGGAACTTTGTCCTGCCATACAGAACACCCTGAAGTTTATAGCAGTCCGAGATATATCAGCAACAACAATAACCTAGGAGGACATACTAAGGGCATGTGTAGCTAATGTTGCTTCAATAGATGAGTTCAGGTTCCATCTTAGCATAATACTTTCACTGGGCTTGCAAATGTTAATTGGAACATAGGAAAAAGGCCAACCATCCCCTTGAACCAGTTCTGCCATTCAATTAGATCATGCCCAATCTGTACTTTAACTCTAGTTCCCTATTTTGATTCCTTTTATACCCTTGGCCATCAAACATCTATCAGTCTGTTTTGAAATTTTCAATTGAGCCCCAGGCTCAACAGCTTTTTGGAACAGAGAGTTCCAGATCTCCACTACCCTGTATGAAGAAGTGCTTCCTGTCTGGCTAGCTCTCATTTTAAGGTTATGACCCCTTGTTTTGGATCCCCCCAACAGATGAAATAGTTTCTCTCTATCTACCTTACTAACTCCTCTAATCATCTTAAGCACCTCATTTAATTCACTCCTTAAGGTTCTATACTTAATGGATTACAGTTGGGACCACATCATGTTCTTGCACCAACCAGTAATACACCTGAGCACAACCATTGTTGAGTCTCATGGTCGTGACAGTGGGGGGGGTAAAATACAACACTGACGAGGGCAAAGATCAGGTAGTAGCGGATTGGCCTTTATGAGAAGGGAAATTGGATGGGCATGTAATGGACAGACAATGCACTCCCGACCATTTTGTGCCCCCAATGACATAGAATTTTAGAAGCAAAATACTGCGGATGCTGGAGATCTGAGACAAAAACAAAAACTCAGCAGGCCTGGCAGCATCTGTGGAGAGAAAGACAGGGTTAACGTTTCGAGTCCGTATGGCTGAAGAAGACTCTTCTGAAGAAGAGTCATACGGACTCGAAACGTTAACTTTGTCTTTCTCTCCACAGATGCTGTCAGACCTGCTGAGTTTTCCAGCAATTTTTGTTTCTGTTGACGTAGAATTTTACCCCAGAATGAGAATTCTTCCTTGTTGATCCCTTCACTGGCAACAAATGAGGCAGCTTCAGACTTGGGTCTGGGAAGAGAAAGAACCCAAGAAGCAAGACAGCAACTCGATTGCCACAAGGGTCACCATCATCCTCAATGAAACACCACAGTCACCCCCCTCTTAACCTTCTATCACTCAGCACATAGCAGCAAGAATTATGAGCAAGAGTTAGTCAAAATTTAGGTACACAGTTTTAGAAGTAACTGTAATCATTTTGAAAGCATTATATTGGAAAGTAAAAGTTGATTGCATACATGGAAATCAGAGTTTGTCTCTCTGAATATAAGTTAGTGAAACAAATTGATGAAATGAGAGAAGGGGAGATTTCTACGACTGAAGTAAGATACTTTGGGAATACACGCCTTAATGAGATAGTAAGGGATATTGGGCAAGGCAGGGAATTGTCTCTGAAGGAAGGATTTTTATTTCTTTGTGCTAATTCTTTTAATTGAAAGCAACCAGTGCAGATGGATATCATGTTTCATTTTCTCTCCTCCAGCTTCACAAAGAGGTACTCTTTTTAGAATGGCAACATGATTCAGGAAGCTTCTAAACATTCAGATGCCCTTCCTGACTGTGCTGCCGGCCTGCACCAGATTTGTCCATGGCATCTAAAACAAAACTTCAAAATGTCAGTGGTCTGCTCTTCCAGTCCTATGGGCTTCATTATATTCGCCTTCCCTTTTAGTCTCTAAATGCCATAGAGGAATTAATAACCATGACTGCAGGCAATATCCATGTTCACTAATTAACCGTCCGAATACATCATTTGGAGTGATCATCACTGGAATGCATTTTGTCACATGATAAAAACTGTCATGAAAGCTTCCTGACATTAGCATGCAGGATGAAGTATTTGGTATCACAGACTACTGAGATGTTTAATAAAACTGAGGGGTTGTTTTGTGGACTTTTCACAATCACACGTTCCATAAATCAGTCATTGTGCCCGTTGAAATGCTGATAATCTATAGCAATGGGCTGTTCACTCTACACAGCTGCCTCCATTAAGATTAAAAACTATGACACCCATCCGAAGAGTGGTATATTGACCCTCTTTATGCAGTGGCAAGCTGCTGCCTAACCAATTAAACCGAAGTCCTGTGGCTGCTTGGAAAGATCCAACGGTAAAAATAATTCAAGACAATGGCCGCTCCTAATGCTGTGTTTCTCAACAAAATGGACTGCAGATCATCAGTCAGTAGTTGTGATAACTCCTCAATAACCTCTGGGAAGCCAGCATAGTCTATTGAGGCACTGATAGGTAGAGAAACCTAAGTAAGACCTTGGGCAGAATTTTGCCTTTGTCAAGCGGGTGGGGGTGTTTGGGAAGCCGACTGTCGCTTGCAATCGAGGCTGGGTGGAGATTTCACACTGGCGGGCGAGTTAAGGCCCACTCAGCATGAAATGCGAGCAGCAGTGCTCAGCACTGCCTGTGCAGGCAGGGGAGAGGAAGACGAGCGGAGTGAGCCCAAACGTCAGGCATGCGCGCTTAATAACCTCCCTGAGGCACAGAGCTACCTCTGGGAGATGAAGAGTTTTTTTTAAAAAGTGAAGAAATGTTATGAAACATGGCCCCTCTGTCACATGAGCAGGGACATGGTATTGATTCAATTTTAAAATTCTTATTTCATTTTCATTTGCTTCAGGAAGCCTCATCCCGCCCGTGGATGGGGCTTCCTCAGAAGTGCAAAGGTCGCTTGGCCTTTTTGCCTGTCCCCACCAACCGTTAAAATTTATTTTAATAACCTTGTTAATGGCCTTATCAGGCCTTTTAACTGTCGGCAGGTGCGTGGTCGACTCTGGCGCACGCCCACCGACCAAAATATCGCGCGACTGGGCGTTAGCGTCAGGACACTCGCCCCCCACATCAGCGCGCATCATTATATGCTTGAGCGGGTTGGGCGCGCGCCCTCCCACCGAGGTAAAAATGTTGCCCCTTATGTCTGTCAGCCGAATAAAGTGCGTATTGATACATTGGAAACAAGCCTCTTCCATGACGTTAAGTTATTCAATCTATCTCCCATTTCCACATCCTGCTCCTCTCCATGGCATAGAAAAGAGTGATTTCCATTCTTAAGTTGTCCGCTGTCGGTCATGGTATCACTCTGGCCTCTGAATCAGGACGTTGTGGGTTCAAGTCCCACTTGAGGGATTTGAGCACATAATGCAAGCTGGCACTCCAATGCAGAACTCAGGCAATGCTGCACCATCAGAGGCGTTGTCTTCCGGATGAGATGTTAAACCAAGGCCCCATCTGCTCACTCAGGTGAATGTAAAAGATACCATTCTTTCGATGAAGAGCAGCAGCGTTCTGGCCAATACTTAGCCCACAGCCAACATTGCTAAAATAGACTATCTACTTATGATCACATTACTGTTTGTAAGACTTTGCTAAGTGTAAGTAGGCTGCCATGTACCCAAATTATAGTAGTGACTCAACTTTTAAGAAGTACCTAATTGTCTGTAAAGTGCTTTGGGATTCCTCAGGTCAAGAAAGGCACTATATAAATGCAAATCTTTCTTCCTTCCTGTCTGAATGTCAAGTGGCTGGAGAACAGATCCAGGTCTCAAAGCCCCAAAAACATCAGTGTTGTAAGAAAGCCTAAATAAGTTAATCATAAATGACCTTCATTGTGTGGTATCTGCCTAAGGAACACGGCTGCACTGTTCATACCACCACTTATTTTGTAATTTATAAAAATGATACCAGAGCTGAGAGGTTGTTACCATGGAGAAAGACTCCTTTCATGGGGCTCCTTTCATGAGAAAAGAGAAGACTGGGGATAGTGACCTAGTAGAGGGCTTTACCAATTATGTTCTTATTAGATGAATCTACTTGTTGGAGAATCTGAAACTAAGGGACTTAAATATAAGATAATTGCTGATAAATCCCATTAGGGATTCAAGAGAAGTTTCTTTATCCTAAGAGCACTTAGAATGTGGAACTTGCTACCATCTGGAGTGGTTGAGACAAATAGCACAGGTGTATTTAAGGGGAAGTTAGGTAAGTACATAAGGGAGAAAGTAATAGAGGGACATGCTGATGTCATGTGATGAAGTCGGGCCGGCGGGGGGGCGGGGGCGTGTGGAGTTTTGTGTGGAACATAAACACTGACATGAACCAGCGATGCAGAATGGTTTATTTCTGTGCTGTGAATTCTATGTAAATCTATGTGATGGTGTTTCCTGATGTTGCAATGGAGGGTTCTAATTGGAGGAAAGTGGATGGATAACTTGACCATGTCCATGCACGTTCACTTATATGCAATGGAGCGAGCAATTATTGGTTTTTGCTGAGAAATTTCATCACCTTTTGGTCAAAATGGGGGAGGGGATGGTGGTGGTAAGCCACAGCACCACGCTTAACTCCTTATTAAACTTCTAAACCAACTGTCAACAGGTGGCTTTTCCAAAGGACATCCAACCCAGGGCGTTTCCTGAATGAGTTGATTCCTCTGCACCTACTTCTCTTGACTTTTAAGAAGCTGGTATTACATTTTTCCTCACATACAGTGACATGTTATAAACAAAATAACTGCTACAGTGTAAAAATTATTGCAATGTTTCATTAAGAAAAATCTTCAGGAATGGTCAGCAACTCGAGGTTAATACCCTTTCTGAGGAGATCTACATGACTTGATCTAACAGGTAAAACAGTTGTCATGTCCAGTTTAGGCATGAAGATATTGCAAATTTTAAAACTATATTTTTAAAATGGATACAGCAGATTTTAAGATGGCTGGCAACATAACAGATGTCCAGTCCTACTCCGGCCCCCTCCCACAACTCTTTCTCCGGTACATCGATGATTGCTTTGGTGCTGCTTCATGCTCTCGTCTGGATCTGGAAAAATTTATTAATTTTGCTTCCAATTTCCACTCCTCCATCATTTTCACGTGGTCCATCACTAACACTTCCCTTCCCTTCCTTGAACTCTCAGTCTCAATTTCTGGTGATAGACAGTCCACCAATATTCATTACAAGCCTACCAACTCCCACAGCTACCTCGACTACAGCTCCTCACACCCCACTTCCTGTAAGGATTCCATCCCATTCTCTTAGTTCCTTCGCCTCCGTCGCATCTGTTCTGATGATGCCACTTTCCAAAACAGGTCCTCTGACATGTTTTCCTTCTTCCTTAACCAAGGTTTTCCACCCACGGTGGTTGACAGGGCCCTCAACCGTGTCCGGCCCATCTCTCGCGCATCCACCCTCACACTTTCCTCTCCCTCCCAGAACCATGATAGGGTCCCCCTTGTCCTCACTTATCACCCCACCAGCCTCCGCATTCAAAGGATCATCTTCCATCATTTCCAGCATGATGTCACCACCAAACACATCTTATCTTCACCCCCCTCCGGCTGGCGGCATTCCGCAGGGACCGTTCCCCTCCAGGACACCCTGGTCCATTCCTCCATCACCCCTTACCCCTCAACCCCCTCCCATGGCACCTTCCCATGCAACCACAAAAGGTGCAACACCTGCCCCTTTACTTCCCCCCTCCTCACCGTCCAAGGGCCCAAACACTCCTTTCAAGTGAAGCAGCATTTCACTTGCACTTCCCTCAATTTAGTCTACTGCATTCGCTGCTCCCAATGCGGTTTCCTCTACATTGGAGAGACCAAACGCAGACTGGGTGACCGCTTTGCAGAACACCTTCGGTCTGTCAGCAAGCATGACCCAGACCTCCCTGTCGCTTGCCATTTCAACACTCCACCCTGCTCTCATGCCCACATGTCCGTCCTTGGCCTGCTGCAATGTTCCAGTGAAGCTCAACGCAAACTGGAGGAACAGCATCTCATCTTCCGACTAGGCACTTTACAGCCTTCCGGACTTAACATTGAGTTCAACAACTTCAGATCATGAACTCTCTCCTCCATCCCCACCCCCTTTCCGATCCCCTTCCAATAATTTATAATTTTTTAAAAAATGTTTCTTTTCCCACCTATTTTAAAATTTATTTTGATCCATTGTTTTATCTCCACCTTTTAGCCCATTTCAATCCCTTCCCCCCACCCCACCCGCACTAGGGCCATCTGCCACTTGCTTGTCCTGCTTGCTACCCTTAATGTCCCCATTAGCACATTCCTTAGATAGTATCACCACCGCCAACACCCCTTTGCCCTTTTGTCTATGACATCTTTGGCAATCTCTTCTTTGCCTCCACCTATCACTGGCCCTCTATCCAGCTCTACCTGTCCCACCCCCCCCCCTCTGCCAGCTTATATTTTACCTCATTTCTCTATTTCTTTAGTTCTGATGAAGAGTCATAAGGACTCAAAACATCAACTGTGCTCCTCTCCGCAGATGCTGTCAGGCCTGCTGAGTTTTTCCAGCTATTTTTGTTTTTGTTTCAGATTTCCAGCATCCGCAGTATTTTGCTCTTAACATATCAGATGACTTTGGCAATATCAGCTCCAGACAGACCTGAAACTCAGTCAAATACCTAATTAAAATATGGACAATCACAGCCACTTGTGAAATTCACAAGTCGCTTTGTTAAGGATGAACTGTCAACACAACAGGACTATCACATATCAGCTGACTTGCCTTTCGACTTCACCCTGGGCCATAGAGACATCAAAAGTCAATGGTTGAGCTTTTCAGTGAAATGTACTAAGTGCTTTAGCGTGCGTGAAAAATGGCACTCCACCTGCTGGCTGCACTGACACGTTTTCACGCCGTATAGTGCACTTCACACCCGCATCAATGCATCATCCAATGGGAACACGCCATTTTTGCTGGCGGGTGGCATCTGATTTGCTCGCCTTACCATGACCTCAGTGCTCCTTAACTCTGGGCGCCATATTTAAATGGTGCCTTTGCACAGCATTTGCACTCTCTGCAGCCTAACACACCTCCAGGGAGGACTTGGTTCCCAAAGGCAGAAAGCATGCTGCACCCAAATTCAGTGATGTTGGACACAGCTGAGGACACCGCCATGATGTCCTCTACCTCTGCACTGGCCATAGGACTTCCACCAAGGTGACCGATCTGGCTTCAGAGGTGATCGCAGTTGTGGTCAGTGCAAATGCTCTGCAGAAGAGGTCAGCCACCCAGTGCAGAAAGAGGATGAATAATCTCATCCGTTCCATCAGGGTAAGTCAACCATCTCATCGCTCTCAATGCACACACTCTCAAACCCATCACACATTCACAAGAATCTCCCTCGCTGCCACACCAAGAGACATCACCACTCACTCACACACCCTGAAATCTCCACCTAGCCTTATCTCCTCTGGAGTTTGTGTCCTAATCCTGTCCAGGGGTTCCCTCACCACCCACACATGCCAGGCATCCTTATCATCTGCCCTCGCATGCATCTTGCTCACACTCTCCCCATCTGTCTTTATGCAGGACAAGCTGGTTGTGAAGGAGAGGTCCCAGACCGGGAGTGGAGTTCACGAGATCAAGGTTCTCACGGGCTTTGAGAACAGAGCTGGCCGCAAAGGATGTAGACCGTGCCTGTGCTGACAGTGATGTCGGCGGCGCATAGCCAAGTGAGGATACTGCACTGGAACCTCCATCAGACAACCATACTGTGAGTGATTTCTCCTGTTTCAGAGTCACCTGCCGTGCACTCATCGTCTCTCCTTTCATTCGTAGGCAGCTCTGGGAAGCTGCCGAGGGCATCCCGACTCAAGCCCTCAACTCTAGCCCCGATGACGCCTCAGATGAGGATCCTGAGGACAGCACCTCTGAAGTCCCATCACAGTGTTTACCCACATCCTCCACCAGCACAGAGACACACACCTCTGTGACACCTAGTTCTAGATTAACTTCAGGATCGCAGTGTGGGGAGCACAGCGCACCATCCGCTCCACAGCAGGCAGAGACATCAGAGGTCGTGGGCACTCAGAGAACTGCTGGAGGCCACAAATCTGCTGAGTGCAAGTCCGATGACGAGGCTCCGGACTCAGCCCTATATCAATTGTTGGAGCTACAAAGGCAAGCTCGGGAATATCAGGAAAGGATGCCCGCTGCACTCCTCAGATTGCACCACACAATGGAGGAGTCCGTCCGCCTTCAGTCTAAGGTGATAGCGCTGGCATGCCAATGCACCGAGGCCCACACTGGTAGGATGGTGGCTGCCGTGGAGGCCTTGGTCCAGAGCATTGGTCCTGCACCGCTACAGGGACTGCACTCCATCACTGTAGCCATTGGTGGCAACCATCACTGTCAACACGAGGGGGCTGCAGGGCACCTCAATCTCATTCCAGCTGCCCCTTCTCCTCAAGGAGTCAGTCAGGGGCCCTCAGGCACCAGCAGCTTGACACCCCAGGGCCATCCATCCAGGTGACTCCGGGAGTGTCCAACCGATCCATATCCCCTCTTCCTGTGACCCCATCAGCTCCAGCTCCACAGGCCGAGGAGGGTACACTCACAGTAGGACATGCAAAGCAGGCAAGTGCCCTACAGGTTTAGGCCCTCTAGAGGACACCCCGCCAAGGTCATCAAAAACAACAGAGTTCTAAGTTAGAGTTCTAAACTGGGGGAAGGCCTATTTTAATAAGATCAGTTATGATTTGGCCAGAGTGGGCTGGGAGCAGCTACTTATAGATAAATCTCAATCAGAGCAGTGGGACTCATTCAAGAAGGAAAGAGGGAGAGAACAGAGCCAACATATTCCAGTAAAGATAAAGGGTGGGACCAACAAATCCAGGGAACCCTGGATGTCGAGGGATATACACGATTGTATAAAGAGAAAAAGGGAAATTTATGGCAGATACCGAGGGCTCAAAACAGCGGAAGCCCTAGAGGAGTACAGAATGCGTAGGGGGGGGACTTAAAAAGGAAATTAGGAGAGCAAAAAGGGAGCATGAAAAAGCATTGGCAGGTAAAATAAAGGAAAATCCAAAGTTATTTTACAAGTATATTAAGAGTAAGAGGTTAACTAGGGAAAGAGTAGGGCCCATTAAGGACCATAGTGGTGATTTGTGTGTGGAGCCGGAAGACGTAGGTAGGGTTCTAAATGAATACTTTGTGTCGGTGTTCATAAGTGAGAGGGACAATGTGGGTATGGAAATCAGGCAGAAGGACTGTGATACAATTAAAGAAATTAGCATAGAAAGGGAGGAGGTTTCAAGTGGTCAGGCAGGCTTAGAAAGTAGATAAATCTCCAGGCCCGGATGAAATGTATCCCAGGCTGTTGAGTGAGGCAAGGGAGGAGATAGCAGGGGCACTGGCAATAATTTTCAATGCCTCTCTGGCCACAGGAGAGGTGCCAGAGGACTGGAGGACAGCCAATGTGGTACCGTTATTCAAGAAGGGAGGAAGGGATAAACCAGGGAGTTACAGGCCAGTCAGTCTAACCTCAATGGTGGGGAAATTATTGGAAGCAATTCTGAGGGACAGAATTAATCTACACTTGGAGAGGCAGGGATTAATCAAGGACAGTCAGCATGGTTTTATTAAAGGGAGGTCATGTCTGACCAATTTGATTGAATTTTTCGAAGAGGTGACCAGGTGTGTAGATGAGAGCAATGCATTTGACGTAGTCTACTTGGACTTCAGCAAGGCTTTTGATAAGGTCCCGCATGGGAGACTGATAACGAAGGTAAGAGCCCATGGGATCCAAGGCAATTTGGCAAATTGGATCCAGAATTGGCTGAGTGGTAGGAAGCAGAGGGTGATGGTCGAGGGATGTTTTTGTGACTGTTTGCCTGTGTTCAGTGGGGTTCCACAGGGATCGGTGTTGGGTCCCTTGCTGTTTGTGGTATATATAAACGATTTAGACTTGAATGTAGGAGGGTTGATCAGTAAGTTCGTGGATGACACAAAAATTGATGGGGTGGTAAATAGTGAGGAGGATAGCCTTAGATTACAGGAGGATATAGACAGGCTGGTCAGATGGGCTGGTCAGTGGCAAATGGAATTTAATCCAGATAAGTGTGAGGTGATGCACTTGGGCAGGACAAACAAGGCACGGGAATACACGGTGAATAGTAGGACCCTGGGAAGTACCGAGGATCAGAGGGACCTTGGTGTGCATGTCCACCAGTCCCTTAAGGTAGCAGGACAGGTAGATAAGGTGGTTAAGAAGGCATATGGGATACTTGTCTTTATTAGCCGAGACATAGAATATAAGAGCACGGAGGTTACGCTGGAACTGTATAAAATGCTGGTTAGGCCACAGCTAGAGTATTGCGTGCAGTTCTGGAATCTGCATTATAGGAAGGATGTGATTGCACTCGAGAGAGTGCAGAGGAGATTTACCAGGATGTTGCCTGGGCTGGAGAGTTTTAGTTATGAGGAGAGATTGGATAGACTGGGGTTATTTTCCCTGGAGCAGAGGAGATTGAGGGGGGACATGATTAAGGTGTATAAAATTATGAGGGGCATAGATAGGGTAGACAGGAAGGAACTTTTCCCCTTGGTGGAGGGATCAATAACCAGGGGGCATAGGTTTAAGGTAAGGGGCAGGAGGTTTAGAGGGGATGTGAGGAAGAATTTTTTCAGCCAGAGAGTGGTGGGAATCTGGAAGTCACTGCCTGAAAGGGTGGTAGAGGCAGAAACCCTCATAACATTTAAGAATTATTTGGATGTGCCATGGCATACAAGGCTATGGGCCTAGTGCTGGAAAATGGGATTAGAATAGTTAGGTACTTGTTTGACTGGCGCGGACTTGATGGGCCGAAGGGCCTTTTTCTGTGCTGTAGACCTCTATGACTCTAACAGGGCATAGCAGTCATCAGGCTACCTCCACCTCTGCTGTGCGTGTCAGGGGAGCACCAAGACACAGCAGCAGGGTAAGGAAAGTGAAAAAGATGTAGTTGCACAACATTGGCACTGGTGTTAATCACACGTATATAATGTTCACAAATGTAAATAGACTCAAAATCATTTCATATCTCCCCTTGTCCATGCCTCCTTCTTATGGTGAGCTGTGTTACTGTCAATCACGTGTGATATCTTGGTTCCTGCACCCACTTAAGGCAATGGTCTGTATCCTGGGCCTCTCATCTGTTCAGTGTGCTGCCATCTCACCACAGTGAGGGTCCTGTTTCAACATAATTCTCCATATAAGCAATGCCTGCACCATCATGATAAGTGTGCTTGTGGAACGAACCTCGTTTCCATGCATCGTGGGGTCCTGTCATGTGCATTCTTGGTTCTGTACGATCGAGGCAGAGGTGTGCCCTTATGCCGTCTGCATTCTTGAAAGGTGAAGCTGTGGTATTTAAGGAGAGGTGTGCTCACACATGGAGAAACTCGATCTGCCTGCTGTCTTTCAGCAGGGTTATGATATGAGCCTTTACTCAGAGCTTATGAGTGCTGCCCTCAGTCAAACAGGTTTCTGACATTCCCAGTGTCAATCCACTGAGCCCAGCAAGAAGCCACCTCATGGTGACAAGGCAATGGCACATTTGTATGCAGACACTGAGACATTCAGCGTTAAGTGTTTGTCACTCTAGTTGTGATTATTGCTGGGAGAAGGGTCTGATCGCAAAGTTGGTCGACAGCAGTGTGTGTCCCATTGCCTTGACACTGCATGAGGATACTGATGCTAATTCCAAATGGTGATTTCTGAAGGCCAAGGCAGCCTTTAGGCATGCTCTGGAATCACACCTCATTGTTTCAGACAATGTGAAGTGGATCAAAGGGATAGAACTGAATGTGTGATGAAGCAGAACAATGCTGCTCATTAGAAATGACACATGCCCTTGAGGGCTTCATGTTGTCTGATCATCTTAGACTTCACAAGGACCAGGCCTGGCCATGAGGTTGTACGTAAGAGGAGGCATGAACGTCCACCACAACAACTCCCCACCCCCAGCCCACATGACCGACTGCCAACAGTGTCGGCCAGGCGACTAGATGTTCTGCATTCAACCCAGGCGCTGGGATCATTACCTGCACTCAATACTGTACTGTTTGGACTAAATATGAGGGCGAATGTTCAGTGACTACATGAGATTAATTTAGGGGGTCCGGAGGTTTCTTCTCTGTGAGTGGTGAATGGCCACATTTCCAAGGGGGTCTTCAAGCATGTCCAGTCACCCAATAGTTCTGCAGTTCCGAGGAAGTGGTGGCAAATTGGTATTGTCACTGGACTGGTAATCCAGAGACCCAAGGTAACGCTCTGGGGACCTGGGTTCGAATCCCACCACGGCAGATAGGAGGATTTGAATTCAATAAAAAAAAAATCTGGAATTAATGACGACCATGAAACCATTGCTGATTGTCGTAAAAACCCATCTGGTTCACTAATGCCCCTTTAGGGAAGGAAATCTGCCGTCCTTACCTGGTCTGGCATACATGTGACTCCAGACCCACAAAAAATGTGGTTGACTCTTCAATGCCCTCTGAACAAGGGCAATAGGAAATGGGCAATAAATGCTGGCCTAGCCAGCGATGCCCACATCCCATGAATGAATAAAAAAAAATATCCATTCCACTTGAAAATGGAACTCTCACCAGCTGAGAAGTGATGCCAGCTCTATCGAAGCCTTTTTTCAAAGGCCTTAAAACTTTAGGGGCCAAAGGTCATTGTGGCCTGGTTATCTCATTGTGAAAAAAATCAAGCCCCCTGTCAGAGCTGAAGACGTATGGAAGGGGGATTACTCCTTCAGCCCAGGAAGATCCTAGAGTCTCTGCTGGAGGCTGCTACAGATTTCAAGGGTGGATTCAGGTCGCGTCAGCCCCAGATTAAAAAAAAACATGCTTGTCTTCAGGTGCTCAAAAACAGAAAACGTTGGGAATAATGCAACAAGTCCTACCTTAGAGAGAGAAAAACAGTGAACGATTCGGATAGGTGACCTGTCGACATGAACTGGAAGATGCTAGGGATGAATAGTTTTTATGCAGCTACGGAGACGAGGATATAATGGAACTGGGGGATAGGAGGGGAGGGAAAAAAAAAACCAAGGGGAAGGTCTGTGGTAGGTTGGAGGGCAGGAACAATTCATTGGCCAAAGGGAAGTCGGCACAAGGCAAAAGTAGGATGGGAAATGGGAGAAGTGAAAAGAACATAAGATGGGTCCAGAAGAGAGGTATATAGTTACAGTGGGAGAGCAGAGAGGGAGGCAAGCATGAAAAATCGAGTAAAGAGGAAACCCAAGGGGTGCAGGCCATCACTCAAAAGTTCACAGTTGTTTGTTTTATTGATGTAATTAATAAAAATATCCTCTAACCTCTGACTGAAGATCTTATCTAACACACCCATATGTCTGAAAGCAATGTAAATGGTGCAGTCAGGAATCTACGCTCTTTTTGAATGTAATATGATCTGCTTATTATCTATGTAGATTTATATAGGAAGTATTGGGTGATTATTTGCAAAACTGTCTATAACAACTTGTCACAGTAATGAATTAATGGATGAGACACTATTTGGATTTGATCTAAATAAAATGACCATTGACATCTCAAGAACTAAAAGACTTGACCACTAATAATTCGAGCAATTCAAGAGCTATTTTAAAATTCTGGGATCAGATAGATGGCTCCATTTTGTCCAAAGCATTGAGTGACTTGTTGTGCTACATTATGGGTGATGATAAAAAGCTCACAGAATTGATTTTAGCTTGTCAGGGAACAATTCTGTCTTTCAAAATCGGAGACTTTTACACAGCACCTGAATGAGTTCTTGATGAGGGCTATTGTAGTCCTTTGTGGACTTCCCTATTGTTTGAATGTTTATACACGTTGCACTTTTGTATTTCACAAAATAATCGTAAGACAGGGAATAGTTGGCTTTGCTTTATTAAGATAAATTTCTAATACATGTGTGATAGCTGCCAATTCATAAAGAATTTGATCGTGTATCATGAGGCAATGTTGGATCGAGTAAACAGATTACTGCAAGTAGAGTCATTGTGATGTGCACTCTGCTGAATGCAGATTATAGAAAATGTACAGGTTTCAAGTCAGCTCACACCAGGCCATTTTATAAGAACACAGATAGGAGGAGGGAGGCAGAGCTATAAAATTCCCGAATTGCAACAAACTTTTCATTGGATATTCTATTTATAAGTACGTGGATACAAGGAAATTTGTTTATTTGATGTTATGGGTGCAAGAATAATCCATTGAAGCACATGACATATATTTGCATAATTTGCCAATGGTGATTAATAGTTAAACTTTTTTTTTTACAAAAGTGTCTTTGCTCAATGATTTATCTGCCTACAGTCTGAGCTACAATTCTTCCCAGCTGACATAAGTCTGAGATGCTGCCGTGTGAAAACAAAATGTATGTTTTAATTTCTCTGCTGCCTTCTTCAGTTCATCCACCACCTTGACGCTTTAATCAATCAGCCTAGTTAATTGCTAATGCTTTCCCAGTCCAGAAGCTAGGCGATTGATCAGTACGCACTGCAGCACTAAAATTGCTATCAAAATCAATGCTATAATTGAAACCTTGATCAAATACTCAGTGGAACACAATATGGGCAGTGTTGCAAGACCAACTGTGGAATACAACCAGCCATTGCCAAGAATTATGATTTTTAATGCCAGACTGGCATTCCAGGGTTTTCACTCAACAATCCCTGGCGGTTCAGATTAGAGTTTGGTCCTTGGAAGTTTCAACTCTGGCAACCCACCTCTGAATTGGAGATCAAACAATTTGGGCATCATCCAAAGATTACAGATTGGTCAAGGTCTGAAGGTGAAGAAATAGGCTCTGATCTCTCAATGTGTACTTTCTGTGTTCTTATTTTACAAGTGGTTTAAGTCTAAAAGTAATTTTTTTAAAAATGGCCTGATCGAACCAAACACAGAGTAGGTTGGAGATCCTAATATCCCCTGTGCATTGTGCTTTAGAAGCTCGTCCTTAGTATTAAAAACAATATGCTTTCCTGTAAGAACACAGGAACAGGAGGAGCCCATTCAGCCCTTTGAGCCTATTCCACCATTCAGTTTGATCACAGCTGACCTGTATCTTAACTCCATATACCTGCCATGGTCCCATAAGGACCTGCTAGGAAGTTTACCATCCCACCCCCTGTCAACATGGAGTTAGCATTCAACCACCAACATGAAACTATCATTTTCAGGGTGCTTGGACATCTTTATTTCGAGTAAATCCTCTGTACCATCTTCGTCTGGAAGGGAAGGCCTGAAAGGTTGTATGCTAGGAAACCAAAGGCACCTCATTCAGGTATGGCTCAAACCATCAATGAAAGATAGAAACTGAGTGCAAGTATGATGGGGCAGATGCAACTGCAACAGACATGCAATGAAATCCCAAAACAACTCTTCAGAGGGGTAATGTTTGAACATTCTACTTTTAGTGGAGTAGCCTCAGGCATTGGGAGAAGATATCAGAAACACATGTGACTAATGGTCTAGAAACCATGTGAGCAAAAGCCCAAAGTAAGATCTCAACAGGCGGTGAGACTGTAAAGTTGGAGAAGTACCCTTTGATGTCTGGACCAATCGTACTTACATCGTAGTAGAGTCATGACAAAGCCAAGAGAATAATCTCTTGCAAAAGTGCAAAGAGGTATCAGCATGGAGGTAGAGCAAGAGAGCAGGAGACAAGAGTAATTATGAATTACCAAATGTAGAATGACTGTGCCACAAGGAAGACTAGTACAGTAAGAAACAAAATATGACAGTTACTAAAGTAAGAACATAAGTCTGTTTAAAAAAGTCATTCACAAATATGCCAATGTTCCTAGCCTATACCACCTTTGCCTACAATTTGCTAGCCTGTTCTTCTTGTAACCTATAATCCATTTTTTCCCCTCTGTTTTTATCTTAATCAAGGAAGCATTACGGGGAGGCGGTGGCTTGGTGGCATTGCCGGTATTACAGAGACCCAGGGTAATGCTCTGGGGACCTGGGTTCAAATCCCACCACAGCATTCAATAAAAGTCTGGAATCAAAAGTCTGATGATGGCCATGAAACCATTGTCGATTGTTGTAAAAACCCATCTGGGTTCACTAATGACCTTTAAGGAAGGAAATCTGCCGTCCGGCCTACATGTGACTCCAGACCCACAGCAATGTGGTTGACTCTTAAATGCCCTCTGGACAATGGTCCTATGAATATAACATAAACGCCCTACCCTGGAACATTATACCAATTTTCTCCTGAAAGGGTCAAACTCTCATTTCCTCCTAAACATTTGGTCACTTCATTCCCGTAGAACTTATTTCTAGCAATGATTTTTTGCAATTAGGGATGGACAATGAATGCTGGCCTAGCCAGTGACGCCCACATCGTATGAGCAAATAAAAAAGAATCTTGTGATACTTAGATGTTAGTAACAAAGCAAAGAATAGTCAACAATCTGGATGTAAGAAATCCATTTTGGAACAGTGGAAATAAGAAAGTTGAATTCACTAGTAAGTTTATGAAAGGAAGGCCACAACCCAGGGTTATGGATTAAAATAAGGCTAGCTTTGAAGAAATGGGCACACAATAGGTTACAAATGAGTGGGAGAAATTGTTTGTTGTTAAACCTACAGACCGATTGTGGAATCTCTTCAAAAATATGATCAGGAGGTTGTAGATTAATATATCCCTGAAAGGCAAAATAGACATTCCTGGGCTGACGCATTTTGGTCCTGAGTAGATGTTAAGTTTGACCTATAATAAAAGGAGCACTCTTTCTCCTGCCAACGCAAGATGACCACCCATGTGCACTTGTCCACTCGCACACAAAAACCAAGAACCCTGAGATTATAAGACTTTGCTCATGGTGCACAGTCTCATTGGATGATAGTCCAGATCGGAAAATTAGGTATGGAGGTCAGGGTTCCTAATTTTCTGTTCCGTTAATAAACGTGCTAGGAGCAGTCCTGCTGTTTTGGACAATGCTGTAATTCCTCTGTAGGTTTTCACATAGGTTTTCCTGTGGTACATCATAAGATAAGACGAAGAATTATTTTCTCGCCACCACCAAGACATTTTTACTTAATTTTCTCCCCTTTTGTTTCCTCCTCTCCTGAAGATGCTGCCGCTTATCAGACTCTATATTAAAGAAAACAAAGACAGTCGGTTTCAGTTCTCATTAGGAATGCTGCGAGCTTGAACGTTGCTTTAAAGAGTGAGAAGCTAAATGGACAGGATGAGTATCACATTGAGGTTGGGGGAATGAGTAGAGTTCTGATCTCCATCGCTCGCAATGACATCACGGAGTGAAAAAATACAACTGCACATGCACTGCGTTGGCAGCAAACGCACCCCAAAAGGAGAGGCTTGGGTCAAGGCAAAGAAAAATAGAAAGAATGAGATCTGAAAGAATTGAGGAAAGCAAGGAAAGGAGACCAAAACATGAATGAGAATAATAGGAATTATGAAAAACAATGGTTGGTATCAAGGGAAAAGTATGGTGCAGGAAGAAATGGCGTCATTGAAAACAGATTTAGACACAAGAACAGTAGGTGACAAGCGCACAACAGAACTGCTAAGTGAATATTTTGCTCCGATTTCCACAGTGGAAAGGTAGAATGCAAAGAAGCTAAGAGATTAGGGAAGGGGGGGAATTTACAAGGATCATTTAGATGGCTAAACTAATGGAACTGAAATGCAACAAATTTCCAGGCACAGACAGCTTTGGTCCCTGGGTGTTAGAAGAAATAAGCAAGAAAACCGAGATACATTCTTTATGCTCTTCTAAAGCTCGCTATATGCCTTCTTAACCATTTAATTGAACTGTCGTATGAGGATCAGGTTTTGGGATCTGTGGGCATACACACCAAGGCCCCTCTGTTCCTCCACACTACTTAGTGTCCCCCTTACTGTGTATTCCCTTGCCTTGTTGCGCTTCCCAAAAATGCATTTCCTCACGTTTCTCTGGGTTAAATTGCATTTTCAAGAAAGTGTTTAAACTGCTTTCTGTGGTCTTGTGAGGGAAGACAAATAGAAAAATCATCTGGTACGCAGGAGTAATTGAGTCAAATTATATTTGACTCAGCTTTGTTTGTTGAAATAGTTTACATCTCTAAGTGTTTTTTATTTTTGCATGGCAATGCAGGAATCAATTGGAACTGATACATCAGTTGTGAAGCGTACCTGATTATATAGCTTCATGCCAGTTGGAAGAGACATACGACCGGAGTGGTGCCCATCTTCACCAGTTTTCTTATTTTGCTGTCCTGTAATATGGTCCAAGATTTAATAGCGGCTCTAGGAAGACCCATTTCTTATGTGAAGCTTTCCATCATGGATTTGTATTGAAAAGATTTACTAAGACTTTAGAAATGTTATCACATTAGAAACAGTTTACATTGCCGAATTAAGGGATGCACTATACTTTTAATCTGTTGATATATTCATGCTTCTGTAAAAAAACACAAATTGTAGTACATTCATATTAGTACTGCACGGTCTATCAGTGTGCTACCATTCCCTATTTTGGGTCAGTCAGTGTATGATGATATCCCATATATTTCCAGTGTATAACACAGAAGTAGCAGGGTTTATTGCTAACCTGACAATACACTGTCTCTTTCCTGCACATATAAAATAAAATTTTGGTGCATAGTTGCCTTGCCTATCGAAGCTAATGTTATGATTGTGATTGGCCAGAGATGGGCAATTATTTCACCCTAGGAGTTGTATGTAAGGGACAAGTGTAGTATAAAGGTCTGGTATATATAAGGTTAATGTGGGACTGAATATAGTACTGCTCACACAGTGATGTGAGAGAACATATGACACATAGCCAGGTGTCAGTCTAGTGTTGGACAGAACTCAGTGTACCAGCAAACATGGAGACAGCTGCTAGCTTGAACCCTCTACTGTATATATGTACACAGTTCTTGTAGTTAATAGATTAACTAGTTAATAAGTTAACCTACTTAAAGCTACGGAGGCTCCATTAAGATCTATCAAATGATAACCAACACCCTACAACATGTGGACAGCTCATTGAAAAACCCAAAACCTCGTAAAAGATTCAGAGAAAAACTAAAACCCCACAAGGTTAAAGAAAAATTTGAAGAAGCATTCTGGCCTGAAGAAAAGTTCAAAAACTGGTGCACAGAGGGAAATCTCCGGGGACAAGCTTCAAAGGAAGGCTTGGAAGCTGAAGGCGGAAGTTTAAAGTTCCTCTCTGCAGCAGAAGACTCCATGGGATTTCTTGGCAGTCCACCTTCAATTCCCAGAGCGCAGAGTCAGCAGTGGTGAGCTAAAACTTTTAAATTTCAGCAAGCCCTGAGGAACTTATAAAAAAGCTCAGTGGCCAAAATGGCCATTTAAAAACTCCATTGGAAAAACAGATCACCGAGTCAGCACCTGAACACATGGCATTTGAGCTCACTTCAAAAGAGAAAAAAATAACTTAGAAGAACCATGGCTAAAGAATCGGCTTTTAAGACCAACAAAGTCCAGGATTTGGAACATTCACAATCCTAAAGCATAGCACTGAAATAGAGAAGTCTGCAGTTGATTGATCCAAGCAGCCAGTGCTTAAAATTTTTTCAAGGTTACGCGTGAGTGTCATTACAGTGGGAGCCCACCAAAACCGACAAGTGTGGGTAAACCCTTTGTCTTCAAATGGACAGCGGTGCCATCTTGAATTTCAGCAACTTCTTAAAGCTGAACCTACCTACACTTTAACATTTTTTTAACCCTGGATCAGAAACCACTCTTCCAGATCAATATGGACTTATCTAAGGCCCCGAACAATCATATAATTGGGGACTTTGGACATGATTGCTTTAGGTCTGGATAAAAAGACAGAGCTCAACAAGTTAACACACTGTTTTATTCAGTAGGCCCAATAGCGAACGGCTTTATTGCTAGACAAGGAATCAGCAAATCATCAGCTTAATTCGAAGAAGTACTAACCTAAGATGTAACAAAACCCTCGGAAGGGCTAAATTTAATAAGTGTGTCTAGCAGCCAGGAGAACATGTTGACTCATTCATTAATGATCAGTAAGGATGGCTGAAGGTGGCAAATACAGAGACCGATGCCGGGATTTTCTGTGCCCGCCGGCATCGGGCGCGTTCAGTGACGTGAGTGGACATTATGGCGCGATCAGTTTCACGACGGTGTGAAACCAATTTGCAATCGTCTGCTCAGCCTGCCGACAGCGGGCCACGTTTCCCACCATCGGACATCAGGAACCTCATTGTAATACATCAGCATATCATTATAAGGCCAGCCCACGTCAGCGGAAAAGAATGCCAATGTGTTTCACAGCAGCACATAGGTGACGTGCACCTGGTGGGCTGCACTTCACTCGGGACTTCAAGGTTTGTTTGCCTACCTTGCTTTGGTCAGCACTCGCAGTTATCAGCGCCAGGCTTCACAGACAGCGGCACATCACTTTTAGTGGGGCTCACACGTAGGCCTCTACCTACCAGACCAGCCACATGTGGGTGGCTTTTCAACAGCTGAACAGGGCAAGGTCTTGCTTGGGGAAGGGGGGAGAAGTAGCCTCGGGCAAGGGAAGAGGCTGCAGCACGAGGGCTGAACTGGGGAAAGGGGGTATCCCAGGGTGTGTGTGGGACAACATGTTGATCTGTGCAAGTGGTGAGTGCTGAGGAGGCAGTCTCGAGAGCAGATGAGGCGAGATGGACAAGTGAGGGTATGTGTGTGAGAATGGGTGGTGATGTCCCTTGAGCTGGCAGTGAGTGAGATGCCATTGAATGTGTGATGGGCTTAAGTGTGAGAGTTTAGAGTGATGAGATGGTTGTCATACCCTGGCTACACAGAGATCATCATTCATCCTCTATCTGCATTGGATGGCCAACCTATTCTGTGCAGTATTGGCACTGACCACTGCTGCCACTGCCTGCCATGCTGGATTGATGATGCCACTGCCTATCCTGCAGCCAGAGCAGGGGTAGAGGACATTATGGCGGGTCTCCATGGCATCCAAATGGCATTCCAGTGACCCGTTATTAAACCTGGGAGCTGCAGTCTTTTTGCCTTTCGTGGACATCTTCCCTGCAGTAGTCGTGGGCCGGAAGCACTGAGACGTGGTACACACGGCTGGATTTTAAATATGGCTCCCAGCGGGATGAAGTGGCGAGGTGATGGTGAACAGGTGAATGAGAGCCCACCTGCCATGGAAACGGCATGTTTCCCGGAAATGCATAAATAATCTGGCGGGTTTGGGACAATACGGTGTGAAAACCCAGCGTCGCGGCCAGTGGGTAAAACAACGTTATACCCGCCCGCTACCACACTTAGCGCAAATCTGGGACGATTCTACCCCTAAAATCTGAATTTATCAGGGATAGAATAATTGCAGGAATAGTGGACAATGCACTCTCAGTCATGCCGCAAGCAAAGGAAGATCTAACCCTCGAGAAAGCTATCCAGATTGCTAGGCAGTCTGAACTCCGTGTGCAGCATAGGTCCATTTTAAGAGGAGAAAGTAAACCATGGTGTAAAGGAAGCCCCACAGTCGAGTTAGTTAAACAGCACAGAAACAGGGACACTCCAGGCCAAGGGAAGCAATACCCTAACTGACCGGTAGAGTGACCTTGCCAAGGCTGTGGAGCAAAGCACCCCCACAGGTGAGAACAATGTCAACCAACTTCAGCCCAGTGCTTTCAATGGAACAGGATTGGACACTTCGGCAAACTGTGCGAGGCCAAAACATCCAAACACACAAAAGATCCGAGGATGATTTATGAGGTTGAGACAGCACACCAAGAGGACACACGGCCATGCTTCTTGGGCGAAGTCAAAGATCCTGGATTTTTGTATTGGAATGTGGAAATTTTGATTAAGGGCCAACTCACAATTGAACACGGGAGCCAGTGTTACAGTCTTGTTGGAGAAAGAACCCTGGCTGAGACCCTTATGGCTTCGAACAACAGACACACCGCTCTATGGGCCCGGAGGAATCTGGCGTCCGGTCATAGGCATGGTTCTGGAATCACTATATGGCGGCAAACGAATCTTTGAGCAGACTTGAAGGTGGGAGATGGGGTAGTAATAATGATGTAAATACACGGGGTAAACTAGAGTAACTTGAAATACATTGGATAAAGACTTGGGGGGAGGTATAGTATAAATGTCTGGCACATATAATGTTAATATGGGACTGAGTACAGTACTGTCCACACAATGATGTAAGAGAACACATGACCTGCACCTAGTGATCAGTCAAGTGTTGGTCAGAGCCGTGTATACCAGAAAGCATGGAGACATCTCCTAGCTTGAACCCTTCATTGTATATACGTACATAGTTCTTGTAGTTAATAAAATTACATACAGTTTATCTACTTAAGACTATGATGACTTCGTTAAGACCTACCCCACGGTATCCAACACTCTACAATAATAAGTTTCTAAGAACAGAAGCATGACTAATTCTACTGAATGAAAACAGAGTTTTGAAGAGGGAAGATATGCTACAGCATTGCACTAATGTCTCATTGTAATAGAATCGGTGGTTTTGTCTTGTACACTGACCAACTAGTCCATCAAAGCCATCTTGTCCCACATAGTCCTACCTTTTGACACCATTCAACTTCTTCCCTCTCCAGCTGGGAGAGGCAGAGAAAGAGATAAACTGTAGTGCAAGGGTTAACAGAATGGCTATGCTAATGTATAAGGTAGATGATGATGTATCACTGACATCAGTCAGTCGTGCGCTAGACTCGAGAGGCAGAGTTTGGTACATACAACGCTCAGGAGCAACATACCTACTCTGTAACCTGTTTAGATGTAGTGTTGATAAACTAGTTTTAAGCAAGCGCTAGAGTATGACTGCAGTCTATCTAAGGGAAAACAGGTCATCATACCAGTAACCAAGTAACATAGATCATATCCAAAACACAAATTATTGGCCAGTTTAGGGAAAAAAAAACCTCCAGGGGATACCCCTCCAACATCCACAGACAATGGATAAGCTCTGGAACACTCCAGGCCAAGGGAAGCCTGGTGACTGGTGCTCGTATCCCTGTCAATGCACCTACCTTCAACAATTTGGGGTGTCCTCCTCTCTCAAAAACTCGCCCAGTTCTCTTTCGAACACTTGCAGTGAACCCACACTTTCAGTCAAAGTAAGAACTTCTTGGCATCTAACCTAACTCCTTCCTACTGATGCCCTTGACCTTCTTCCATGCCAATCCAGTTTATGGAACCTATCTATGTGGGTATGAACAAGGTTAGAGTTAGGCTTCTGCCCCTCAGTGGGGGGAAGTCCCGCCCTCAAGAGCTGCCAGCCAATCAGATTGGCAGGCAGTTCTAGCAGTCCCAGCAGTACCAGAGCTCAGTGGTGGGTGTGGCTGGGTCTGCAAGCAGGCCCCAGGATGAAGAGGACGTGGATCCTGGACTTAAGGCATAAGAACCAGAGGTGAGATGAGGAGATATTTCTTTGCCGAGGAAATTGTTCTGATCTGGAATGCACTGCCTGAAGGTGTGGTGGAAGCAGATTAAATACTAACTTTCAAAGAGAATTGGAGAAAGAATTCATTCCCATGGAGACCACATATCCACTAAAGCCACTCCTACCTCCGTAAGATCACTCAGCTCTGCCCCAGCCTCAGCTCATCTGTTTCTGAGAACCTCAGCCATGCATTTTTTACCTCTAGGCTTAACTATTTGAATGCACTCCTTCACCGCCTCCTAAGTTCTCCACGCTGACATCATTCAAAACTCTGCTGCCTGTGTCCTTACATGCACCAAGTCCTATTATACCTGTGCTCGGTGACCCATGTCAGCTCCCAGTTAAGCAATGGGTGGAATTTCCAGTCCCCGCCCGTGGGCGGGATCTTCTGCTCCCGCCAGAATCAATGGACTCTTGGCTGGCTTGCCGCATTCCAGGTGGCAGGACACACCGTACCAGAGCGGGAAAATCCCGGCCAATGACTCGATTTTAAAATCCTTATATTCATCTTCAAATCTCTTTAAAGCTTTTCCCCTCCCTTTCACTCCAGATCCACAACCCTCTTAGGTTTCTGTGCCCCTCCAATTCTGGCTTGTGAACACCCTGATTTTATTTGCTTCACCACTGGTGACCACGGCTTCGCTTGTTTGGGCTCTGCCCTCTAGAATTGTGACCATAAACCTCATCGCCTCTCACTGCCTTGCTTTTCTGTTTTAAGGTGCTCCTAAAAAACCTATTTCTTTGACCGAGCTTTTGGTCACCTGGCCTAATATCTCCTTATCAAGCAGGGTACAACTTTAAGATTCTATGAGGCACCATATATAAATAGGCATCACACACACTGAAACCACCACACATACTGAAATAATACCATTGACGCTAGCTGATGTATGCTTGAGTGAGGTGATCGAAATATTGACACCATCATGTAAGGCTTCTGGGAATTAAAGAATATATATGTCACAATTTTGTCAAACTGCTGACATTTTCAGATCAAAAATACATAGGCCCAAGTTGAAAAGGAAATGGAAATAGGCAGCAGTAAAATCTATTCAAATCACTTGCATGTGAATTTTGTTATTTTGAGAAACAAGTTCTTAAAAATCTTTATTTTCATCTTGGCCCCTCTCCGTTTTTCAAGAGAGATATACGAAATGATGTGGAGCCACAATAATTTATTGAAATTGCAGCATCTCATTGAGCTGCGAAGATGAAAAGATTGGACGCCCTACTCTTTAAGTGTCGAGTGAAATCTGAATGCTTCAAATAACCATAATCCTGACTTTCAGAGTAATAAAGAAGATAACAATAAACTACATTAGCATATTGCAGATGGCAAGGATCCTCATTCGGTTACTGATTTTGATGAACCAATGGTTAAACCTGGCCTACGATATAATGTATAAACTCCAATGATGTATGGTTACCTTCTGTTTATGGGTCCTTTACTGTTCTGTGCCTCGTCATTTGCAAAGTATCCATTTTTTGTTTTCTTTGGGAGTCACTTTTGCCACACCTTTGACAGTTTGGAAATGTGGATTGTTGGGGTTCTATAATTGGCTGATGATACACTCTGCCAGTTTACATCCTGCCCTCACCCACCCCCACTGGCATGGTGCAGTGAAACCGACTTCTCTATGTCGTCTCTTCACTGTGCACCTCTTTGTCACACAGATACATGGCAACACCACCATTGACCAGAAACTGAACTGGACTATAATATAAAAACAAAAAGCTAAAAGCTACTGCGGATGCTGGAAATCCAAAACAAAAACAGAATTACCTGGAAAAACTCAGCAGGTCTGGCAGCATCGGCGGAGAAGAAATCAGTTAACGTTTCGAGCCTTCATGGCCCTTCGGCAGAACTGAAGCATGCTTCAGTTCTGCCGAAGGGCCATGAAGGCTCGAAACGTTAACTGATTTCTTCTCCGCCGATGCTGCATGCTTCAGTTCTGCCGAAGGGCCATGAAGGCTCGAAACGTTAACTGATTTCTTCTCCGCCGATGCTGCCAGACCTGCTGAGTTTTTCCACTGAACTGGACTAGCCATATAAACACTGTGGCTACAAGAGCAGGTCAGAGACTAGGAATCCTGCGGCAAGTAACTCATTTCCTGTCTCCCCAAAGCCTGTCCACCATCTACAAGGCATAAGTCAGGAGTGTGATGGAATACTCTCCACTTGCCCAGATGAGTGCAGCTCCAACAACACTCAAGAAGCTCGACGCTATCCAGGACAAAGCAGCCCACTTGATTGGCAGCATGTTGATAAACATTTACTCCCTCCACCACCGATGCACAGTAGCAGCAGTGTGTACCATCTACAAGATACACTGCAGGAACTCACCAAGGCTCCTTCGGCAGCACCTTCCAAACACACGACCACTAGCATCTAGAAAGAGAAGGGCAGCAGATATGTGGGAACACCACCACCTGGAAGTTCCCCTGCTAGCCACTCACCATCCTGAATTGGAAATATATCACCGTTCCTTCACTGTCACTGGGTCAAAATCCTGGAACTCCCTTCCTAACAGCACTGTGGATGTACCTACACCACGTGGACTGCAGCGGTTTAAGAAGGCAGCTCACCACCACCTTCTCAAGGGCAACTAGGGATGGGCAATAAATGCTGGCCCAGCCAGTGAAGTCTACATCCCATGAATGAATTAGAAAAAACAGACAATGCGAAGAAATGCACTGGGGCAGAGTTTATAGGCAAGAGTGGAGATTGGTTATTTAGGCATAGTGGGCCTGATTGGCAGCCAACACATTTTGCTAATTCATTAGATTTGGTCTCAGAGACAGAGATTATAAAAACATGAACATGGACAGGCGCTTCAACAACAACAGCATCAATAACTTGCAGTTATGCCTCTAAGGTAGTTTAACATGCCAAAGCACTTCACAGGAGTGTTTTCATTACCAAGCCAGACAAGGAAATTTTGGAAGGGGCGACCAAATGTTTGATCAAATCCACAGGTTTTAAGGAGCATCTTAAAGGACGAGAGAGGTAGGGAGGTTTAGAGAGAGAGAGTTCCAGAGCTTAAGGCCCAGGCAGCTCAAAGCACGGCCACCAATGGTGAAGCGATGGAAATTGGGGATGTGCAAGAGGCCTGATTTGCAGGAGCACATAGATCTCAGAGGGTAGTAGGACTGGAGCAGGTTAAGCCCCCCTGTGTGAGGTCATGGGGGAAATTGCATACCACAATGAGAATTTTAAAAATCTATGCATTGCTGAACCAAGGGCCAATGTAGGTGAGCAAGCACAAGAGTGATGGATTACCAAGGATGAAGAAAGCATAGTGGAAGACCAGACAGGAGGAACAAAGACATGGATGAGGTTTCAGCAGCAGGTGAGGGTGATTTATGCTTCCCTCCCTGTATTTCCACGATTAGGTATAAACAATATTCATGGTGCAGCCAAATGCTTTTGCATACTTGGATTAGATGTCTTTTGGGGGAAATATTGGTATTTATTTTGAACAGAAGAATATAAAGTGGGTAACAGTGGAATATTTAAAGCTTCATCACTTGTGGCCTGAAATGGATGGTTTACTATTCTCCATTCTCACTTCATTACAGCTGTCCTATTTCAGGACTGTAATGATATCCCTGACAGTTAGCTATAGCGATGATACACCTATAAGGAGCCAGTTGTTCCTATTTCCAGTCATGTTTAACAAATCCATTTCTCAAGTCTATCAATGTTACAATCTGAATTTACCCAAATGATTTATGAAATAGATTGTATTCATATAGTCAAGTCATGAAGAACAAATTACTGATTAATATTTTCTGAATTGTCCTATTGGCCTAGAAATTTGGTTGCATCCATTTTTGGACACCTTACCTGCAGAATGTCAGCAGCTCACACTCAAATGGGGAAGCTCGAAGAATCCAGAACTTTGGATCTCAGGCCTCATTATCATGTAGGTGGTACAGTGGTCGGAGCCCGAGCAGGTTGGTTGTCAAATTTTCTGTTAAGTAACTGTTAAAGATTACAGGCATCTGGAAGAGAAATGGTTGAGGTTTGGACTGCAATCGATGGGCTGTCAAGGGTTGGGGAAGAAAAGAAAGACTTGCATTTATATAGCGTCTTTTACAACCACAGTGTTACATTCTTTTTTTGACATACATGTACCAATCATTCAACACAGCTTGATAAAATAATAACAAAAACAGAAAATGCTGGAAAAACTCAGCAGGTCTAACAGCATCTGTGGAGAGAGAAACAGAGTTAAGGTTTCAAGGCCGTATGACTCTGAAGAAGTGACCTGAGTTTTTCCAGCATTTTCTGTTTCTGTTTCAGACTTCCAGCATCTGCAGTATTTTGCCTTTATATTACGGTAAAATAACAATGTGGGTTCTTTATTTGAAGATAACACTAAATATATAGCGTTAACTGGGTGACAATGAATAGTACACCTGATTCCTACTGCTGCTGCTTGCAGACTACAGACAAGTCATGGGATTAATATATCATTTCCTGTAAAGGTGGTAGTGATTGACAGCAGTTTAAGATATGCACCCCTAAAGATACATGTTACCATATCACAACATCCCCGTTTTGTCTAAGCAAAGGTTTCGTCGCACCGTCATACCATTTGGTGTTCGTGCTTGATACAATCTTGGTTCTGAGCAGAGGCTGATGATTTCTGCAGGATTCCATGTGCCATTAGTTGGGTGCTATACTCGAACTTTGTGTTTGATGTTCAGGTTGGGTAGTTAGTTACTCGCATGCCAGTCCAGTCATGGACATCTTTTACCTTCCCCTATTTTTCAAGTAATGCACCTCGTATGCCTGGGCGTATCAACGAGTGATGACTGGGGATGGTTGTCTGCACTTGTCTACTGAATAGTAATTCTGCATTGGTTCTGCTGTGTGATGAAGTGTGCAAGTTTGGAATGGGCATACATATTTAGTTCAACTGTGTCACTTTTGTCTGTTGGCTGATGATCTGCACTGGGGAGTTAGGGGATATTTTCTTAATGTAAGCACAGGGTTTCTAATGACACTCCTTGTGGTCCATGGTCCTCATCATTGTCTTGACGATACCATGAATGGTGACATAGGACAAGTCCTTGCACACCAGGCGCCCTACAATCGCTGGACCTGTGGTGTCCACAATATAAAATATCTGGTGTGAGCAGGGTGAGTTGTTGTTGTGACACCTGAGTGTAATAGATCCCAGGGATGGAATCTCTAAGCCATTGTATGCAGTGAGTTTGGCAGTGGTTGGTCAAATCATCACTTGCCACTTCAGTGAGTACATATATTTCATTGTACAAAGTGGAAGGATGTTTGCACCTGCCCCGGTATCCAGTTTTGCATATAGGTTATGTGACCTTGCATCCATGGGCACATAGTCTGAATGGTTGATACCATTGCAGCAATACATTCTGTGATGTTCACCGTGCTGAATGTCTGCCCACTTTGTGTGCCGATGGTCAGGTCATCCACATCACCTGACCGTGTAGTTTGACTGGACATTTTGTGAATCTCGACTTGACACTAGTATCTGCTCTTGGTCGGTTAGAAGGCTGTGCCTGTCTGGCCATTGATTGTGGTTCCTTGTGATGTCAAACCACTTGTTCTGGCCTTTGCTTTCTGCATAGGCACTTCCAATGTCCTCTGGTGCCATGTGCCATGCATGCGGCATTAAAAGCTGGGCAATTTCTGGGTACAAGTATGAAGACACATTGCTTATTAGGTTTGCTTGCATGGGCTATCGTGCTAATGGTGGATGAATTACGCATATTGTGTAGACTATCTACCCAGCAGTATGGCTTGGTACTTCTGTCCACTTTGTAGTAATGATTCCACTGTGTAACTTTTGGGTTGGTCCAAGATACCTTGTTGGAACACTTCTATCTGGGTAGATGCTATCACAAGTTTGATTATTCTGTTGGCTAGCTCTGATGCCATGAAGTCACAATTATGCCCCTTGCATCTACTTATTAATTGGTCTACTGTCACTTTTCGCTGTTGCCTAAAAGACAGGAATTCCGCATGGTGTATTTGGAAGTTGAGCTTTGTAATTGATCTTTGCATGCTAACTACATTTAAAGTGGTCGTTGGACAGAACTGGCCTTCAATGCCTATAGCAAATTTAACCTGAATGGTTTGCAGGGTTATCTGGTTCAGATATAACGAGGTCCAGGAAATACAGCCCTTTGCATTTTGGGAATAAGGTACACTCAGATAGGAGGTTCGCTGCCTTCCAAAAGACAAGACTGAAGCTTTTGCTGCAATCTTCAGCCAGTGGTGTCAAGTGGACGATCCATCTCGGCCTCTTCCGGAGATGCCCAGCATCACAGATGCCAGTCTTCAGCCAATTCAATCCACTCCATGTGATATCAAGAAATGGCTCAAGATACTGGATGCTGCAAAGAATATGGGCCCTGACAATTTTCCGGCAATAATACTGGAACAGTTGACTATGGGCGCTGCAAGTTCTGGAGCACAAGCCTTCACTATTACAGCTACAACACTGGCATCTACCCAGCCATGTGGAAAATTGCCCAGGTATGTCCTGTGCACAAAAAGCAGGACAAATCCAACCCAGCCAATTACCGTTCCATTAGCCTACTCTTGATTAACAGTTATGTGATGGAAGGGGTCATCAACAGAGCTATCAAGCAGCACTTGCTTAGTAATAATATGCTCACTGATGCTCAGTTTGGGTTCTGCCAGGACAACTCAGCTCTTGACCTCATTACAGCCTTGGTTCAAACATGAACAAAAGAGCTGAACTCCCGAGGTGAGGTGAGAGTGACTGCCCTTGACGTAAAGGCTGCATTTGACTGAGTACGGCATCAAGAAGCCCTAGCAAAACTGGAGTCAATGGGAACCATGGGGGAAACTCCCTGTTGGTTGGAGTCAAACCAAGCACAAAGGAAGATGGTTGTGGTTGTTGGAGGTCAATCATCTCAGCTCCAGGACATCACTGCAGGAGTTCCTCAGGGTTGTGTCCTTGGTCCAACCATCTTTAGCTGCTTCATCAATGACCTTCCTTCCATCATAAAGTCAGAAGTGGGGATGTTCGCTGATGATTGCATAATGTACAGCCCATTCGTGACTCCTCAGATACTGAAGCAGTCCATGTCCAAATGAAGCAATACATGGGCAATATCCAGGCTTGAGCAAGTAACATTCACACCACACAATTGCCAAGCAATGATCATCTCCAACAAGAGTGAATCTAACCATTGCCCCTTGACATTCAATGGTTTTACCCTTGCTGAATCCCCCACTATAAACATCCTGGGGGGTTACCATTGACCAGGAATTGAACTGGACTAGTCATACAAATACTGTGGCTTCAAGAGCAGGTTAGAGGCTAGGAATCCTACGGCAAGTAACTCATCTTCTGACACCACAAAGCCTGTCCACCACCTACAAGGCACAAGTCAGGAGTGTGATGGAATACTCCCCACTTGCCTGGATGAGTGCAGCTCCCACAACGCTCAAGAGGCTTGACACCATCGAGGACAAAGCAGTCCATTTGATTGGCACCCTACCTACAAACATTCACACCCTCCACCACCGACGCACAGTGGCAGCAAAGTGTACCGTCTACAAAATGCACTGCAGGAACTCACCAATGCTCCGTTGACAGCACCTTCCAAACCCACGGCCATCTAGCAGCAAATGCATGGGAACACCACCACCTGGAAGTTCCCTTCCAAGCCACTCACCATCCTGGCTTGGAAATATATCGCCATTCCTTCACTGTCGCTGGATCAAAATCCTGGAACTCCCTCCCTATCAGCACAGTGGGTGTACCTACACCACATGGACCGCAGCGGTTTAAGAAGGCAGCTCACCACCACCTTCTCAAGGGCAATTAGGGTTGTAATTCCCACATATCATGAATGAATGAAAAAAAATTGAGTGTTGGAATTTTTATGGTCATTTTTGTAGGGTTAATGTTATTCTGGAACTGTTAACAGCTGTTCAGGCTATTTTGACAGCTCTGCTCAAGTTAATTTTGCTCTGAGTTGCAGTACTTTGAGTGGCCACTGCCTTAGCTGCTCACAGGTTACTCCTTGACTGCAATGGTGGCGCTATTGAGCGCTTTCTGGATTTTCCTGGGTTCAATGAAGCCCCACCCACAGAACTGTGGTTTAGGCATGAATTTGTACTGCTGACTTCAAAATTAAAATTAAACTAAGAAAAAAGCTTTTTTTTTAACAAACTTCTTCTGGCCGTTAGATGCTGGATAGAGAGGAATTGGGTTCAGAAGCCCAACTCAGAGTCAGGTAGAAAGCCAAGGTAGCGAACAACCTGATTTCGCCTCAGAAATGTCTTTCTGCTTTAGGCGGTTGTCTGTTGGTGGACATGGCCACAAGAAGTCGGGCCAGGATTGAACCGCAAGAGGATGAAAGCCGTTTTTCACACAATAGGACCTTAGCATCCATATCACTCCTGTCACACCTACCTATGTGGTAGAAAGCAACCAGAGCCAGATTGCCACCAGAGGACTGAGGCAGGCCATCTGTGCCCATAATGACTTAAGTCCAAAACAATTAGGAGCACAGAAGTTTCTCACAGAAACCCTGCTGTCAGCCACTTCACAGGTTTCACATAGCAGCGGTGGTGGGGTGGAGAATGGTGACTTGATTTGGGGTTGGGGTAGGGGCTGGGAGTTGAATTGCCCTAAAGCATGTTTGACGTCCAGGCATGAAAATACACTACAAAGAAGCCAAAGCATGAATGTGGCAGGTCGCGACATGAAAAGAGTCTATGTAAGCAAATAGAATAGAATGAAAGTATTTTTAGCTTTCCTGTACAGCTTCATTTATGTTGCCTGGAGAATAACGTGCATTCCTTTCCAAAAGAATGGTCTGCTTGCCAGACTGAGGGGTTTGTAAGGCGAGTGTGGAGAATACTAATTTATTGAAGAACAAGGAAAAGTTCCAGCGTGGTCTTGAGAAGCAAAGCTTTAATGAGGATCATTAGGACTGAGTTTTTCTCTTGGCAATCTCTGCTTCCTCTTGCTTCACAGTAAGACCCTCCACCTGTTCATCGGAGGGCTCTGACTCACGGGATACCCTCATTGAAGGGCAAGGTCACGGACAAAGCAATGCAATCCTTGAGATTTCCTGGGTTTTAATGGAAAAAACTCACCTTCGTCCTTAGTCCTCATCTGAAATGCTGTTAGCCCTACAAATGCTTTCCCATCTCAAATACCATTGTGTCCTGTGATTCATGGGAGATCTCAAATAAACCCTTCTTAAGCATTACAGCTGCAGGCTTCATGTAATATTACAACATTGTTATGGCTCCATCTTTGCATTTCTGACCTGCTGTCCAATCTAACAACTTTTCCAAGTTTATATAATTTAAGGCCTTACAAGCCAAACCCACCCATCCAAGGTGTCACAGGTGGAAGCTCGGCCTCAGACATATTGCACCTCGGAAGCATCAAATCCCATGTTGTCACATCTCTGTAGAACAAGCGTTTATGATTTACCTGAAATGAAGACTTAACTGGAGAGAAGCAGAAACTGATCGAATAAATTAATTTCTTCACAGTAGTTTTGTTCATCATTGTGGAGGTCAGTGGTTATAGGTCGGGTTAACAGGCCAGCGATTCTGTCCCATCACAGTGTTGTTATTATCCTCAGGGCAGCTCATTTTCTTGGCCTATCGAAGACTCCCCCATTGAGACTGATTACAATGCTTAGTCAACATCTCAATTATCATTCTGACTACCAGGTTAGGAGAAGCTGAACTGGAGGGACCATGGTCTTTTTCCTTCCAGCAATTCCTATGAACACATACATATAGATTGTGCATTTGGGATCAGGAACAAGCTGTATGCATGGTTTGGCCATCCAGTAAAAGAGTGGGCTCTTAAAATGATGGAGGCAGACTGACTTAAAATGAAACTGTCATGATTGCTACTAGGGTAGTGAACATTCTTGCACATAGTTTTGTGTATAAGGTTATAGAGCTGCAGGTAAATGGAATGGAATCAATTCTTGAATTTATATAGCACCTTTCACAACCTTTCAAGGATCAAGTACTTTTGAATTTCATTCACTGTTGGACTGCATGGAACTGAGAACGTGGGCCCATTCAGCCATTCACGCATCCATTCATAGTACTCTGCCTTTTCAGAAGAAAGCACATTGCGATGCGTGGCCTATGTGGCTGTAAGTACGTAACATCTGAGTCATCATCATGGGATTTGTCATGTGACTCATCGTCAGGTGATTCCTCTGTTTTCTCTCTCCTCTCATCAGTGCGGGTCCAGTGAACGAACACTTCACTTGTAGCTCTTGAAAACTACTTTAGGGGCAGAAAATTACGCATGGCGGACGTGCGCGCACATGATCCGGCCGAGCGTAAAATGACACGCGATGATGTCGGGTGAGCGTCCCGACATCATCCCGCAGTCCCACGATATTTCATTCAGCAGGTGTGCGCCATAGTCGGCAGAGCACCCGCCGACAATTAAAAGGCCTATTAAGACCATTAAAGAGTTAATTAAATTCAAATTTACGCTGCCCGTCCAACCTAACAGTTGGCGGGCGGACGAAAAGACCAAGTGGCCTTTACATTTTTTTAGGAAACCTCATCCATGGGCGGGATGAGGTTTCCTAAAGCAAATAAAAATCACATAAAAATTTTACACTTGAATTAAAAACGTGTCCCTGCTCATGTGACAGAGTCACATAAAGGGTGCGTGTTTCATAAAATTTATGAGATCTTAATTTTTTTTTAACCCAAAATCAGTTCATCTCCCTGAGGTAGCTCTCTGCACAGGCAGCACTGAGTGCGGCCACTCGCGTTTCACTGCCCCCGCCCAGCCCACACACTAAGAGCAAAATTCTGCCCTAGGTTAACCTGTTATTTTATACACATAAATGATGCCCATGTCTTTTATAATGATTCACAGTTATGCCTACTATTTAAAGAGATATTGACATATGGGATGAGTGCAGTACAAATGCTTGTGGTGATATGTGCTTTCCACAGAGGTAAATAATGAAGAAATTGCCTTGGCAAAGCATGCTCTGTCACCTGTGATTTGGATTTGTGCACTACTGGCTGAAATATCTGGCAATTTTTTTTTTCTTCTGGAGCTTAGAAGGATCCAGTAGCATAAATGTTCAAGCCACTGGCCAACTTTGTGGTGACTGGAGCTGTGTCTGTGACTCAAAGGTGACAAATAAATCAGCTATCATTTAATGAGTCGAGAGAGTATATTATATAGAATTTTATTAAATACAGTTCTTTCTGAACATAGTGTTCACCATTTTAAAAGCAGTTTGTAGAATTCAATTAGGACAGTCTGTTTGTAGTTGTATTTGACATCGAAAGTTTAAAATTGACCACCCCTATTGCCCTTTGAAAATGTCATCATTAACTGTGAACAAACAATACAATGAAATAGAGAAGGATGCTAAACACAGTTTTAAACATTTAAGTTAAAAATGAGGTAAAAGAATAAAAATCCAATGGCAAGAGTGGAAATAAAATGAAATCAATCTCAATTGTTCCAAAAGCAAACACAACTTGTTAAAAATGATAAATTCATAATTTTCTTTTTGCATTTCATGAATATATTTACCACCCCTGTAATTGTTCCAGATTTTGTCTTTGATATTATATTGCACATAACTAAAAGAAAATCCACCTTCAAAATAATAATATACTCATTATTACTTACAAGGAAGAAATGGTTCTTATAGAATACAAGGTTTCTTATCTCACTTAAAAAATATACAACTACAATCAAACTCAGCAACCGAGTCCAGATATCTCAACTGTCCCAGTGGCACTCATTAAACTCCTATTCAATTATCTTAAACAACCACTTGAATTACTTATTTAAGTCTTTGCTTCTGTATATTAGAAATGTACAGCCTATCTACTGTTCTCTGTCAAGTGCATTTTTCAGGGCATCCCAAACCTTAACAGTAGGCCCAAAATTCTTTTTTTGACACTCAATGATAAGGGAGTGTAATTTTATTCCCAGCTCCTTTCCCATTAACTTGACACAATAAGCCTTTCAATTTATGTTCATTATAGAGGCTGAAACCCATCAGCTTTTGCTTTAAGCAAAAATCAAAGTTCAGATTTATCTATTTTAAGGTACAGTAACTTAAGAGTTGCCAGATCAAGCTGTAAACCACCCTTTCTACTTTCCTCTCCCCCCGCCCCTTAATAAATCTACAATTCTGAGATTTAAAAGTCTGAGAGATAGCTAAAAAATGCATTTGTCTTGTAAATGCGATGCTTTTGATGCAACAAGCCAATGGCAGATTCCTTTGCTATGCACCATTCAGATCATTTCACCCATTTACCTCCCACCCCTGCCCCACCCTCCCAAAACACATCAATTTCCCATACGTAGGAATTCAGGAGGTCTTAATAATTTTGGCACTTAAGAGCCAATCGAATAAAAACACTGTACCTTGAAAGTGAAAAGGTATCAACAAAGTGTTATTTGGAAACTGCAAGGTAGCCTTGTTTGCTCGTGTCAGCTCCCACTCTAAAATCAGACTAGAATCTGCCACGCTCCCGCCACTACCCAAAAGCATGCATTAACACACAGACTTAAAAATGTACAACATCCTTTAGGGACTGTTTATATCTTATTTTATGCAGAACACTGTTTGGTTCCTTATTCAAACCAAAGTGCCTCACATAATGAGCTGAATGGGATGAAACTGCTATAGATCCAGCTTTTTCTTTTCCCCCCAAATCGGAAAGGAGTACATTACAGGAAAAATAAATCTTAATTAACGCTAACAGAGCAGTGACCATCATAACCAGCAGCTACCCTTGAAATATCGAGACAAGATCCCCAACCCCAACCCGCAAAAATGTAAGTATATACCATATGAAACAGTTCAATTCCAAAAATGTACACTTACAGTATATATTGATCTCATAAGACATTATAAGTGTGCTTTAGCAGTAATGATTTGAAACAGGTATACCACCATAGTAATATGTCAGGTATGCTACATTTTTTTCCAAAAGGGTAGTGCATTTAATCCTTTGAGCACTGTATTTTAATTTTGTTTTTGTCCTTCAAGTAGATTTCGCCATACCCTGCTGGACTTGTTTTTCTGATAATTACATTCTTTATGCTGTGTTCTATATTCTCAAACTAATTTTATTATAATTATCAACTTGCTCAGTGTATGTTATCACCACCAACTGGTTCTTAAAGTGAGAGAAGTCTGCCAACATCACATGTTCTCAGGTTACATTACATTGTCTTGACCTTAGGACACCCTAATGCACTTTCCAGCCAATAATGTACTTTTGGAGGATAGTCATTGTTGTAACATAGGAAACACAACAGACAATATGTGTACCTCCCATCAAGGTCCCACAGTGTAACACTGACCAGATCATCTCTTTCAGTGATATATGCTGTGGGACAAATTACTGGCCAAGATTCAAATAGTGCCATGGGAACTTATACATGGACCTGAGAGGATAGATAGGGCCTTGGTTTAACGTCTCATCTGAATGACGGTGCTTCCAGCAGTACAGCACTCCCTCAGTACTGCAGTGACATGTCAACCTGGATTATGTGCTCAAAGCTCTGGAGTGGGGCTTGAACCCATGACCTTCTGGTTCAGAGGCGAGAGTGCCAGCATCTCCGACAAGACTGACAACATCAATAAAGTGGATTTGCATTGGCCGCAATTATGGCTCATCTGTGGAAGATTAATGTCAAATTATGTGAAATTCACATACAATGGACTTGGAACTTCACCACTTTCCCAATTTCAGTTGACTCAGGAACCTTAAGTCTCCCTCAGTGCTACAGGGTTCCCTCTGATGCCAGAGTTCATTGGAGGAAATCATGTTGTGTAAGCAAACCAGCACTCTATCAAGCAGAGGCACAAAGCCCTTTAGGGAAAAAAGGGGGCTTCAGCTGGTGTCTTTGACTCAAATGGCTGTTGCCCGCAAAGATGAAGAATGCACACTAATGGCATGGGTCTGCTATTTTAGCCACAGGAAGGCTGACTTCCCTTTCAAATCACCCCATTTAAACCATCAATGAGGCTTCTCCATTGTTGGCCTGTGTGGAAATTCTCCCCATATCAAATTTGTGTTGTCTGTCCATGCTTGATATAGTAAAAATGTATAGCAGCAAATGATGTTGCATTTGAGCAACCATGTGTGTGCACATCTCACATTATTACCCAATGTGTCACAATATAAACAGGGCAGATTTGACACTAATAGGATCTGGCATGATTATATTGTTTAGTAAACTGAAAGGGTTATTGTCATCATTAGATAGAGCAGAGTCTTTAATTCCGTCAGTCTGTGTTGAATTGCAACTGCACTATCCACTCTCTCATTCAAAACAGCCACATGATCTGCAAACTGGCAGATTAATTTAGTACTCAAAGCATTAATTGACCATTTGACATTTAAACAACAATTCAGTTCAGTGGAAAAGACTGAACAAGAGTACAGCAGACCATCAAAATCCAAACTGATATTACTAACCCGGAAATAACTGCAGCAAACATTAGTGAACAAATGCTTAGTGTATTTGCATAATATTTCTCTACTTAAACTGAGATGTTTAACTGGGCTAACGCCTCTGTTAAGATAATAAATATATATTAGAATAGATAGAATGAATAACATAAAGAATATCACACTAATACATTAAGCAATTTTCTGTTGAAGTTGCCAGCTGTAATTTCTGGGCTATAAGCCTGATAAGTTGCAATAAAAAACAAGGGGGTTTAATTTTAATTTTGGGCGATATTGAATTAACGGGCCATTAGAGACACCGTGACTGAATTAACTTTCCATCAAAGTCAACAGATTGGACAATCAGGCTGGGTGTTTACAGGTTGGCAATTTACTAAATCGCCCAAATTTAAAATTACCCGAAGGTGTACAAGCAGTGCTGTTTGTAGCATCATCTGATCTAATGCCTTCTCCAAGACGCTTGCAGTATTTATGGGATGTTCTAAACCATTGAACTCCATCACTGTGTGCCTCAGGGTTGATCCCTTTTAATGGGAATATTAAAAGTTGCTGTAATCAGGCAATCGCCAAACCGTTGGTCAAACTGAGCAAAGGAATCTATACCAATCAAAAAGCCCTGCAGTCCATAGGAAAAATTGGAGGGCACCCTGGAGAATATTATATTTCAATGCAATTGTTTTCAGGCAGCTTTTACGGGTCAAATCTTGTATTAATTTAAATCTAAGTTATAACCCAGTCGTTTGGAGTTACATATACTGTGGTTACACAATAACTTCTACAGAGACCCAGTTTCTTTGACAAATGGGCAATACATGGGGAAAGGGGAAGCCTTTCAGCAGTGATGCTAAGTTTTCAATTTACCCTTTCATCTTCCCTGAAGGTATCAAGGAGCCATAGTGGGAAATGAAAATAGTCAACTAGTAAATGATGAAGTTAATGCTCTGTAAAATCTTTCACATTGTAGCAGCCACCTCAGAACTCAGTCCCTGTGTAACAGGCTGTCGACTATATTCAATGCAGGTTCACATAAATTGCCTTTGAACTTCTGAACTGAAGTCCATCTTTTCAAATAAGAAAATCTATTTCTGCATTAGATAATTGGTTAAACAACCTATTTACTTCTCTTCACCTTTACTGCAATGAGGACGCAGTAGGGAGTAAAATATGGTACATTAGTGGTGGAATCGGTTTACAGTCAATTGCTGATCTTTTTGCGTTCTACTTATTAGTTGCTGTTATGTATTTTTGTCGAGAATATTGCTGTTTGTTTTCCATTTACTGCATTTTGTGCCATACAATTAAAGATATATAAAATGCAATACCATTTTCTATGAAATATATAAATCAGTACAAATTCACCTGTACTAAATCTTCTTTAAAGAAATAATTTTAGGCTTCATTGCTATAAAACATTAACTTAGAGGAAAATAAGTCTGCAAGTTACTGTAATAGGTCTTGTGATTTAAAACTGCAACAGAGAAATATCTGGTGCCACCTCAGACTTGAAGCAACACCATAGGCAGCAGCATCTGCGTTACTTGTATATCCAGCATTAATAAGGCAACAATTATCGAGAAGGTATTCATCATGGGTTGTGGCCCCACTAGCAAGTGTTTTGGCATCAGGTAATTAGTTCCTCTTGGGATTAAGACCAAGCTGAACAAATATTGTTTGAGCTTATTGTTGCCAGTTTGAGTACACTTCATTAAATGTTGTACTGAGGCAAACTGGATGCTTAGTGAAATTTTAGCTCAGTCACTTAGCGAGTTTTTTGTCATCCAAAATATAAATTAGTGCTGAATATCTCTCCTTCTCAATTAATTTAAAAAAAACTTATATTATCTGTTGCAATGCCTACCATCTTTAAGTCTTTACCATCTGAAAAAAATGTTCATACTTGTTTCTTTATTGTGTTCAGCTTTACATTTAAGATTTCCCTCTGCAGTGTCCTCTTTTGCAGTCTGTATGAATAAATATCTCCCTATAACATGATTAGCCCAGCACTGTATATTACTTTGATTGTTTCCACCATATTGCTCTGATTTCAGGAATTGTGGAAGATTTTCTTTTATTACAGATCTAATTTAGGCAACTAAACTAATTACTTGGCACAGCTGCACTCAGGTCTCCAGCTCTTGGTGGTGACTTATTATGATGTTGTTGTATTGAGACAGAACACTACTCACTGTAATATAGGACAAACATGCAGTTACAATCTATTATTGCTATCTTGTGCCAATCACATTCAAGATTAAAGCCACTTCCCAACAAAGTTGCTCATGTCTCCTTCAAACACGTGGTGTCTTTGAGTCACGCCACATCTTTAATTTATTAAAGCATTCTGCTGTATTTGAAGATACATTAAATGACACAACCACATTGGGAACAATAAAATTCATTTACTGGTTCACTTATCATGGCAGTGTCCACTAATATACAAGTCCTCTCTCCATCTCCATCTCCCTCCACCACCACCCACGCCCCAGTAGTTAAAACTGATACCACAACAATGAGTTTGATAGATTATACAGCTGAAGATCAGTTCAGGCCAGGTTCCGAGAAGCCTACATTTGACAACTGCAGCTGGTGTCGTTGATAAAACATAAAAACTGCTCAGTGGCAAATAGTGTCCACCTTTCATTACACTTAAGTGTTACACTGAAGCAAATTCAAACATGAATTGCATTATAATTACCTGGTTATAATTCAGCGCAGCTTATATGCATGTTGGCATGCAAAGCTAAGACAATTTATGACCCAAAACCAAATTGTGGAGGTGGGGCGACGTGAGGGCGGGGGGGGGGGGTGGTTGTGAAGATGATGGTGGTGGCATAAGATGTAAGAAATAGGAACAATAGGAGGCCATTCAAGCCTGCTGCAATAAGATCAAGGCTGATCTTCTACCTCAACTCCACCTTCCCGCATTATCACCCTACCCCTTAATTCCCTTTGCAGCCACAAATTTACAGATCTCTGGGCTTGAATAAGCTCAATGACTGAGCATTCACAGCTTTCTGGAGTAGAGGATTCCAAAGATTCACAACCCTTTAATGGAAAGAGTCATTGAGAAAATGCTGGGTATGAAATAAATTAGACAGGAGATCCACGGATTATTGGCTGGGTGACAGGAAAAGGACTAAAAAGAAAGGACGATGAGTACAGCCTGAACGGTGGTGCTGTCCAATGAAAGCAAGGGATCAGAAAAAGGCAAATGCCGAAAATGTTGAGGATCACTATGACCAGACAGGAGACTGTAAAAATGATGATGGACACTGGCTATCATGACAAAATAAACTGAGAGTCAGGAACTGGCGGAATGTCTAGCAAGGTACTGAATTTGGAGCCAAGTAATGAAACTGAACAGAAGAATCTGAGGTGGGGAAAGAGTGACAAGGAAAAGGTGGAATGCAATGCGATTTCCAGGTCCTCGCTGACCTTTTTCAGAACACACTGGAATTTGATAACATCTCAATGGATTGAAAAGTAACAAATGTTAACAATGTCTTTCAAAACAAAAGGGAGCAAGGGATGAACCCTCAAATTATAGGCTCATAAGACTTATCTAGATTGTGCAGAGGTCTTTGAGGTTTTGATTAAGGTTGGTATAATGATTCTGTAGAAGGCCAGGGATAGCAAGAATGGGTTCAGAAAGGTCATGTCACGTCGGACCTACTTCTTTTAGGTGACAGATTTGGTGAATAGGGGGAGTCAGTGGACGTTATCTAACATGCATTTGGCACTATCTTGCATAACAAACTCATTTACATCATGAAGACCCATGGAATAGTCACTTGGTAGGACAGAACTTGAATATTTCTGAAAAAAGAGATATACTGTTGAAGCTTTTTGTCTTGCACTCATCAGGACACAACACAAAATGCCAAATTTCAAAGGGAACAGCAATTTATACTACATGAGAAAAGGGTGCTGATTGGTTGGCAAGTCAACTTTGAGTGATCGAGGCATTGCCATGGACAATGCACCAAGGAACCATTGTCCCCCATGCTTTTGTTTCATTCAAAAAAGGCACAATGCCTGGGCATGTTCCATTTTCCTGCAGAGGACAGGTGCCTGCAAATGAATATATGTGACTTCTAGCAAGCGTAAGTAAGCCACATTGTAAGCTCGAACATACCCAGATTAAATGGGCTAAATTAGCGTCTTATCATTCTCAAAATATGACTTTGTTACAATGTCTCACCATTTAGGCTGGGAACAGTGGCTGACAAAATGATGACAATGGATTGGGATGGTGAAAGCGAAGTCGAGATGGTGCAAATTCAGGCATAATGATGGATTTGGGTAGGGAAGTGGGATTGGCTAAGGCTGAGTGTGGTTTGGGGCAGCAAGATTCAGATATGGGGAGAGTGTGATTGGGAGAACACTGAATGCAGGTTTGGGGAGATAAAATTTGACCAGTAACCTTGCTTGCTGGAAATGCAGACAAGCTGATACCCTTTCTTCATTAAAATAAGCAATCAACCCCTGTCTATTGTCCTAAAGCAACTCCAACTCCTCCAACCAATAGCAAAGCACCACTGTATCCTATTGGCTGACCATCGGGTTCGAAGCTCTGGGCAAGCCTCATGACTAATTGGATTCATTGTACTTTCAGCATGGCAAGAATATGTAAAACTGGAGTGAGTATGTAACAGAATGCAGAAGAACATATTAAACTGTAACATACCGAGCAGTTTTAACAAAATAAATAGAAAGCTACTTGCTGGCAATTCCTTTCTTTGAACCTATTTTGCTATACTCGAGCTGAAAGGATGGTGCAGTTCCAATTAAAACCCATGTCTTAAAAATAGCTCTTTTCAACAAAATAAAATTTAATGAACTAGCGAGGAGGAGTAAGTAAGGAACTTGTATATATTTCCAACCTCCTGTTAAAGATAGAAAAAAATAATTAGCTTTCATTTTTGCTTGGTCACATTAAAAGTCACCTGTCTTAAAATGGAGCACGAGACTTCAGGGAAATGACTTTAACTAGAGGGATTCCTTCTCCTTTAAATGTACTTTCGCCTTATAAAATTGGCACATTTGCAGCTATGAACGACTCTTTCATTCACCAACTACAAGAGATAGCACCTTACACATTATCATCTTGCCTTGTTGACGTGAGTCACTGGAATTAGTAATAAAATAAGTTGAGGTTTCTCATCACAAAGCATGCCATCTTGAGAAAAGTCTACATGTTCAGAAAATGCACATTTAATTTTTAACATGCTTGCTTTGTCTAAAAGTAAATAGTTTCCACATACAAATGCATTTTATCTATTAAAACATTCATTTCTTTTTTTTTCTTTTTTTTAAGAACTGGTACAGAAACGAACTGTTTAGTAGCGTTATATAGAACCATGTTGAGTCTTGTGGAATGAGGTTCTTCATATGCTGGGTCCATTTACTGGTGAGTTTACACAGAATTGTACAGCAGAGAAGGAGGCCATTTGACCCTTCACATCTGTGCTGGCTCTTTGAAAGAGCTATCCAATTAGTCCCACTCCCCTCCTCTTTCCCCAGCGAAAGATATGAACTAATACCTCGGCTCAGTTACATTAAGGTTCATGTGGAAAATGGCTTTTTCTTTTTCTTTTTGGATAGAAACAGCTATGAAAAATCAGGGAGGCCAAAGAAGTCACGGAGAATGTAGGAGGCAGCAGTATCAAAAGGCTTGGAGAGTTTCGGAAGGATTTTCCCCTCGGTACCTGGGTGGCTTTCTGCGAGAACAAAAGCAGCAATGAGTTTCTTATCTCCGTTGTGGATCTGCAGCATGTCCTAGCCATCTTTCTGGCCCAAAGCCTGCAAGTCAGAGGTGTACAAACTGTGCTGGAGAAAAACATTCTTTCGGCTGTACATGTGCAAGGAGAGCGGTCCACGAGGAGGCTGCCCGAGCCGGCCTACAAATACAGATTGCTGTCTTGGCACAGTAACTTGATCCTTCCGACCATTTGTTAGTTCCAAGACTTCTCCCGCGTTGACTGAGGTCTTGATTTTATTCTGCGAGGAACTGCCGCAAGATCCATTGCTCTGAACATTTTGTGTCAGCTCCACAGAAGAGGTCCCAACCCCGCCATTTTTACACTGGACACCTCGTCCAGTTTCTTGCACCTTCTGGTGGCGCCCAGCAAATACACTTGAAACTTGGCAGGTTTTACTATCACAAGCAGCTGCCTGGCCGGAGGATGAATATTTACATGGGTCCTCGGTGGGAATAGGTACTAATCTTCTGTCCCTTGTGCTGAGAGTTTGGCTCACAGTTCTGTTTAGATATGTAGCCTGAGGCAAGAAAAGAGAGAGGGAGAAAAGAGTCAACAATGCAAAACAGCACATTAGATAGAATTTCTGATCCACAGTAGAAAGTACATGAAACATGCTTTAATACATAGTCTTTCCAAGATGTACTGCATCCTTGCCAACAAGGCTTCATTACTTGTTGGCAAAGTGGATTGCCCAAGTCAATATTTAATATATAATTAGGAAGAATAGGGATGGTATGCTGGGTTTGTGCCTTAATTTGGACCAGGCATATGTCTTGTCTTGCACAAGAAATCTTTTAATGACTTTATAATGCACCCTGGTTAGTTCAACATTATAACACTTGCCATGTCAGTTGTGGCTCAGTTGGTAGCACACTTACCTTTGAGCCAGATGGTTGTGAGTTCAAGACCCACTCCAGAGACTTGAGGGCAAAATCTAGGCTGACTTTCGTATTGGGGCTGAATACGTACTGTCCTAGTTTAAGTTGACCTTGAACCTGTTACCAAGCTGTTTGCCTGCTCATGATGCCCGCCCCATAATATAAACAGACCATTTCACCAAGAGAAGGAGTAAGCACAATACTCTGAATGACTTTGCATTGGGCTGTGTCACACAAATTATGTAAGCTAGGTAGTGCTACTGAAATGAATTTCAGAGAAACACTGTCTTTATCAACACTTCAGTGATTTTAGCAAGTCAGTTGAGTGTATTCATTTACCCCTTTTGCCCTGCTGAAATCTTCAATGCTCCCCAGCCAATTTGCCCAATCGTGCTTTCAATACTCATCGTTTAAATAACACATGTTTTCCAATCTACAGAGATGGACTGACAGAGACATTCATGTGAATCATAATCATTTTGATTGTTCCATCTGAACAAGTGAGGCTTTTTTATTAAGTGAGTGGATGCGGATCCTGTCAAGTTAAACACAGTAAATGGTTCACCTGGAGGTACTTCTATTCAAACTGAGGTTATCAAATCCAACTTCACGTGGTACACCTTCAGACACCGAAGGGGGGAGGCAGGAAAGTGGACTTAAAGCCACAGTCAGATCAACCATGATCTTTTTGAATGACAGAGCACGCTCAAGGGACCAAATGGCCTACCCCTGCTCCTATTTCTTATGTTCTTATGTACCACCTTCTTGCAATTGAGAGTCAATCTTGTCGTTGAGCTCCTGTTAAATATGGTGGTGCAGAGAGTTCCCCACACCTGGGACCCAAACTGACAGGCTTCCACAATGGCAGAAAGATAGTCTTATATTGTTGGTGTTTGGCTAAACTGTGGGCTAGTCACACTAACTAAAGGAGGAAGCACTGCATGCCTGCTAATGGCTGTACTCAGAGAAGGTATAAATGCCTTGGGATTGTCTCCACATTATGCTTGTTCATGTGGATTGATATAACCCCACCCATGATGCCACTCTTAAAATACATTATCTCACAGCTTTAAGGGAACTGGAAGACTAATGGACTCAAAGTCCACTTCCCTAAATTATCTTGATGTAACCTTCCCACTTTGTTATCCTGACTTTATCCAATAAATACGTGCTTTTTTGGTTATACTCTTTGGTTAAAAAGGCATGTTTATGTTTCCATAAAATGTATGCAACCTTTTCTTCTTGTTCACATTGGAAAATAGCAAAACGAGTATCGTTATTGTCTCAAGTCTCTTATGAAGAAAAGTTGACCAGGTTAGGCCTATACCCATTGGAGTTCAGAAGAATGAGAGGTGATCTTATTGAAACATATAAGATCCCGAGGGGGCTTGATAGAGTGGATACCAGGAGGATGTTTCCACTCGTGGGGGAGACTAGAACTAGGGGACACGGTTTAAGAATAAGAGACTAAGGCCTGAATCTACTGGCGTGCGTCCCAATGTCATTCCGATCTTCAGTTCGGCGGGTGCGCACCGAAGTCGGCTGCGAGCCCGCCGAACTGTTAAAGGCCTATTAAGCCCATTACTCAACTCATTGAGGCACTTTTCAGGGCTACCCGTCCAACCTTAGGGTTGGCGGGCAGGCCGGGAGCCCTGGTGGGCTTAAGAAAAAGCATGAAACCTCATCCACAGGTGGAGAGTTTTTAAATATTTAATAAAGGTTTGAGTTAAAGTGATGGACATGTACCTACTCATGTGACAGTGTCACATGAGGGGACATGTCAAGGAAATTTTTTAAACATTTACCTTCAAAGTTTTAATTCTGAGCCGACCTCCCTGAGGCAGCACTTAGCCTTAGGGAGATCAGTGCGCTCTTTCGTGCGCATGCACAAAAGAGCGCACTCCTGGCTGTAGGAATCCTGCCCCACCCACACAGGGAGCACATAGCATTTCCTGGTGGACGTCGCACTGGGCCTTAATTAGCCTGCCCATTTAGAATGGCCTACTCCAGCTCCTAAGTCCCATATTTCTATCTTTCTTGACCTGACTGGATTGCTCTACAGAGAGCTCGTGTAGACTTGATGGGTGAATGGCCTCCTTCTGTGCCATAATGAATCTATGACTCTATGACCTTCATGTGATTTAACCCATCCCTTTGTGTGTTTGCAAATTAACAAAAGCCCACTTTTCCAATAAAGACAGCACCTCTTAAAGTGATGATAAAGGCTGAATCCTACACTCCAGCCATGCAATCCTAATCCAGAAGCATTTCATTCAAACTCAAATGTGAAACTTTGGTGTTCAGGAGTGTAAAAGACCAGTCTAAGTGTCAGAGATATATTAATGCAAAAGGGAAAACTCATAATTCCCCCCCCAAGCAGTCATGTGCATTATGCAAAAATCACATCGCAAAAAATCATGAAGCCAAACTAGAAGGGGACGAAGTAATGATTAGAACATAACATGAACACAAATCACCCTGACTGCATGACAACACAAACTGTAAACAGAAGAAATATTAATACCATAATCACACTGCATGCCAAGTTCAGCTAATATTAGTATTTAAATATTGTCTAGTGCACTGCAAATTAGTGCTGCTTTGTGAAAAATATTAAAGTTCTAAAAATATTTCTGATCATCAGGATGCTTTGCAAACAACCATTTATTGTTGCAATATAGGAATTATGGCATCTTGTCGGTCATTTTAATAGGCTTCTCCACACTGGCAATTAGCACAGTTTTCATATCCATGGGCAAAGTGGCATGATTATTTTTAGGCTATTGGTTAACTCAAACCCTGAAGTTATTGCTGTCAGTATTGTAGAGCCCTCTATCCTTCTTAAATATACATTGTGTTCACATTTATGCGATTTCCAAATAATTAGGTGAAGTTTATTTCTAGATGAGCCTACGGGAATGCCATTCTTCCATATAAATGTCATCGCAAGCCAGGAACGAGGAGCCTCTTGAGGGGTGTCTGTACTGACAGACTCTGCCAGTGCAAAAACTAACCAAGAATAATATAAAACCCTCAAAAGAAAAACTATGCTCTTTAAAAAAAAACAACAGAGCAACCAGTTTGACAGAGGCACCTTTGACTGAGTTTCACAGCCTGTTCCAAACTGTCTTACATTGTGAGCAATTGTCCATTAGGAAATGGGTTGAAACCGTCCGGACAACAGTTGTTGGACCACAGTGTCAGGTTTTCCTGTTTTCCCTCCATGCTTCCGAGATTCCTCACTCATTTAACATATCTCCAAAATCCCTCCCATACTGTGCGAGCCTCCTTTTCCATCCTGACATCCCCAGATACCTTCCAATTTAGGGATAAACTGGGATTTTCAACTGTGTTGCTGAACCACTCTGTACAAAGCGTGTCACTTCATATACTGAATTAACAAGCTTTTCGCCACTTATATTAATTAATTGCTAGCTGCTTTAGATATGTTGAAGGATTATTATGACAAGTGTGTCATGATTTTCAGACAATCCAGCATATTAAATCCTATTTTAACGAGTTGACTTATTTATTTTAATAAGGCTGTAAAATTGCACACATCTTCTATTCTGGTTTACATAGAGAAAAAAAAAGTCACCATATTTGTCTGGGAATGTCCTCAGTTGGGGTGCTTGCACAAACATACAAGCGATGACAGACAGGAATGCAATCTCTGGTCCATCCATTCTGTCCTGCACAATGGCAATACCCCTATGTATCACAGGACATTCACTTCCCACCCCACCAAAACTATGTGATCTCCAGGAAGAGGTGAAAAGTTCTTTTAGTTTAAAAAAAGGGATTATAACTGAGAATTTCCTCATAGCTACTTTCGTTCTACCACTGTAACTTCATTGGAAGTGCAACAAGAATCTCTATTTAACTAAAGATAACACCACTCTTAAATCAGTTTTCTGACCACATTCTTTCTGGCAGTAGTAACCACAACTGCTGCATGTATTACTGAACAAAATAAAATAGTAAAACAAACTTAGAATCATTAATCAAACAGCTAAATACTCTGGAATGTGGGTTGCATTTGGGTTCTTTCTGAATAAATGGCTTTAAGAAAAAAAACTGTGAATATCTTGTAGTACAGTGAGCACATCTCAAACAACATCAGCTCCTCAGGTGAGTGGGAGGCCAAGTTTACAATGTAAGTTTTTGACTGATGGATAAATATTGGCCACAACACCAGGAAGAACTGCATCACTCTTCTTCAAAATAGTTGTTACGAAGCCATGCTTTATATAAAAAAAAATGACTGTGAATTCACTGGCTGGAAACCACTGATTGGATTTTAAAAAGACCCGAAGCAGCCACATCCTGGTGGCTTGAAACCGCAGTTTCTAAGAGGGCTGAAAATTTGCACCACTGTCCGTGACAAACTCCAAAACCTTTAAGTGGAGCCAACTTGCCTAAAAGGCCCCAGCAGAGACAATTTCCTTGAAGGAATATGGATAGAATCAGTTCTTAGCCCTTTCAGAGAACGTCCCAGCAAATACCTGGGTGGGGACTACGCATATGAGATAATCAACTGAGACAACGAACTCTGGCTGCAAAATGAATCCAGCCTCGTCAGAATCTAGTCAAGTTGAAACCATCCACCTGGAATACATTAGCTATGACCATATTTGGGTCACTGGTCAGCTGGAGAGAGGTGATGGTATGATAAGCCAGCTAACTCTTTTTTGTGTTTAAGGAACTGTTATCTCCAGACAAAACATAGAAGCAGAAAATATGCTGAAGTGACAAGACACGTGTGTGGGCCTCGTTTTCTCTCTCCACACATCTTGCAAGCTTGAACCCTGTCTGCTTTTGACTATCCATATGCGCTGCAGACAGAGATTTTAAAAAGAGCTCAGCCCAGCAACTGCTGTCTCCAGAAGGATAGATAAATTATCCATCTACATCTTTAAACTGCTTCAATGCTGAAACCAGAAGGACACCAAGACCAGCCTGGAACCACCCGAGTCACCAATCTACGAGAATCAGCCCACTCTGTAACGTACGTGTGTGTGTGAGAGAGAACTTTGAGTGTGTATCCGTGTGAAAGTTGGAGCGTTTTTATTATTTTTCTTAGACCGGGTTAAGTGCAATAAATACAACCCTCTTTTCATTTTGAAAAATTCAAGGAAACCTGTCTGTTTGTGTCTCCTGCAGTCACAGCACGTAAACAGTTAAACACTCACTGAATTGGCAAGCATATTCTTTTCTTAAAACAAAAACTGTTGCAGGCAAATGTTAAGGAGCCATGGAGCTAGCGTTAAAGGTAAGTGAGGGGTGGGGGGAGGGTGGGGGTTTGACGGGTAAGGTTAGAAGGTCCCAGCGAGGCAGGCAAGTGGGTGGAAGGCTGGGGTGGACAGGGCAGGGAGTGCGTAAGTCCTTGGGGGGGACGGCCCTCTGATGTGCCCATAACGGAGGCACACCCCTCACCCCACGTGTCTGCACCTTACTTACTAAAAGCTCCCATGGTGAAAGCTGCCAGGCTGGGCCTTTCCCGCTGCTGGTTAAATCCCAGGGTGAAGCCATTAAGTGCCTATTAATTGGCCACTTAAAGGCTGCAATTGGCTCACAGGAGCTTGGGGCACCCCCTCCATCGTTAAAATTGCAGTGGGGGCCGGGGTGAGTGGGTAGACAGCGGGCATGATGCCTAAGGCAATTTATGAGCCAGCTTGCCTGCAAACCCGTCGCTGGGGGACCAGCCCCAAGATTTCAAGTTTGTGCAGTGGGGTCTGAACCGACAATTTTCTGACTCAGGGCCACAGATGAATGAATGCCTAGCAGATAGTAAGCCACACTGTATCCACAGGTATCAGGTGAGAGTGCGCTGTGCAATTTTAGCCAGTGACTGCACATGGCTAAGAGAAGATACTAGTGTATGCACATGCCAGACCGTGGAGCTGAAAATAGCTTGTCAGTTTTTAGTCACTGTTCTTCCAGGTGTCTTGGCCAACCTTTGTCCCTCAACCAAAACCTTACACTGTAGTCCTCTGCACTGACTCCATCATACACCTGAGGAGCTGGTGTTTCAGTTGGGCTCACCATATCACCAAAGATACATAGATAAAAAGGTCATTTATCAGAAACATCTGAAAGCCAACCCCCATGGCATTCAGCTGCTTTTAAAGAAATTATTATTTTTCTGTAGTCTCTACATGCAGAGTTTCTGTTATTACTGTGCAGAAAGAATGCAGTCAGAAAATGAGAGCTTTAAGAGTTATACTATCTTTAGTTCAAAAAGTTGTTGCATTTCCAGTGAAGCTACAGTGTTGGAACAGAATCAGCTCTGAGAAAATTCTCAGATATAATCCCTTTTATTTAACTAAAAATAACATAACTTTTAGTCACGTTTTGGAATGAGATGGATTACTCTGGGCTACATAAAGTCATAATTCACTTTCTTTAATGGCTTGTATGCTGGTTTAATGGTCGATACTGAAAAGCTCTGGTTCAGCAAGCATCAGATAATCTAAACCCCCTTGTAGAACATACTATTGCGCAGTGCTTTGCCATTCACTCCTGCAGACTTCACAATGGAACTAATTGTGAACCAACAGTACAAGGAAAGATATTACAATTAGACGTGGTCATAATCACAACACAGAATGCTGCTGACACAATGGTGATTAATTCCTATCAACTGAATCATAAATTAAGATGCAATATCGAAAGGGGGATTTGTTGCCTTCAAACTTTTAATTCCCTTTGCCTTGATAGATTTGCTATACAGCGATGGGAATCCAAGACAATCACAAAACCTACCTGATTATTATAATGAACAGATGTAATCACCAAGCAGATTTGTATTAGATAATTGAAAGGATAAGTGTAAAGAACAAGTGTTCAGGCGCAGCTAGGTTGTAAAGGTCCTGGTGACACCTTCTTGTTTTCATTCAGCTGAGAACTTCCCTGTGAAACATTTAGCGCTTTTATTCTTACAAGCTGCTTAAGGTGGATTTTAACGGAAAAACAAGAACAATAACCGTACCAAGCTTTTATAATAATGAAAGGGCTTTGCAGTCAAGAAACAGTTTTTATGAGAGTTATTAAGATGTTAAATCTGAACTCAAAATTGATCACATGATCCAGGCTGACCCTTTTCAGTGCAGTACGGAGGGGTGGGTGCTGCATTGTTGAAGGACTGTCTTTCAGCAGGGAAGTTAAACTGAAGTCTTGCCTGCCTTCCCATAGCACTATTTGCCGATGAGGAGGAGAGTAATCCTGGTATCCTGGACAATACATGTCCCTCGACCAACATGTTAAAAGCAAATTATTTGGTCGTTTATCCCAGTGCTATTTGTGGAATCTCCCTGTGCACAAATTGGCTGCTGGGTTTTCCTGATATTACAACAGTGGCTGCACATCAAAACCACTTCATTACTGTATTGGCAAAGCACTTTTGGATGGTGCAGAGGAAGCGAAAGGCATTTTATAAACGTAGTTTCTCTGAGTCTTTGACCTTAGCCATCACAATGCTTTATCCTTTACAAAACTGGGTGCCACTTCTAATTAGCGAGTGATCCTTTCCACTTCTGCGACCTCACACTAACATCTAGGTCAGAAACCAGAGAGGAACAAATGTTTCCAGATACAATGAGGTTTGACAATTACTTATTGATTTTCTATAGGACTAACCTGCCCTTGTAACAGATATTTCCCTCCCTACAAAACAAACAAACCTCCTCCCCTCCCAGTACTTTACTTTTGTCAATGGCAACAGTCTCCAGCTGCATCTTATTTAATGTCTGTGTTAAATGCCAATCTTACATTGTGAACCCAGTTCTTACAATCATAAAGCAAATAAAAATAACTTCTTGATTTGAACTAAAACCAACTTTGAAAGGTAACTGCAATATTATTCTCTGACATGCTCACCCTGTAATGATAATTTTGAGTTGCTACAGTAAATTATTTGGTTATTGTTCATAAATTTCTGATAGTTATTGCTGTAAATTTTACTCTTTACTCTTAATGGATCAAACAGAAATGGCCATATATTCATGGATTTGGGAAGACTCTGCAGACCTTTAAAAATGGCGGACAGGATGTAGATGTACGAGTCCCGCCCCCATTTTTGACAGATCCAATTTTTGCTGGCAGATGTGGGGGGAGGCCTAATTCACATGCGGGAAACCCAAACTCAGCAGGGCCCTTTTAGCTTAGTGTTGAGTTCAAGCAGACCGTAATTTGACTGCTGGAAGAACCTTAATCTGCAGTGCGGGAGTCACAGATTTACGGAGTAGATGTGAATGCTCTTGAAGGGCAGACAAGGACTGTTTAAGTGGCATGGTCTCAAGTTTTCTAAATCCTCTGCTCTTTAAAGAAAAAATAGGCTTAAGCTATCAGCAGGAGTTTAAAAGACCCTCTACTGGACTGCTTTGATTGACAGGCCACTTGGTGGAGGTTAGAAAAAATAACATTACCATCTGGTCATGCAGTTTTAATTGAGGTTTTTGTTGATCTTTCACCAAGGATTACTATTATGTTGTTATGAATGCATTGCTGAGTTTCAAACGTTACAATTGTTTCAACAGGATGTTCTGAGCTCACAGTTTGGTTGACAGTTTAAATAGGTTATTAAAGAATTAGCTGTCTTTGATGTGGGGTCTGAATAAAAGTTTGTTTGCTTTTATAAGAGAGCAGCCACTTGAGGTAACTTAAAAGCTTTGAATGGGTTTCTTGAATGGGAGCATCTTTCACTACTAAGTGGGTATGAGTGAGAGCTGTATTAGATTGTTAGTTTATTTCCTTTCATCTCCACATGGCTGCTGAGGTCTTCCCATGATGGATACTTGGTGAGCGACTATGGAGAACCAACTTCCAGAGAACCAAGGTGGGCCTTCTAACCAGCCTGTCTTGGCACTTGCCTGCCCCTGTGGCCACCCAGGATCTGCTTCCAGGGCCAACGGGCCAGACCAATTCCCACCCCCGCCTTCCCAGAGCAAAAATAGGGTCTAACAGGGCCCTTTAAACTGAGGTGGCTCTGCTGAGTCAGGGCATTTACTGACTACCCATCCCGGTAGCGAAAATCCGGCCCAAAGGCTCATCGTCTGGGAGCAGAAACCTGCTCCCGGAAAAGATCTGGGGAGCAAGTCCAAAGAACTTTTCGTCATTTTGGTATACAATGTTTCCCCATAACAAATTAGATTTGTTTGAAGTAGAATCAAAAACCTTAAGTCTTCATTTGAAGAAAACAGGCCTGCATTTACCGAGGAAATATGCATTCATCCCATAAAGGAGGATGTCTTTTAGATGTTCCTGAATGCAGGAGGTTATTCCCGAAGAAATTGGGCCAAAAAAAGGTGCCACAAGGACCAATTTTGATCCCTGCATGACTGTATTCAAAGAGCAAGTGAATTCTCCTTCAACTAATACTAAATTGGCTGAATATTTTGCTGACATAACAACAGTGAAGACGCTGAAAAAAAAATTGGCTGAGAATGTGAAAGCTGCAAGTTTGCTCGTCCTATTCTGGCTTTTGTTTTGGTTTGGAAAGCTCCCCTTTCTTGTGTTTTTATTTTTATCTCATTAAATTTCCAGCACAAACAAGCTAACACTGCATCATACCTTTGCTGCTCTTCAAATTAATGACCTGTGTTGCATATAGGTCAGACGCTATTTGTAACCAGATACCAGCCGTGGGCGTTATCATTTTACTGGGACCACTGTATGATCGCTTGGCGAATTGATTGGTGAATCTTTGAAACTTGAAAGGGGGAAAAGATAACATGATTGAGGGGGGCAATCGGGGAAGGGAAGGGGAAGGGAGGGGAGGAGGGGCGGGGGTTGCTGGATAAGGGGCCCGGAAGCAGGAGAAGGATCCGTGCCCATGATTTCTCTGCCTGGCCATGTTGCTCTCTAAGGATGCTGAATCGTGATTGGGTTATGGATCCATGAATGCCAGCAGCTCTCTGGCATCTCATCTAAGTAGCCATTGTGCACGCGTGGGCCGTACGTTGCCAGACTGTCATTGTTCCCAAACTGCTCAACTAATTGGTGCATCACAGTTCATTTGGACTGACGAGAGGCCAGTACACAGGGATCACTGAATAATAACCGGGAATAGGATGTGGACGTTTTCCTATCCCCTCGCTCAGGAACACTGTGACCGTCAGGCCATAACTGGTGCCTCCAACATTTTCTTTTTAAAAGTATATTTGCATTAGTTAATCACAAACGTACTTAATCCCGCAACAGTTTTTGCTTTTGGCAGTGGAGCCTCTGTTAACTCTGAATCAAATTGTGCTTTAAAAACTGATTCCCACTTAAATGAAAAGCATCAATAACAACCAAAGCAAAATACTGCAGATGCCAGAAATCTGACGTAGAAACAGAAAATGCTGGAAATACTTTGCATGTCAGGTAGCATCTATGTAAGGAGAAACCGAGTTAACGTTTTTGGCCGATGGTTTTTAAAACTGGCAGAAGTTAGAGATGTAGCATGTTTTAAGCAAGTACAGAGGCAGGGAAAGGGTGGATGGAAATAACAGAACAAAACAGAAGGCTTGTTTTTTATTCATTTAAGGGATGTGGGCTTTGCTGGCTGGGCCAGCATTTATTGCCCACCCCTAATTGCCCTTGAGAAGGTGGTGGTGAGCTGCCTTCTTGAACCGCTGCAGTCCATGTGGTGTAGGTACACCCACAGTGCTGTTAGGGAGGGAGTTCCAGGATTTTGACCCAGCGACAGTGAAGGAACGGTGATATATTTCCAAGTCAGGATGGTGAGTGGCTTGGAGGGGAGCTTGCAGATGGTGGTGTTCCCATCTATCTGCTGCCCTTGTCCTTCTAGATGGTTTTAAAGCACAAATAATTAAATGACGAGAGGGTGATGGTGCAAGTGAAAGTGGGTGGTGATGAGAAAGGTAAGCAATCAAAAGGTGGGTCCAGAGGAGCTGTAAATGCCAACAGCAGAATCATTACCAGAACCTGTTCTTCACAAAAATGGGAGCAGTGGTTATGATCTGAAACTACTGAACGGAATGGCGAGTCTTGAAGTTTGTAAACTACCAGTTTGAAAGGTAAGGTGCTACCTTGAGCTTCATTAGGACAGTGTAGGAGATTGAAGTCAGAGTGGGTTATTGACCAGAAATATTAACTTTCATTCTCGCTACAAGTGTTACCTGACCTCCTGAGTGTTTCCTGCGTTTTCTGTTGTTAAATGAAGTCAGAGTGGGAGTAGGACAGAAAATTAAAATGGCAAATGACACACGGTCATTTTTTAAAAATTCTTTCATAGGATGTGGGCATCACTGTCAAGGCAAGTGTTTGTTGCCCATCCCTAATTGCCCCTGAACTGACGTCATTTCAGAGGGCAGTTAAGAGTCAACCACATTGCTGTGGGTCTGGAGTCACATGTCGGCCAGACCAGGTAAGGATGGCAGATTTCCTTCCCTAAAGGGCATTAGTGAACCAGATGGGTTTTTATGACAACCGATGATAGTTTCGTGGTCACCATTACTGGTGAAAGATTAGCTTTCAATCCCATTTTCAAATTCCACCAGCTGCCATTTGAACTCTTATCCCCAGCACATTAGCCTGGGCTTCTGGATTACTAGTCTAGTGACATTAGCACTACGCCACCATCTACCTGCTTGCGGACTGAACTGAGTGTTCAGCAAAGTGATCACCCAATCTGCATGAATCTACATGCACCACTAATGAACCTTATTCATAGAGTAAAGACTGTTCTTCATCACACACAAGAGTTTTCACTGGTCACTTTAATTGAAGGACAGAACAGAAGAGACAATATACTGAGGTAATAAGAAAACTGGGCAGTTTTTTTACTCATCTTGAAACAAGAATGTGTACTGTGTCTGGTGTTGCATTTATAATGTAGGATGATTATTAAAGTACCCTTGGATTAATGGAACCTTGTCAGACTTGGCGCAGCAGTAGTAACTCTCAGTGGGAAGGTTGTTGATTCAAGTCCCACCTCAGAGACTTTAGCACAGAATCTAGGCTGACGCTTCAGTACAGCACTGAGAGAGGTATCATCTTTTCATTAAGACATGAAAATGAGGCCTTGTGTACCCTTACAAAAAGAAGGAAAAGGTCTCACAATGGTATTTGAAGAAAAGCAAAGGCATTTGCCTGGTGTCCTGGATAATATTTACTCCTTGACCAACATCACTAAAACAGAATAGTGCAATGGAATCTTTTATGCTCACCTGAAAAAAGCAGATAGAGCCTCAGTTTATCACCTCACCTGATAGACAGCACTTTCAATTCAGTACTGCACTGAAGAACTTGCCTTGCTTATGTGATCAAGTCTCCAGAACAAGCCTTGGACCTATGGCATTCTGATTCAAAGGTATGAGTGCTACCATTAAGTGATAGTAAGTAATAACGTAAAGACAGAGCAGGGATCAATCTTCAGGCATGTGATGAATTAGCATAACACCCGTCTACAATTTAACGGCATGAGTTGAGTGTGAGTCGAGTTGCCCTCCATGCTATTTCACATTGCCACCCTCATAAAGCAGCCATGCATCCAATGTGCAAGCAGGTAGAACCAAGTTTCAGACCGCAACTCATGGCTGGTATCAGTGCCTGTGCTAGCCCTGCACCGTATGGTGGAGGTAAACATCCTTCCAACAGACAGCACGGGGCACTGAATCTGCTTCTGTGTCCGACGGTGTCATTGGTAGGTGGGTGTGACAGGTTCTAAAGATATAATTGCTGACAACCTACCAAACAATGCTGGCTTGTGAAGTGTCAATTGCTTTTGGGAGGAGGATCTTCTACCAGCATTAATCAATTGCTGCAGTTCATCTTTGCTGGCAGATAAAGCTGGTGGGTGAGGAGAGAGCCTCTTTTATGCTGACTGACCTTCCTGACAATTTTATGCAGTCCCTCCTCTTCTTCCAATCTTGTCAGTTTGGGGGATTCCCAATGGAAACCTCATTGGTATTAGGAATGATCCTGGGGCAAAAACACATTTACATCGATTGTCACGAAGTCTCGCGCAAATCTTAGTGCGAACAGGACAAAAACCTCTTGACTAAGGGATGAATGAAATATATTAGTTTTGTGCCTTTTATATAATCTCCAGGGCAATGGGCACCACCTCGAGCAACTCAGGATGCGCATTCAATACAGGCATTTTATATATCACACATCTAGCGAACCAAAGCTCTGGGCAAGAACAAACGATACTGGTATGCTTCAAATTAATTTCAAAATGAAGCACTTGCTCATTTGAGATGGACACGTTTACAAACAATCATACAAACATATGGTCCTACTAGCTGGACAGAAACTCAGATATCAATCCATTCTGTAGGCCTGGCCATCACATTACTGCCAGCAGTGCTGAGAAAATCAAGGCCTGCAAGTGGATGGCAAAGCGTTGGGGATGACAGGTTGAAAACAATGCAAGAAAACTCAGGAAGGACTTTAGCGGACACATTAAAGATTTTTATGATCTTTGCACAGCCACTATAGAGAAAGAGCTATGGAGACCGGTGTCCAAAACCTTCATACACATCAGCTAAGTCATGGGTCTTTAAATGAGCAGAGGATGAGCCAGTGATGGAGATACAAGTTCACACCAATTAGAGGTTGATTGTAGCTTCAGAATTACAGCTGCTCGAGCTCCCTCAAAGTTGCCCCCTAAATTGTTGATTTGCAGCAAGTTGGCAATGTGCAAAATGCAATCAAAGTCATTGTAAAAGATCTTCCAGCTTTCCAAGAGTGTCCAAGTAAGGGGCCTTCTGAGTCTGGCCCCTGTAAGAACACATGTCAGGAGCGATATCTGTGCTCAGTTCCAAACTGGAAAATAGGCTGTTTTTTTGTGAAGTGACCATTTTGTTTCACTCTGGGCTACGGTGTAATTTATATCAGAATCTACATGTATGTCTCTGTGTTGCCAAAAACAGAGAGGCACTGTGCTCATTAGTGTCAGCATCTATAAACAAATGGCTTCCTTCCAGTCACAAGAGTTTCTTTCCAAATCCAGAATTTAAGGGAGGGATATTTGTCTTTGTAGCATAGACGGTAGCATCTACAACACTTCAGTTCTTCTCGTGGTTCTCTTTGCACTTGAACAGAACTGTCAGTGAAGGTCTAAATAACATGGCGTTGTGTGAAATGTAAAAATTTACTCATTAGAGTCTTCACTTTTTTAACAAGCCACAAGTTGTAAGAAAGCAAGTAACTTGTCATTTTCAGCATCTTTCCATTAATCACGCGGAATACCCAGTGAGGACCCATAGGATTCGATTTATATCCCTCGAGTAGAACAGCCTCATAACTCATGAGCACCAATGTTCCAACTGAGTTACGGTCAGTAACCATGAATGGAATCTAAATCATTTTCCACAGCAGCTCATTGTATTTACTGTTTACTGTTTGCAGAGGAGCAGGGAGATTAATCTATGCTGATGACAGTGCCTTTGGTACTCAAGCTGGTGACTTTTCCACCCTGGAGACCAGACTCACTAATAATTTGAAACTTATGGAAGAGAACTTTCTGCAGTGGTGTCTTCAATCAACTAGCACAAACACACTGTCCTGTCTTTCGCTTGCACAACACTAGTACCTCTAGTAAACTCACTATAATCCGAAATGGTCCGCTTCTCAAATAAAATGCTCACTCATCCTGTTTACTTGGGTGTTTAACTCAATGCCTGTCAATACCATCTGAAAACTGCTGAAGAAGTCAGAAGGTGAAGTAACCAATTTGCCCAGCTTGCAAAAGCAAAACACTGCAAATGCTAGAAATCTTAAGTAAAGACAGAAAATGCTGGAAACATTCAGCAGGTCAGGCAGCATTTGTTGAGAGAGAAAAACAGAGTTTCAGATCTGTGACCTACCGTCATACTCCGCGGACCTTTAAAAATGGTGGGTGGGACCCAGATTTGGAAGTCCCACCCCCATTTCTGACAGATTCCATTTTTGCCAGTGGGGGAAAGGGGGAAGAGAGTGACAGACATGAGGGCAACCCAAACTGAGCTGGGTCTTTTGAACTCAGTGCCGAGTTCAAACATACCCCATTTTGCTGTAGCAAGGGACTTATCCGCAGTGTTGGAGTCACAAATTTGTGGAGGCGATGTAAAGACTCACGAAGGGCGGATAAGGTCTGTAGATTGGTCAAGCTGTGAAGTTTTTCAAATTCCCAGCCCTATATATATTTTTGAAAGCAGCCTGTGTGTTAGTGAGAGCTGAAAAAATCTGTTCTAGCAGTTAGCATAGCTGTTTATTGACATTACCCCAAGGGTATCATTTTATGATTATTAATGCTTGACTGCTTTCCCCAACCTACAATTATCTCAGCAGGTGGTTGCAACTTCACAGTTGGATTGATAGCTCAAAGAGGTTATTGAAAGATTAGCTGTATTTGATGTGAGGTTATGAGTACAAGTCTGATTATCTGTATAAGGGTTTAAGTAGTTGAGGGGCTTTTAAAGTTTTGAATGGGCTTTCATGAATGGCAAATTTACTACTGTATAGTAAAGGTTATATTTGATATTTAGACCTTTGTTTTATTTCATTTCAACATGGTTTCTGAGGTCTGTCCTCCGTGGTGGATACTGGGTGAGTTGGCATGGAGGGTGTAAAGGCAAAGGCTGGTGGGTGGGAGGCATGGGTTGCATGAGTTTGTAATAAGTTGGCATGGGCGCTATATGGGGCCTGGGAGTGATTGGGGAGTGTGATGGAATGTGAGGAGTGAAGGCTGGAGGGCCTAATATTTAACAAATCAACTGGGTCAAAGTCCTTAAGAACTGAGGCAGGCCTTTTAAACAGCCTGCCTTGGCACTTGGCAGCCCCTGCGGCCACCTTTGATCAGCATTCAGTGGCTGTAGCCCGACACCCGCTCCTAGAGCAAAAATCCAATCTGACAGGGCACTTCTTTCCAAGGTGGGTGCAATGAGCCGGGAAATTTCCTGACTTGTGCTAGCCACCTCGGGAGTGAAAATCCAACATGCTAACCCTGTTTTTCTCTCCACAGATTCTGCCCGACCCACTGAGAATTTGCAAAGCTTGCCAGCTCTGTCCGCAGAGCAAATACCTCTGCTCACTTTGACAGGTGCTCATCTGCTCTTGCACTCTGCTCTTCAGTTGTGGAGCATTGTACTACTGTGGCAAAACCATGTTGCCAATTCACATTGCGATATTCTACCCACCAACAGCATGGCTCTCTTTGAGACACGCAAGATGGTTGATCTTCCCTAATTCCTTACACTTTTCTTGATCAACCCGCTTTTGAGAAGAGTCGATGCTCCCGTAAATTGCACATCATCTCTGACCTTACAAACCATCAACCAGAAATCAATAGCTGAGGTTGCCGTTGGGTGCCTTTTCTACCTTCTTCAAACTGGACAGCGATAGTCTGGTCCAAATCTTCATCTATGGTGACTTTGCGACAACAACAAATGCCTTGCAGAAAAATACGGTGGAACACTCTTAACATCCCCTTCATTTTTCAAAGTTATTGGATATTACAACCTGGGTTTGGCATTCACTGGGCACTACATCACCTCCTGCCATGTTTGTTGTGATGTACATGTACCTTTAAAGGAAGCATCCTAAAGTGCTGTCCATCACCAGACAGGATGTAATATATTATCTCATATGCTCTGTAGACAGGAGCCTTGGTAGCACGATGGTATTGTCACTGGGCTTGTAATCCAGAAGCCCAGGCTAATGCCCTGAGGCCATGGGTTCAAATCACACCGTGGCAGCTGGTGGAATTTAAAACTCAATGAATAAATCTGGAATATAAAAATAGTCTCAGTCATGGTGACCATGAAACTATTATTGATTGGTGTAAAAACGTATCTGGTTCACTAATGCCCTTTTAGGAAGGAAATTTGCAGGCACTGGAAATGTTGCCGGCTTCCCACATAGAGCAAGAGCAGGAGCAGCACACCACGACTTTGAGCCCTCCTGCCATGACTTACCCCTTCAAATTAAATTAACCCTTTTGGAAGATACTTCATATCAAATAATATCTGAATAATAACTGAATCTTAATAAAGGAAACTACGATGGTATGAGGCGTGAGTTGGCTATGATGGATTGGGAAACGTTACTTAAAGGGATGATGGTGGATAGGCAATGGGACACGTTCAAAGGACACATGGGTGAACTGCAACAATGGTTTATTCTTGTCTGGTGCAAAAGTAAAACAGGAAAGGTGGCCAAACCATGGCTTACAAGGGAAATTAGAGATAGTATTAGATCCAAGGAATAGGCATACAAACTGGCCAGAAAAAACAACAGACCTGAGGATTGGAAGCAGTTTAGAATTCAGCAAAGGAGGACCAAGGGATTGATTAAGAAGGGGAAAATAGAGTACGAGAGTAAGCTTGCGGGGAACATAAAAACTGACTGTAAACGTTTCTATAGGTATGTGAAGAGAAAAAGATTGGTGAAGACAAATTTTGGTCCCTTACAGTCAGAAACAGGGGAATTTATAATGGGGAACAAAGAAATGGCTGACCAACTAAATACATACTTTGGTTCTGTCTTCACAAAGGAGGACACAAATAACATACCAGAAATGTTGGGGAACACAGGATTTAGTGAGAGGGAGGAACTGAAAGAAATCAGTATTCGTAGGGAAATCGTGTTGGGGAAATTGATGGGATTGAAGGCCGATAAATCCCCAGGGCCTGATAATCTACATCCCAGAGTACTGAAAGGAAGTGGCCCTAGAAATAGTGGATGCATTGGTGGTCATCTTCCAAGATCCTATAGAGTCTGGAATAGTTCCTACAGATTGGAGGGAGCTAATGTGACCCCACTATTTAAAAAGGGAGGTAGAGAGAAAACAGGGAATTATAGACCAGTCAGCCTGATGTTAGGAGCAGGGAAAATTCTAGAGTCCGTTATAAAAGATTTAATAGCTGAGCACTTGGAAAACAGTGGCAGAATCGGACAGAGTCAGCATGGATTTACAGAAGGGAAATCATGCTTGACAAATCTACTGGAATTTTTCGAGGATGTAACTAGTAGAGTTGATGAAGGGGAGCCAGTGGATACAGTTTATTTGGACTTTCGGAAGGCTTTCGACAAAGTCCCACATAAGAGATTAGCGTGTAAAATTAAAGCGTGTGGGATTGGGGGTAGTGCATTGAGATGGATACAAAACTGGTTGGCAGACAGGAAACAAAGAGTAGGAATAAATGGGTCTTTTTCCGAATGGCAGGCAGTGACTAGTGGGGTACCGCAGGGATTGGTGCTGGGACCCCAGTTATTCACAATATATATTAATGATTTAGATGAGGGAACAAAATGTAATATCTCCAAATTTGCAGATGATACAAGGGTGTCATGAGGGTAAGCTGTGAGCAGGATGCAGAGATGCTTCAGTGTGATTTGGACAAGCTGAGTGAGTGGGCAAATGCATGGCAGATGCAGTATAATGTGGATAAATGTGAGGTTATCCACTTTGGTAGCAAAAACAGGAAGGCAGATTATTATCTGAATGGCTATAAATTGAGAGAGGGGAATGTGCAACGAGACCTGGGTGTCCTTGTACACCAGTTACTGAATGTAAGCATGCAGGTGCAGCAGGTGGTAAAGAAGGCAAATGGTATGTTGGCCCTTATAGAAAGAGGATTCAAGTACAGGAGCAGGGATTTCTTGCTGCAATTGTATAGGGCCTTGTTGAGACCACACCTGGAATATTATGTGCAGTTTTGGTCTCCTTATCTGAGGAAGGATGTTCTTGCTATGGAGGGAGTGCACCTAAGGTTTACCAGACTGATTCCTGGGATGGCTGGGATGGTGATTGAGTCAGTTAGGATTATATTCGCTGGAGTTCAGAAGAATGAGGGGGGATCTCATAGAAAACCGACAAAATTCTAACAGGACTAGGCAGGGTAGATGGAGGAAGGATGTTCCCAATGGTGGGGGAGTCCAGAACCAGGGGTCACAATCTGAGGATACGGGGTAGACCATTTAGGACTGAGATCAGGAGAAATCTCTTCACCCAGAAAGCGGTGAGCCTGTGGAATTCGCTACCACAGAAAGTAGTTGAGGCGAAAACATTGTATGTTTTCAAGAAGGAGTTAGATATAGCTCTTGGGGTGGAAGGGATCAAAGGATATGGGGAGAAAGCAGGAGCAGGCTATTGATCTGGATGATGTGCCATGATCATAATGAATGGTGGAGCAGGCTCAAAAGGCCGAATGGCCTACTCCTGCTCCTATTTTCTATGGGCAGAATTTTGCCCATGGTTGGTGGGCGGGCCCCACCAGCTTGGCGGCGGGCGGGCAGCTGAACTCTGCCACCGAAACGCGGCCCAATTAAGGCCCGCCCAGCGGCCTGCCCGACGGGAAGCGCTATGCGCTTCTTGTGCGGGGGGGTGGGGGGGGTGGAGGGAATCCCCAACTGTCAAAGTGCACTTTTTCGCGCGTGTGCACGAAAGTGCGCACTGCTCCCTGAGACTAAGTGCTGCCTCAGGGAGCTTACTGACATTCTAAAAAACTTTAAAAATAGAAAAATATAAAAATTATTAACATGTCCCCCTCATGTGACAATGTCACACGAGATGGGACATGTTAATAAGAAGCACATAAACTTTATTAAAGTTTTTAAAAACGGTCATGAAACCTCATCCCGCCAGTAGACGGGCAGGGCCTTTAACTACCTTAATTATCCTGTCAATGGCCTTAACTCGCTGTCCACCCGCCTTCCTCAATATTTAAATGGACCGGGATGACGTGGGGGTTCCTCCCGACATCAACCCGCGTCATTTTCCCATCGGCGAGCGGGCCCTACGCACAAATCGCCGAAGGGAAAATTCAGGCCTATGTTTCTATGTTTACCTGGTCTGGCCTACATGTGACTCCAGACCAACAGCAATTTGGTTGATTCTTAATTGCCCTCTGAAACAGTTCAAAGCAATTAGCAACAGGCAACATAGCACCCTCGCCTTTGAATCAGAGGGTTGTGGGTTCATGTCCCACTCCCGGAAACCAAGAACTGTGATTGTACTCGAAAGAGTTGCAATCTGTGACTGTTGATAACTCGAAAGAGTTTCCTATGAAAGAATAAAAAAAATCAAACAGAGCAGCTGTCCTCCAGGTCAGACACAGCCTCCCAGTTACCATTGTCCACATTTCATCTTAACTTCAAATTAAGAACGCATATTATTTTTTTTAACCAATCCTTGTATGTTTGCGATAAAAAGAACGTTACAGTGTTCACCCATGGCGTTATCCTCAACTACCAATCCTGATCCTTCACCTGGATTTCTCAGTAAGTAACAAATCAAAGTGTTCTAAAAATTAGGTGTAAATATGAATTTTAAATGCAAATGGCAAATCCTTCCTTCAATCCTTTCTCACACCAGCTGATCTCGTTTCTGCAAAATGTGAAAATTATTTCAAGGTAATGAAATGATCATGCACGAGATAATACAATGTGGGTTTTTTTTTAGCACAGTTCAGTCATTGTCACATTTTGGACTACTGCCACCGAATCATTCTCTGTTGACTAAGGTACTGATGAGTCGTGGTATTAGTCGAGCTCAGCATTTCTGTTAATTGAAGATGATCACTTTCATCTTTATTCAGCTAGCAAAAAATGACAAATGCTGGAACCTGCACATCAGATGTCACGCTCATTCTTCAATCTTTTAAATAGGAATCTTTAACTCAATATAGATGCGCTGCTAATAGCTTGAGGTGAAATGGTTTCATTTCCAGCAATGAATTTTACTATTAATTGGTGCAAAGCCTGCCATCTGCATACAAAAAAGCCCCTGTAAGACATTCGAAGTAAACAATGTGTTGGTTGCTACCTGAGCACAATCAGGTCCCTGGAGAGACTGTTAGTGCCCAATATCAGCAGAATGACAGGCATGTGATGGTGAACTGAAACTTATCAGGGCTCGTCAACAGATTGTAAACAGGTTGTCAAGACAGTAATTGGGGAAATTAGATTAGGTGCAGCATTTGCAAACTGACAATGAGGTAAGAAACAAAGGCACCCAGCAGTCCAAAAGTCCAAAGGTCAGGAAGGTATTTAGCCCAACAAGTTCGATATGAAAGGAGTATAGGTTCATCACTGATGCTCCTGCCACGGGGCTTTTAGACACTGGAGCAGTGTTCAAGATTTGAAGTTTACAGTTAGTTCACATGTTGGAAGCATAAGTCAGGGCACGTTTGGGCACATCCACTGCCAGCCCCTATTCATTAAATTATTCTCGCCAAACTCTCATGGCATATCTGCATTTGCAGGAACTTCACAGGGGTTGAACTTTCTGTTTTTGTGCTTAAAGAGGGCTGGAATGAGAGGACAAATTGGAAGAGGATCAAACACCCTTACTCCAAATAGGTCCATCAGGCAGAAAAACAGGAGTGAGTGAAACATGAAAAATTGAATAAAGAGCCCGTTCATTTCATGGATGTCTTGTTAAAGGTCATGAACGCAAACAAGTCCAATATTCCACAATGACTTAAAAAAAAGCTTTCAGGATGTGGCCGTCGCTGGCAAGGATGCATCTATTGGCCATCTGTGGTGGCCCAGAGAAGGTGCAGATGGGCTTTCTCTTTGAAGTGCTGTAGCAGTTAGGTACAACCTAGTGGTTCACTGTGACAGAGGGCAGGTAAGAATCGACCACATTGGTGTCGGACTGGAGTCACATATTGGCCAGGCTAGGTAAGGAAAGCAGGTTTCCTTCCCAAAAGGAAAGGAACCAGTTGAGTTTTTATGACAGGTCTGACAGTTTTACGCTCATTTTTGCTGACACCAGCTTATGTTCTCGGATTGAAAAAAAATTAATTCAAATTCTCATTTCAATTAATGAAGGAAAATTGAGCTATTCCTTTACGGGCGTATCCTCTGACCTGCCCTGTATTTCAATAATCGTTGTGAGATCCAGTATTCCCAGTTGCATACACTGCAAACTCTCCCTTCAAATAGCATGGAAGGAAATGCCATGTCTCTGAAGGATGAAGGAGGTTCTTACCATTGGCTCTGAAGACTGCTCAGGTCCATTTCTCATTGACACCATCATGAGTAACGGTGTGCCTATGCAGGTCTGGCAGTTGAAGGTTGTCACACACTCCTGACACTGGCGATAGATGGACAATGTGGAAGATAGTAGAAGGATTTGCACTAACACATGTGTGGCATCACCATGCACAACATGCAGCTGCTGCAATACTGTTAGCACATAGCCATAGCATATAGGGCTACAGGCCAAGTGCTGGAAAATGGGATTAGAATAGATAGTTGCTTGATGGCCAGCATGGACATGATGGGCTGAAGGGCCTATTTCTGTGCTGTATAACTCTATGACTCTATATATTAGTTCAGTATCATTCACAACTCCTCAGATACTGAAACAGTCTGTGTCCATATGCAGCAAGACCTGGACAACGTTCAGGTTTGGGTTGATAAGTGGCAAGTAACATTCACGCCTTGCAACTGCCAGGCAATGACCACCTCTAACAAGAGAGAATCTAACCATTACCCCTTGATTCACCATTGCTGAATCCCCCACTATCAACATCCTAGAGGTTGCCATTGACCAGAAACTGAACTGGACCAGCCATATAAATACTGTGGCTACAAGAGCAGTTCGGAGGCTGGGAATTCTGAGGCAAGTAACTCACCTCCTGACACCCCAAAGCCTCTCCACCATCTACAAGGCTCAAATCAGAAGTGTGATAGAATATTCTCCATTGCGGCTTGAATGGTTCTCAAGAAGCTTGACACCATTTAGGACAAATGAGCCCAATTGTTTGTAACTCCATTCACTCCCTCTACCCCCGACTCATAGTGACAACAGTGTATTGCACATGCAGAATACACGGCAGCAACTCACCAAGGTTCCTTTGACAGCACCTTCTAAACTGGCGACCTCTACCACCTAGAAGGACAAGCGCAGCAGATGCATGGGAAAACCACCACCTGCAAATTCCCCTCCAAGTCACACACCATCCTGACTTGGAAATACTGACTTCCTTTACTGTCGCTGGGTCAAAGTCCTGGAACTCCCTCCCTAACAGCACTGTGGGTGTACCTACAGCACATGGACTGCAGCGATTCAAGGAGGCAGCTCCCCACCACCTTCTCGAGGGCAATTAGGGATGGGCAATAAATGCTGGCCTTGCCAGCGATGCCCACATCCCATGAAAGAATTTTTAAAAAGCAGAATTCCTAAAAGGGAGCTAGATAAGTGTTTGCAAAATAAAAAGATAAGGAAAGAGAATAGGAAAAGGGAGGTGGGACCAATGTCATATCACTTTGAGAGAGCTGAGACAGGCATGATGGACCAATGAACCTCCTTCTGTGATTTTAGGAATCATGTGAAGGTGACTACAACAACAGCCCGTATCTATATAGCACCTTTAATATCTTAAGGTACCTCAAAGGAGTGTTATAAAGCAAGATTTGACACAAAGCTGCATAAGGAGAAATTAAGGCACCGGAAAGAGGTAAGCTTTAAGGAGCATTCTAAAGGAGGAAAGAAAGGCGGGGAGGTTTAGGGAGGGATTTCCAGAGCTCAGGACGTAGGCAACTGAAGGCACAGCCACCAACGGTGTAGCAATTAAAATTAGGGAAGTTCCAGAATTTGGAATTAGAGGAACGCAGAGATCTCAGAGGGTCGTGGGGCTGGAGGAAATTACAGAAACATGGAGAGTTGAGGATTTGAGAACAAGGATGAGGATTTTAAAATCGAGGCACTACTCAACCAGGAGCTAATGTAGGTCAGTAAGCACGAGGTTGTTAGGTGAATGGGACCTGTTGTGGTTCATGACGCAGGCAACATCGTTTTGGATGACCTCAAATCTAAACCAATTGCAGTGGTACAAGGCACAGGGACCTTCCAGGTACCTTAGGGGATAACACTGGAGTTGATACAAGGTTGTGCAACCACATTTGCCCTCCGTTTTACTCTGACTTTTGTTCTTTTCACACACTCCTTTTCCCTGGCTCTGTACTTGCTCAAAAACTGTGAAATCTCTAGCATCTTGCAGTTCATCCGAAAGGTCATCAATCTGAAATTTTAGCTGTTACTCACCCCACAGATGCTCCCTGGCCAATGAGGAATTACCAGCCTTTTTTTTGTTTTTATTCTATGAATCAGCCACTTTGCCAATCACTGCTCCACTAAGGAGATAACTAAAAGCTTCTATTACAGCACCCTTTATGAAAAACAGATCAACAAGCACTTGCAGCAGAGCAGCCACAGCTAGCAGAGAGACAGATGCATGAGGGTTTAATCACCCTGTACTTCTACTGAGCTCTGCAATTGGAGACTGTTACATTTTCTTGGCACATTTGCAATCACAGAATATTGCTGGCTGGTTCTGTTCATTTTTTTTTGCTGCACAATGAATATATTAAGCTTTTTTCGACAGCCAGTACCTCATTTTCTACAGAACAAAAGAAGGCCAGGAGACCTGATACCCACTTAAAAGTGGTAGCAGCTGTACAGCAGGCTACCACCATACAGCTACTGACCTGGCACAGTTGGTAGCGCTCACACCGTCAGGAACAGAAAATCCTGGGTTCAAGCCCCACTCCAAAGACTTCACTGCAAAATTTAGCTTAACACTTTGATGCATTACCGAGGAAGGGCTGCGCTGTTGGCGGTGCTGTCTTTCAGATGAGACGTTAAACCAATGCCCCTCTGCGGTGGACATAAAAGATTCTATGGCGCTGTTTAGAGAAGCATAGGCAAGTTCTCCCTGGTGTCCTAAACAAAATCTCTCAAACATATTTCTAAAACAGATTATCCAATCATTGTGATCAGTGGGAGCTTGTTGCATACAAATTGGCTACCATTGCTTCTTACAGCATAGCACTTCCAAAGATATTTAATTGGCTTTAAGGCACTTTGGAAAACCCCTAGGTGGTAAAAAGGTGCTATATAAATGCAAGTTCTTTCTTATGTCTTTTTTTATTCTTTCACAGGTTTGGGTGCCACTGGCGAGGCCACCATTTATTGCCCATTCCTAATTGCTATTGAGAAGGTGGCGCTGAGCCTTACTGAATCACTGTAGTCCATGTGGTGTAGGAACAGCCACAGTGCTGTTAGGAAGGGAGTTCCAGGATTTTGACCCAGCAACAGTGAAGGAATGGCAATATAGCTCCAAGTCAGGATGGTGTGTGGCTTGGAGGGCAACTTGCAGGTGTTGGCTGCTCTTGTCCTTCTAGGTGGCCTTTGTCACTCTTAAGTCATGCATGCAAAGCTCGGCTTATCAGTATTGAAATGATTTAATCAGAAGATTAAACAAAATTATATATTAATGTCAGTCAAAAGGACAACACAAAATGGTTGAAAATGAAATGGAAAAATGCAAAACTGAAGCTGGTGTGGCCACTACAGGATGAGATTACCTCATGCCTGACTATTTCCTAAAATGCAAAGTACCAATGGGTTAGGGACTTCAGACCTGGGTAACATTATGCATTTTCATTTGAAATTGCCTTGCACTACTGTAAATAACATCTTGGCCTACAATTTTACTCCAGGTATGACTGCCAACACAACACAGCAGTGAGATGCAAGAGCCATTCACATTATTGCTGTGTTAGAGGGTCGATGCTTTGAAGCTGGAGATTAAGGTCTATTATTACCTCAGCCTGTAGTTAATGATTGCTGTGTGCTTGCACTGGTCGCAAAAAATGAGAAAGAGTTGCAGTTCCTTGGTCTGACATTTTTCACCTTGACAACTACAAATTCACCTTCAAAAAAATAAAGATATAAACTAGTGAATAGAATGACAACCCAATAGCATTTTCCTACAACAACTCATTGCTGGCATCTTGTCATCCTCTCATATATTGACCCATGAGCTGCTATTAAGCGTGAGCCTCCAGTGAGTGTGCGCCAGAGATTAAATGGCTCCAACTATTCTGGCAGCCATCTCAAGCAGCCATACTACAGAGAAACCGGCGATGAATAAGACAAGGTAAAACACACGATGCATTTAAAGGAATGCTAGATAAACACGTGAGGGAGAAAGGAATAGGGTTTTATGTTGATAGGGTTAGATAAATTAATGTGGGAGGAAGCTAGTGTGAAGCATAAGTACCAGCATGGCCAGTTGGGCTGAATGGCCTGTTTCTGTGTCGTACATTCTATGTAATTCTAATTGTCAGTGTACTCCTGGCAGAATTTGTAAAGCCTGTCACAAAGCTGGAAATGCCCAATATGGTAGCTTCCACTCGGAAGCTGCCTAATTGTGCAGCTCTCCGAAGGCACAGACTTCCAACAAATTAGACTAAAAGGCTTTTGAGATCCGGTGATTCGCATGGTGAGTTGGGCACACATTGATACAATTGCATTTCTCCTTTGATCATGGGATTTAGTTCGCATACAGGTAGTCAGTCACATGTTGGCTGGTACAAGTTGCATCACAATTGCATGTGTCCCTGAGCCAGAGGGTTGGAAGCTCAAGTTCCATTCCATTTTGTGCCACTGGGCACAAAATCTAAGCTGACATTCCACTGCCAATACTGAGGGAGTGCTGCACTGCCAAAAGGTGCTGCCTTTTGAGATGTTAAAGCAAGGCCATGTCTGCCCCATCATGTGCTGCAGCAGTGTTCAAAGAAAGGGGAGTTCTCCCTGATATCTGCATCAAAATTTACCCCTCAACTATCATCACTGAGACAAGTGACCTGGCTGTTGTGACAATGCTTTTTGTGGGACCTTGCGGTTTGCAAATTGGCTGCTGTGTTTCCTACATCGCATCAGTGAATAGACTTCTTTTATATTCTTTCATGTGACGTGGGCTTCATTGGAAAGGTCAGCATTTGTTGCCCATCCCTAATTGCCCTGGGACTGAGTGACTTGCTTGGCTAGTTCAGAGGGTAGTTAAGAGTCAGCCACATTGCTGTGGGGTCTGAAGTCACACATTGGCCAGACCACGTGAGGAGGGCAGATTTCTTTCCCTGAAGGACATTAGTGAACCAGGTGGGTTTTTATGACAATTGATGATCACCAGTACTGGTGATAGTGCTTAATTTGTATTCCAGATTTATTGACTGAATTTAAATTTCATCGGCTGCCGTGGTGGAATTTGAACCCATGTCCCCAAGCATTAGCCTGGGCCTCTGGATTACTAGTCTAATTACATTACCATCATGCCAGCGTCTCCCCCCACCTTATCACTTCATTGGTGGTAAAGCAGTTTGGGATGTTGTGAAAACTGCCTTCTAAATGCAAGTCTTTCTTCCATGATATAAAATCTCTGCCACTGGGGTGGGCTTGAACTTGTAAAAGCATTTAAATTCCCACTGCGCCACAGGCAATATGGGTTGGTAATTTGTGATTAATAATTGGTTGGGAGGTAAGTGTCACGAGCGTTGAACTTTGGACTGATTATGATTTAAAATGCTCCCTTTAACTTATGGTGAAACAGAATGTTTTAAAAAGGGGGGATGATGAGGTCATGATAAACACCCCACCTTAGAAACTGAGTGCCTTTGAACGAGGGACCGACCTTGGGAGCATGCAGGCAAAAACACCAAGGGTTGCTTGTCATGCTCCCCACATGGTGAGCCTCTCGCCTGCAGCTGGGTTAATACAAGCTGCAGCGAGGTGAGGCCCTTAAGTGGACATTAATTTCCCACTTCATGGCCTCAATTGGTAGCAGGGTGGGAAGGCCGTCTGTGGGCTTAATTGGGTTGGAGTTTTGAAAAGATGGCGGAGACCTCACCCACCATCCTCCTGCCCGGTTAATGCCCCCCTGCCGCCAAATCCATCACAGGGGAGGGCACAAGATTCTGCTGGTAGGTTGTAAAGGAAACCATGAAACAGGGGAACTATACGCATGCATAGTCCCCCCAAAAAGCCATTTGAAAAATGGAGACAAAAAAAATATACTGGTAGATATTTTTTTAACACTTTTGAAAAATAAGCTAGACCCATCCAATTTTGGAAAGTAAGTGAAAGTTGGTGTTTACTGACATACCATAAAAAAATGTAATCAATAGTTTGCATCTCACCACATCTGCTGCAAAATCCAGTGTGCATCCTTACAATCGTTCAACATGCTATAGGATGAATTGTAAGTCGTGCATAATATCTGCTCCATTATTTGCTTCCTAACACAAATCTACAGCACAATTTTATTGTTGTTAAGGACAGGACATTAGCTGTGACTGAAGCTTACAAATATACTGACAGAGAACGACTGAGAATCTTTACAGATAATCCCGTAGAGGATAATTTTTTGAGTAATTTTTAAGCGAATTGTAAATTAATCCTGAAGGGATTTTATTCAACTCTTCTTTTCAAAGCTCAACAGAACAGACTGCTGTGTCACAGCACAGAGGGGCTCCTTTCATTCTACAGGTGTTGTACAAGGTGTTTCAACAGCTGATTACTTCAGGAATTCCGCACAAAGAGACTGTATTTCTATCAATTGTTCAACTGCTTTTATACAATCCAAGGCTTCAACTCCACGATTGCTAGGAGCTTGCACCTTTTAAAATCTGTGTTTTCACACATGAATTTCTCAAACTGGTCCAAAAATTGTCTTTGAAGTAAGGAGAAATGGGGCACCTGGGAGGAAAACCAAAGCAAAATAAAACCCCCGGCACAAGTGGTTGCTTGAGGGGCAAGTGACTGATTGTAGAAACATTGTAATAGGAAATGTACAAGATGTCTGCAGGTTGATCTGCCTGGATTTATGCAGCTTTCAGCACCTTACAGAATGGGTTAGACATTATAACAGGAGTGCAAAACAAAACGCACACTTCAGCTGATGAAAAGAGTAATGCAATTTATGATGAATCATTCTGCAAAAGCTCTTGTTAGACTGCATCGCGAGTACCGCGTTCAGTTCTGGGCACAGCACCTCAGGAAGCACAGTTCAGATTCACCAGAGTGAAAGTCGGGGGGGCAGCGTTAAAGGGTTGAATAATGATAAAAGGTTGCATTAACTAGCTAGTATTTCATTGACTATCGAACATTAACAGATGATCTGATAAAGTGTTTAAGGGCATTAATGGATTTGATAAGGTTATTAGAGAGGAATCCAGAAAAAGCGGGTTAATAATCTGCAACCAGGGATTCTGGCTAAAACAAGTTCAAGGTCCACTGACAGGGCTTCACACTTGAGCACACGGTGGTATCATTCTTTTCTTTTTCCATCCATACGTTGCTTGCAAAGCTCTGTTGGGTGGCCCAGGATGACATTTCCCATTTACACTGGATAACTAATGCCCCAATGCGGTCTCCTCTACGTTGGAGAGACCAAACGCAAACTGGGCGACCGCTTTGCAGAACACCTGCGGTCTGTCCGCAAGAAAGACCCAAACCTCCCTGTCGCTTGCCATTTTAACACTCCACCCTGCTCTCTTACCCACATGTCTGTCCTTGGCTTGCTGCATTGTTCCAGTGAAGCCCAACGCAAACTGGAGGAACAGTACCTCATCTTCCGACTAGGCACTTTACAGCCTTCCGGGCTGAATATTGAAATCAACAACTTTAGATCTTAAACTCCCTCCCCCATCCCCACCCCCTTCCCGTTTCTTCCCCCTCCCTTTTGTTTTTTCCAATAATTTATATAGATTTTTCTTTTCCCACCTATTTCCATTATTTTTTAAATCTATAACTGTAATACCCTGTCGTCAGTCTTTCCACCCCACCCCCACTAGAGCTGTACCTTGAGTGTCCTGCCATCCATTCTTAATTAGCACATTTTCTTAAATAATATCACCTTTAACACCCCTTTGTTCCTTTTGTCTGTGACATCTTTTGATTATCTGCTCCTATCACTGCTTGCTTGTCCCTACAACCACCCCCCCCACCAACTTCTCTCCCCCCACCCCACCCCCACCCCCCACCCCCCCCCCAACCTTAAACCAGCTTATATTTCACCCCTCTCCTAACTTTACTCAGTTCTGCCGAAGGGTCATGAGGACTCGAAACGTCAACTCTTTTTTTCTCCGCCGATGCTGCCAGACCTGCTGAGTTTTTCCAGGTAATTCTGTTTTTGTTTTGGATTTCCAGCATCCGCAGTAGTTTTTTGTTTTTAACTAATGAACCATTTTGGTACATGGCCTGGCAGTGGGTGGGGCAAGGAGAGTGGGCGGGGAGGGGGTGGTGCTGTTCTGCACCCTGGGGTCCTTACATTCCTGGAGTTTCTCCCCTTTGTCCATGTGTCCCTCACCCTCGGTTATTCTGCTGTGCCCATTTACATCTTTTCCTGTCCATCTTTTGTTTCTTTCACCACTTTCTGCTGTGAATCAGTGCCATGTGCTCTCATTGTCTTTTGGATCTCAGATGTTGGTAATAATCACAGTTTAAGCTTGGAAAGATCAGAACTCTTTATCTTTACCTTGTCATGATGCCTTGTACACAAGGAGGACCTGTTTAAATTGGTTCTGATACACCACATCATTCTCTAGTGCAGCTGTGAAATGTGGCCCCCTGAAACACTTACACATAACAATTAGCTCCTAGCTAATTATTTCCTAGCTCTTTGCAGATATTTACAGATAATGCAATAATATATAACCATCAGCAACACATCCATCATTCAATCACCTTCCACTGAATTTCAGATCTTTCCCCTTTGTCCTTTTCCTGCTCCTTCCACTCTCCTTTTCTCTGCTTCTGTACTTGCTTAAAGGCTGTTCATCTCCAACATCTTCCAGCTCTACCAAAAAGTCATCAATCTGAAACTTGAACTCTATTTCTCTCTCCATAGATGCTACCTGAGTGTTTTTCAGAAATTTCTGTTTTATTTGAGACAACTCATGAAGAAGGTCTTCCAACCTAGCTCAATTTCTCATGCATATAAATCATTTCCACACACAGGCAGTTGCTGTTGGGAAAATTTAAAAATAACCACAACTTTCTTTTAACTCTTTCACGGGATGCAGGTGTCGCAGGCAGGATCACCATTTACTGCCCATCCTTGATGAACCCTGAGGAGGTGTAGGTGCACCCACAATGCTATCACAGAAGAAGTCCCAGGATTTTGACCCAATGACCATGAAGGAACAGCAATATAGTTCCAAGTCAGGATGGTCTGTGGGTTGGAAGGGAACTTGCAGGTGGCGGTGTTCCCATTCGCTTGTTCTCGATCTTCTAGGTGGCAGAGACCATGTGTTTGGAGGGTGCTGTCGAAGGAGCCTTGGTGAGTTGCTGCAATGCATCTTGTAAATGCACTGCTGCTGTCATTGAATGCCGGTGGTGGAGTGAGTGAATGTTTAAGATGGTGGATGGGGTGCAAATCAAGTGGACTGCTTTGTCCTGGATGATATCGAGCTTCCTAAGATGCACTCACCTAGGCAACTGGAGAGCATTGCCTCACGCTCCTGACTTGTGCCTTTAGTAAAGTCATTTATTTTAAAATAAATACAACTTAATTCGGTACAGTTCATTAAGTTTACTGTTACCCTTCAAAAGACCAAGTGCCACATTAGACAACTATGTAATTGGAAATTTTTAAAATATCAGAAAATAAACTGATAATATTTTACACATAATCTCCTGATATCCATAGTGGATCTATTTATTCATTAATGTTAAATGTATTATTTTTAATTTGAAAAAAATAACAGCCAGCAATTAATTGCAAGAGTCAGTGAGGATTGTGAATAGAACAAATGTAACATTCGTATACATTTGACATGATATAAAGTGTGTGACGTGCTCTGAACACACACAATAAGACATACTCACTTATTTAAGTCCTTCATTATAAGCACTGAATGTACAGATAGATCATTCTCACTCCTGGGGCAGAATTTTTACCTCGGCAGCAGGCCCGTGTCCTACCCGCTCGAGCCTAAAATGATTCATGTTGACGTCAGGCGAGCGTCCTGATGTCAACGCGCAGTTGTGCGATATTTCGGCAGCGCGCCCGCCGACAATTAAAAGGCCGATTAAGGCCATTAACAAGGCCATTGAAACAAATTTTTCATTGCCCATCCAACCTTACGGTTGGCGGGCAGGCGAAAAGGCCAAACGGCCTTTGCATTTTTTTTGGAAACCTCATCCACGGGCGGGATGAGGCTTCCAACATCAAATAAAAATAAAATAATATTTTTTAAATTTCATTTATAACATTAGTCACATGGAGGGGGACATGTTTAATAACATTTAAAAAAATCTTCATTTCTGATTTTCAAGTGCGCACTCGCGCGCACGCACTAAGTTCGCTCTCGCCCTCCTCCCCCGCTTGCGTTTCACGCTGGGCGGGCTTTAATTGGCCGGCCAGCATGAAATCGTGGTGTGGCCCCGATCGTGGGAGGCAGTCGGTTTCTCAGCCGCCCCCGCCCAGCCCGTCTGACAAAGGCAAAATTCTGACCCTAGAAAGACAGAGACACGCACACCCTCCAATATGTTCCCATTCTGTCCCAGCTTCTGTTTTATTGTATCGGTTATGTAGTCTGGATTATGATTATTTGAATTTGCATTGAGCAGAGTATTTGAAATTACTTTAGTAGTGGAATTGTTCGTATAATTGATTTGTTAATAATAGAAAGGCAGCTGTTATGGTCCCAGCTGGGGTTACCTCTGGACAAACCTGATCCCAGAGTGGAACCCAGCTTGATAACTTTTATTTGACTGTTTGTTTAGATACTTGGAGAGTAGCTACTGCACAGAGTCACCAGAGTCAGCTAATGAACTTCTAACAAAAGAATAAAACATTTATTAAACAAGATGAACTACATTACAATACTCCTTCATCCACAACTATACCTTTACGGATATACACAGATTTGTAAGGATAAGACAAGTTACAGAAGCTATCTTATACTCAAATATCCACAATAAGTACACAGTTCATGTACCAATGTGATCAGACACACCACATTCTGAAACCAAATGACAGATGCCACCTCAACCAGATGCTATGGATCTCTCCGCAACCCTCCCCAGATGCCTGGCACACTGTGAGCCAACCAGTCTCACTGAACTCCGTCTTTCACAGCAGGGTTTCTGATCTCCACTCTCCAAGAACTCATTTTGGAATCTTCTCCCAAACCGATGCTTTCTCTCAGACGCCTTCTGCAAGGGTTCACCTCCACTCTCCTTCCGATGTTCCTCTTCCCTGGGTCACCACACGCATTCAAGCTGTCTTCCACGCACTCTCTCTCACCGACTCAGCCGACGAACAGTATTACTGCTTCACATGGCCTTCAGCCATCTCGTTGGACCTTCTTGCCTCTTGCAAGCTGTTCTCACTTTAAACCTGCTTTCTGCAGCTTTTGCCCCCTTAAATCTGAAGCTTGGAACCTTCCTCTCTGCCCCTCATTCTTAACTTCATTAACAGGACCTTTCCCAGATTCCTGTACTTCCTTTGACTAGAAGGTTTTCTTGAGACTTTCCCCTTTTTCCACTCCCCTGGATTCTTGGGGTCTTTCTTCTTTAGCTTGGGACTGGCTATCTGTCCCTTTTGCTCCAGTCTCTTTCTTGCAGTTACTTCCAACCAACTTTAGCTTGGAGCTGGCTATCTGCCCCTTCTAAGCTGCTTCTCTGGCAGCTATCTTCAAAACCAGCTGAACTCCAACAGCTTCCATAACAAACTGCTGTTTTTCTTCTTCTATGTATCCGTGAAAGGGACCTGCCTCTCTGGGCCCCTGTTGCCATGCAACAGCCCAATTCCTCTACCCTTGTGTTTGCTTAACTTCTTAAGTCGTAAACTCTCATTAGAAATGCAAGCACCTTATTAAAGTGAAGCTAAAACTCTATTTGACCTCTCTTAACATACTGATACAGAAATACAAATCAAACTTAAACTTTAAGATAAAACTCATTCCTAACACCTACAGATACCAATATAAATGATGTTGTAGTCTCTGTTTCAATTAGCTGTTGCGGTCACACATGCAATGTCCTTATACCCTTCTGTGCGAAAATAGTTTTTGAAGTATTTACAGCACAGGAACATGGAATTCAGCCTCACAGATCCATGCCAGTGTTCATGCCCCACACCCTTCTATGCTTTCCAATCTCCCCTTTTAGAGGGTGGGTGTTGACACCCCTTCATCAGCCAATCCATTCAAGACATAACTCAAGGGTCTTGGAACTGATGATCAAAACTACACCCAATGAGAGTCTTCTATGCACAACAGACTAATTTTTTTTAAAGAAAAATGCATGGAGGATAGTACCAAACACAAATTGTATGTGTAAAATCAACCCCAGTCACTTAGAGCTGCGCAATCTCCAGGTGTGACTGACTGAATGTTATCTCCATTTTGGTTGGGTTTTGTGGTATCACTATCTATAGCCATCCCCCATTTTATTCTCAAATTTGCAGCCGTGATATGAAGAGAGTAGAAGAGGCTCCATTGACCAATCATTGTTTCAACCTCCATCCTCTAAAGAGCTCGGAAACATTTCTCACTTTGTGAGGAACATTGCAGAAAGATCATTTATTATTATTGTGTCTGCTGTCCTTTTCATTGTTACCTCACACTATCAGCTTCAGCAGGGTGTTGTTTTGATCAACAGTGTTGTCTGACAAATTCAGCTTTTGTCATCCACTGTTACCCATTGTCATTGCTTTATGTGACATGGACACAGACAGCTACACTTTGCTGCCATCCTCTTGTCACATCATCCTCCCAATAAATGGGTTATAAGAGCCTCTGCAAAGCAGTCACTGTAAAAAGGACAGACATTGATGCTAAAACTATTCATCCTATTGGATCTAAGTTTCAAGGTTTTTAGAATACTGGCAGATTTGCTGGATTTTAATTTTGTCAAACACGAGAAGCAGCATTATAAACATCTGGCATGGTAAAGCAACATTTCTCAATTCCCAGGTAGCCTGGTGACAATAGCTGTAATGAAGGCCTGGGGTTTGATTCTGTGCTGAGGTAGTCAATCACACAAGCACTGGGAATACTTCAATGGGCATCGACATCACTGTTTATGAACAGGAAGATTGTTACACAATTGGAATAACCCACCTTGACTTGGTAGAAGTTTTCAAAATCATGAGGGGTCCAGACAGAGTAGATAGCGAGAAACTGTTCCCGCTCATAAACGGATCGAGAACCGGGGGCACAGTTTTAAAATGTTTTCCAAAAGAAGCAGGTGCGAGGTAAGAAAAAAAAACTTTTTTTTACACAGCGAGTAGTTAGGGTTTGGAATGCACTCACTGGAAATGTGGTGGAGGCAGGTTCAATTGAGGCATTCAAGAGGGCATTGGAGGATTATTTAAATAGAAACAATGTGCAGGGTTACGGGGAAAAGGCAGGTGATTGGCGCTAAGTTAAAATGCTCAGAGAGCGGTGCAGACACGATGGGCCGAACGGCCTCCTTCCACACCCTAACAATTCTGTGATTCACCTCCGGCACACCCAATAAGTGAGAAGGCCGAAATCTGGGTCGCCTTATCTCCTATGGTCATTCCATAATCGCTGTTAAAAGCCAGCCAATCAGAGCGTTACTTGAGAGAGTACGGAAGTGCAGCCCTCACCTGTGGAAACTGCATGCTAGCATGAGTTAATTTGGGTGTAATTGTACCTGAGAACATGTCCGCTCCAGTTGCACAATATCCTAACACAGGTCAATGCCTGTGGAACATCCTAGCATAGGAACAGGAATAGACGATTCAGTCCTTTGAGCCTGTTACGTCATTCAATTAGATCATGGCTGATATGTACCTCAGTTGGATTTATCCATCTTTGTTCCAGCTTCATTGACACTCTTAACTAATAGGAACCTAGCTCAGCCTTGAAATGTTCCATTGAACCCCAGCGTCCACAGGTTTTTGGGGGTGAGAGTTCCAGATTTCCATTATCTTTCATGCGAGGAGGTACTTCCTAATTTCAATCCTGAACAGTCTGGCTCTAATTTTAAGATTATGCCCCCTTGTTCTGGATTCCCCATATCCCAGCATGGGCAAATGTCTTGAGAAGGGGAGAAAAGTAAATGGCATTGAGGTGGTGGGATCACAGAAGAGAACAAAAAGCGTTTTTCTTTTAATAAAGGCAGTGATTTATGTAACAATGTAAGAAGTCGCTTAGAAACATTACCTCATGAAAGATGAATCCCCAAATCTGATGCCGTGCAGATAATGTTAAAAATTGATAAATGTATAAATATGAGTTATTTTTGTTGAACACTTAGTTCTCACTTGTGAAAAGTTTGAACTAGTAAGTGATATCGTCACCCAAAGCAATGGGGCATTGGCAGACATCGCCTTTAAGTTATGTGCTGTTCTCAGGCCAAAGAGCATTAGTAAGCAGAAATCTCCTGCCCTAGGATTTTTGAGAATTATTCGAGGTTTATTTAATCTTGCATTGTGCTCTTTAATTTATTTTGACCGAATAGCAAAGGATTTTGATGTGTTGTCATGCTGCACCTTGAACACTCAATGAATTCCCATGCATTTGTTTTAATAATCCACAAAGTCTGTGAGATTAAACCAGCAAGAGAGTGGAGTTGAGGGAGGAGGTTTTCAAGGGCATGGGGTAAAATGAGGAAATATGAGCATGATAAAGCTATGTCTCAGTGGACAGCTTGCTTGCCACTGAACCAGAAGTCACATTCCAGTGACTTGAGCAGACAGTGTAGGCTGACGTGTCAGTGCCGCAGCATTGGGGATGCCTTCTTTTGGACTGAGATGTTAAACCAAGTTTTCAGTTTTCCCTCCCAGGTGGACACAGCAGATCCTGTGCATGAAGCGGCCACAAAGTTTCTGACATTGGTACAGACTAGACTGCTTTTTGAAAAAAAAGAAAACTCAGGTAATCAAGGGAAAAGGGCTTTCGTATAGGAGTCGATGTAAGGCTGAGATCATTCTTCCTTGGCTGTGACAGGAATTCTTGGAAATGTCTATCATGGTGCTTGTCAGAACTGATTTAACCCACACAAACAAGGGATAAAGAAATTCATGTTAAACAGATGGCAAAACATCCTCTTCCTTTGAAGTTTAGTATTCTGAATGAAGATAATATTTGTTTTCTGCTGATCTATGTTGCTTTCATCTTAACCAACTGTAATAAAAATGTTGGGTTCAGTATATCTTTGGATAGTGCCTAGCACACAAATATTGACTGCAGCTCAAAACTGCGGCGTTGTAAAAAAAATCCCTCCGTGGATTTCTAAATTGATCGAGAGCAAACTATTAAACTCATGGCTACAGTCCTAGGATTTCTTCATTTTTTTTTTCCATTGGTCACTAAAGGTTACTTGTGAGCCAGCTGAGAAACTTCTTCAGAAACACAAAGAGATGGGGGAGGGGGGATAGCGAAGATTATACAAAGCCAAAAAAAGGCAGATGGAATCAAATCATTGTGGACTTTAATTATTGGAAAGATAAAAAGGATCCTTCCACATTTGAAGATGTGAAAAAGTTTTGTTTTGTACGTACAGCAAAGATTAGCAGATATGGGCAAACGCAGTTGCTGATTCTAATTATGTCTGGATGGCTTGAGGGTTTTATTGTACATCAGCTGATAAGGATAATGAAATGAAATTTTAAGAGGAATGAGATATTTCTATGTGAAGAATCATCTGAAATTGATGCGAGTTGTGAAAGCACTGGAACTCTGGTCTCAATAGAATTTCAATAATAATTGGATTCCAAGGAAGACAAGTAAATAAAATTGTTCTCATTTGGTTGTGGCTGTGCAGGCTTTTTTTGTTTCCAATTCAGTACCCCAGCAATTTTGGATCGTTATTAGCTTTGCTTCTTCCTTTAAGCAGGGGTGAAGCAGTTAATACAGTGTGCAGAAACAGAGGACCTGACATTTATCTGTGGGCAGTGTTGGGGGTGGAGGAAACTGAGAACTCAGCCGAGTTGAAGCTGTGATCCCAACACGATTGAACCAATTAATTTTGACTTTCGGGTTTCACGTACGTTTCCAAAGTTGCGTGAAACTTGCCCCCGTGGCCTGATCTCAGCTATTATTTAAGGGGGTATTTTACCAACGTGGAGCAGACATTGGATGGTGCCCCTGCCCTTGGGCCAATTGCGGCCCTTTTTATTCTTTCACAGGACGTGGGCATTTCTAGCAAGGCCAGCATTTATATGCCCATCCCTAATTGCCCTTGAGAAGGTGGCGGTGAGCTGCCTTCTTGAACCGTTGCAGTCCAGTGTAAGGGGCAATTAATGGTCACTTTAAGGGCATCTCGCTGCTGGTACCACGCCACTTGGCAGCCTTTTTGCAGGTTGAGAGGGATCCCTCCTTTTCAGGCACCCTGTGCCCAAAGGTGGCCCGCCCTAAGATAGTGTCCCCGCCTTGCGAAACTCCGGGCTTAACCGCATGTCACTCAACATGGCTCTTCCTTGGTGGGGACAGTGTGTAGTATGAGCAGTGGCCAGCCATCCCAGTGGCGCTGCTGGGATTAGAGTGCTATCAGCCAATTGATTGGCTGATATTCAGGTGGATCTTTTTCCCAGATGGGGCCAGAGGTTCCGCCATGAGGCGATTGAAGGCCCGATGCCCGCTAAGTTTCTGCGGGCTGATTGGGGCAAGTGGAGACAGGCTTTTGCACCTGACTTTTCCTTCGGGGGCTGTGGCCAACTGACTCCTCGTAAAAGTTTGGCCAAACTGTTCCCCAGCAATGGGAGGAAGGAACCTACAGCTCACACAAGGAAGGTGTGGTTGGAGGTAGCTGAGGAGATGAGAAGCAGGAGGGTTGTGCTCAGGTCATGAATCCAAGGTTGAAAGAAATGTAATGACCTAGCCGGTTCAGAAAAAGTTTGATCGTTCTGTTACATCCTAGGCTTTAACTCTAAACCACCACCCAGAAGCCACTACTCCCCCCACCCCCACCCTTCACTCGGTCTTGCTAAGTATTCTCCATTATTTCTCACACCCATTCAGCTTTGGGCAGCATTTAGCCTTCATTTCTATGCACTTCACCATTTATCCAATCATCCATGCACTGTTGACGCTCACCCTAATCTTTATGCAATATGATGCACGTGTCCCATAGTCACCCTCACTGAATGCATTGCTTAAATCAGACGAATAGCTCACTTTCACTTACTCACTGGTCTGTTTATCCAGTCCTTGTTAGGGAAGAGAGTAGAGGTCTTGTGGCAAAGTGGGTAGCGTCCCTGCCTCTGAATCCCACCCCAGGACTTGAAGGCCAAAGGAAGGTGCGTTCATAATGCGGCCAAACAGATTGAGTTATCAACTTGTAAATCATTCCAACACATGCCAATGGCAGGGGGTAAGAATGGAAGACATTTCTCATCAGCAATAAGGTGGAAAGAAAATTGGAGCCTCTAACATCACTATCCATAGCTCTGGACTACAACATGCATGTACAAATGCATGTTTCCACAACAACTGGGACTCCTTGAGGGGTTGGCTCTGTTGACTTGGTGGCCAGCGTGGATCAGATTGATGCCAATAGCATGGGGTTTGATCCCCATTCAGGCTGGGGTGGATTCGGGACATGCTTCCTTGTTCTACCCATGGTGAAGATCACGACCGTCTGGGTCGGCCTGCCTTCAGGCAGAGAACTGAAGAGAAGGAGAAGAGAGCATAAAGCACAAGGGAGGGGTACAGTTCAAAAAGGACAACACCCTGGAGGTATATGGCACACCTGCAGTCCGGCCGTCAGAGACAGGGAGCGCACAGATGGCTGGTGACAGAATCCCATCACAACAGACCATTGCTGCTATGGATGGTGATGTGCTGCCTCCTCTGGGATGCTGCTAAACACATCCAAAAGCACCTCTCATCTTGATATTGTCAATTTGAAATCCTCCAAGATTGTAACAATTTGTGCCCACACAAGCGCTCTCTGCCAGACATTTACCAGGGGGAACTGAGACAGCAGCTGCAATAAGTGAGCTTTTATTCAGGTGGGACAATGACAGGTTTAAATACCCACCTGAACCGCTGCTCAAACTCACGTTCATTTCCCTTGTCAGTTTCTTGAGCCCAGGAAAACCTGCCTTAATCAAGTAAAATTTGGGACTAAGTTAAAAACAATTTAAAATGCTTCATTAATGTCTCCTAAGGATGTTAATTGCATCAATAAATATCCAATCATACCCAATTAGGAATCCCTGGCTTTGGCAAGTAGGTTTCTTGCTTGTATTCAAATTCACCTCCATTGTGCCTGGACCGTGGGCATGTTGGAACCAGATTGTCTAAAAATCAATAATTTCTAGCCCCCTCCCTTGACCCATCTGCTTTCAACCCACCTGTTCTTGGGGATGGGGGTTAAAATTCTCCCCAGAATATCACTGGGCAGATATAATAAGGTGTCTAACCTGGTTGGAGCCCATTGTGAGCACTGCATCCAGTTCTGGGCATTGCATCTCAAAAGCTATACGCTGACCTTGGAGGGAGTGCAATGCAGATTAACCAAAATGACACCAGGGTTAAAAGCGTTAAATTATGAGGACAGGCTGCATTGAATAGGCTTGTATTTCTTTGAGTGAGAACGTTAAGAAGTGATCCAATTAAGTTGTTTAAGGCGATTAAAAGATTTGATGGGGAGGCAGAGAAAAGCTATTTTATCCCCTCATGGGGGAGTGCAGAACAAGGAGGTGGAACCTTAAACTCAGAGCAAGAAAGTTCAGAGGTCATTTCAGAAGCGCATTTTCACGCAAAAGGCAGTAATGCAAACAGCACTAGCTCATAAATCAAAAGCCAAACACTTAAAATCAAGAGATTTGGTGAAGATATCCCAAGTTGCTATTTTGTCCAAACAGAAAGTGATATAGATTGACAGTTGGTTTATAAACCTCATCAGCATCTTCTTTAATCTCTAACAGGTCTGAGCTCTTGAGAAAAAAAATTGAAAATTCTTTACAGAAATTCTTTTAAAAACTCTACCTGTTTCCCCACAGTTGAAGAAGGACCCAACTCCAGCATTCATAGAATGATACAGCACGGAAAGAGGCTACTCTGCCCATTGTTACCTGTGCTGGCTCTTTGGCAGGCTATCTAAATCGTCCCACTCCCTGCTGTTTCCCCACATCGCTGGAAACTTTTCCCTTCAAGTATTTATTGAATACCGTTTTTCTCCCCCCTCTCCTATTTTAGCATTACCTCTTGCCGAGCTGACAGTTCAACTGGTATCTCATCCAAGTCGTCCTTCAGTCAGCTATTCAACCATGAATGCACACACACGGGTGCACACACGCACCCGTACCTGGAGTAGTACTTCCTCAAAGAGAGCTCCTGAATTCAGGAGCCAAAACTCTAGCCTGCCCTATCACTCCCATAATTCATTGGAAAACGAGGCCAAATGGGACCACGTGCACTGCTGGACGAAATCCAGCATACTGAGCATGGACACAGGGACAAGAACCGGGAAACCTTCCTGACCTAGACAGCTGAATAATCCATTAATAGCTTGTTGCTTCAGGCCAAGGCATAGACACTAGCCTGGGGTAGCCCCCCAACTACTACCCTCAACTTTGTGAGACTGCCATCACAGCTGAGGTCTCTCACAGCACTGCTCTTTCACTCTTCCCCAGGCCTCCAACTTGTTCCTAGTTTCAGGCTCTTATACTTGGCTGCCACAAGCTTCCCATCTCCACTACTATCCTCACCTTTGACCTTTCAGCAAAAAGCAAAATCCCCAAATTTCAGAGCCCTCTTGTGTGATCACAGCGGGGGAATAATTTTACAGAGAAATCGCATCTCTCACAATCAATTCCTGAGGGCTGGCATGCCTGCAAATTATGGCAGACTTCTGGAACTCTTTCCCCAGGAAAGCTAGTAAGGCTGGGAGTCAATTGAAAATTTCAAAACTGAAATTGAGAAATTTTTGGCAGGCAAGAGTATTAAGGGTTACAGAGCCAAGGTGAGCAGTTCGAGTTGAGATGCAGACCCTGATCCAACTGAATGGCAGAACAGACTCAAGGGGCCGAATGGCCTCCTCCTTGTTCCTGCTTTCCCATTATTGGGGTACAAATGGAATTTCTCCTCCAATCCAAGCTCGTCAATCAGTTTTCTCTCAGGAATGTTTATGTTTCATTTTTCTTGCAATAGACATCCTTACCACAGAAAGGAACATACTCTACAGGGAATATATAATAGAAAGAATGCAAAATGGAACAGAGATAGAGAAAAAGATGAGCAATGGGAGTGCAGAAACAGTGGGCCCGAAATAATAGATTACTTTGATCATTTAAAGGCAGTCTGGGATAAAAGTAATGTAAATGGCAAAGGGGGAAAGAGATTTTTTATCCAACATTGCTTTCTATATCTATAATTTTTCAGTTGATCAAGGAGTGAGGCAGTGCTTCATGTAGCTCCAGGAATTAACGTAGGATGAGATGCCAAAGTGGGTATAGAGAAACATCGAGAAACAACGACTGTAGAGTAATTAGGTTTGATAGCACATTTGAAAGAGAGGGAACAATCAAAGCTGAAGGTTCCTGACTGGAAGATACCAATTTCAGAGAGTCAAACACAGGAGCTAGCCCAGATAAATTGCGAAGCAAGACTGGTAGATAGGTTGTATGGAAATGTTCAAAAAATGAGGTGATTAGAGCACAGACAAAATATATTTTAACAAGAAGGAGAAGCGGTGCAGCAAAGGCAGCAGTGAAATGAAAATGAGATTTGAGAAAGTGGAATGTGACAATCTGTTCAATTATACAAAAGAAAAAACCCAGTGTGAATGTGAAAGCAAAGCAATACATAAAAAGGAAAATAATAGTTAAAGAATGGGTTGCGTGAACAGGGTTGGAAAAGGAAATCTTTTTCTGGAAGGAAGACGTAAATGGCACCTTTCGCAACCACCGGACATCTCAAGGCATTTTACAGCCATCGAAACACTTTCTGAAGTGTAGCCACTGTTGTAATGTCGGGAATGTGGCAGTCAATTTGCTCTCAACTCCCACAAACAGCAATGAGATAATGACCAGATAATCTGTTTTTTGTGATGTTGATTGAGGGATAAATATTGGCCAGGGCACAGGGGCTAACTCTCCTGCTTTTCTTCAAAATGGGGCATTTTACCTGCACTGGAGCAGGCAGATGGGGCCTCAGTTTAACCTTTCACCGGGAAGATGGCACCTCTGAGAGTGCAGCACTCTCTCAGTACTGCACGGAGTATCAGCCTCGATTTTTGTGCTTATGTCCTGGTGTGGGGCTCGAACCCAGAACCTTTGAGATTCCGAGGCGAGTATGAACGTCGGCTGACCGGGGTGACGAAGATACTAAGTGAGTATAGTGCCTTGTTTTCATAGAGGAGTGTGATAGCATGAAGGAAAAGATTCAAGAAAGAGGAGGGGAAGCAATTAAGTAAGATGGTTCTAGATAAGAAAGAAGCACTGAAAAAGGTGAAGCTCGAATGGAAAAGACACTGGGCCCTGATGGGATGCACTCTAGAGTTGCCGAGGAAAGTCAGAGAGGAAATAGCAAAAGCTTTGGCCACAACCTTTCAATCATTCTTGGATATGAAAAGCCAGTTGGTTGAAACATATGATTATTAACACGGCACATTATGTTTGGATTCCTCACTTGAGGTTGCAGAGTTATACATTTTTATTATCGGAATATGCTTTCCCAGAGCAAAAGAAATATATTCGATTTCTACCCTGATCCATTTTAGATCACGAGAATCACTAGGTTGTATAAGTTAGAGTACAGAAAGATGACATTCAGTCAATACCTAAAAGAGCTATCCATTTATGAAACCTAGGATTCTCCATGCGTTTTATTTATAACTTTATCTACTTCCCCTTGCATTGTCAAAGATCAGTCTGTCTAAACCTCACTTGTTTTAAATTTTGACCATTTAATTCATGTATTCTCTAAACCTTGCTCCAAAAATACCACAGGGCAGGATGATTGCCAGTGTAGCATCTTTGTTCAACAAGGGAGAAAGGGATTAACAAGGTAACCATAGATCAGTCAGCCTTGACATCAACTATGGCCATGCTTTGAAAGTTCAGAATATGGGATAAAATTAACATTCATCAAGAAAGAGATGGGTTCATTAAGCAGACCTGGCACAGGCATGTACAAGTAAAGTTACACCTGACAAATTTAGTAGATAAGTTTATAAGTAATAACAGAGTGCGTCACGAAAGATAACTGTAAATTGCATATATGGAGTTTCAAAATGCATTTGATAAGGTGCTACTTATTGGAGCTTTTTGATACAAGTTAGCTAAATTTGCCATTGACACCAAAACAGGTCGAAAAGTAAGTCATCAGGAGGATGTAAAGGGTCTACAAAGAGATATAGATAGGTTCAGTGAGTGGGCAAAAAATTGACAGATGCAGTATAATGTGGGAAAATGTGAACTTGTCCACTTTGGCTGGAAGAACAGAAGAGCAGCATACTAATTAAATAGAGAGAAATTGCAGAACTCGGTAGTACAGAGGGATCTGGGCGTCCTGGTACATGAATCATCACAAAATGTTAGAGTGCAGGGACAGCGAGTGATTAGGAAGGCAAATGGAATGTTGATGTTTATTGCAAGAGGAATGGAATAGAAAAGTAGTGACGTTTTACTGTGGCTGTACAGGGCCTTGGTGAGACCACATCTGGAATATTGTGTGCAGTTTTAGTCTCCTTATTTGAAAAAGGATAATTGTTTTAGAAGCAGTTCAGAGAAGGTAGATTTGACCTCATTCATGGGATGAATGGTTTATCTCATGAAGAAAGGTTGATCAAGTTGCACCGAGACCCACTGGAGTTTAGAAGAATGAGTGGCGATCTTATTGATACATATAAGATTCTGAGGGGACTTGATAGGGATGGCACCTGGACGATGTTTTCCCTTGGAGGAGGCTAGAACCAAGGGACACAGTTTAAGAATAAGAAGCCCTCTTTTAAGAATTCAGTGAGCATTATTTTTTCTCTCAGCGGGATGTTAGTATGTGGGATGCTCTTCCCCAGAAAGCAGTGGAGGCTGGATCATCGAATTTACTCAAGGCTGAGTTAGACAGATTTTTGATAGACAAGGAAGAAAGGGGTTATGGGGGCCAGAGAGGAAAGTGCAGTTGAGACCACAACCAGATCTTATAAAATGGCAGAGCAGGCCTGAAGGGCTGAAAGGACTTAGGAGCAGGAATAAGCCAATGTTCCTAAGTTAAGGCATACGGTATTAAAAGGGCTGCAACAGCATGGAAAGACAATTGGCGATAGGACTGAAAACGGATAATCGCGTTTAACATGCATTTTTCAGACTGATAGGATATTGATAGTAGTGTCATCCAGGGGTCAGTGTTGGGTCAATATTTCTTTTTAAGTAAAATTTGAAAATGACAACAAGATAAGGAGTACAATTAATTATGAAGAGGACTGTAAGCTAAATCAGGAAGAGATAGAAAGGTTACTAGATTGGACAAAGAGGAAACTTAATGATGATAATATGTGGTGATGCATTGTTGGAGGAAGGTTCAGAGAATACATGAATTAAATGGTCAAAATTTAAAAGAAGTGAGGTTTAGACACACTGGTCTTTGACAATGCAAGGCGAAATAGATAAAGTTACAAATAGAATGCATAGAGAATCCTAGGTTTCATAAATGGATAGCTCTTTTAGGTATGGACTGAATGTCATCTTTCTACACTCCAGCTTATACAACCTAGTGATTCTAATGATCTAAGATGGATCAGGGTAGAAATCGAATATATTTCTTTCACACTGGGAAAGCATATTCCGATGATAAAAATGTATAACTCTGCAACCTTAAGTGAGGAATCCAAACATAATGTGCCATTTTAATAATCATATATTTCAAGCAACTGGCTTTTATCATGATGCACAGATAAGGCCAGGAAGCCAGCCAATCTGAGCACTACTATTTATAATACACAATTTTTTTTCTTGTAAAAGTATTGGACACCTATCAAGCACCATCATATTTAAGAGAGGCGCTGTGCATTTGCTATAGTGGTTGATAGTCTGCACCTTGCCCGTTTTAAAATCTAGGAGCAAGTTTGCTCACAAGCATACCATATTTACCATAAGTCATGTCTCAAATTGAAATCAGAAGCTGTAATGGCTTGATATATTAATTATATTTTTGTTGCGATGTAGCAAATGTTTGTCATAAGGTCAGAGAGAAAAAAATGAAAATAAATTATTGCAATATCTTTATTTCACCACCAGGGGTCAATAGAGTGTGCCTTTGCTCATTAGCAGCCTCTAGTGGCACAGGTTAAATACTGACCAGAGCTCCTAAATGCTTCAAGGCCTCAATCAGACCACCACAGTTGCATTAGATATCATGCCCACTGTCAGAGAGGAGAGCCCTCTATGATTTTTAATTCCTCTTGAGCCTATTACAGGTAGTAAGTTTGTGAAACCTACTTAAAACTGTCCGCCTCATGAACCTTTCAATTTCTATTCTTCTCACGTGTGGGGAAACTTGCAAGGAGTCAACATGCTTGGAAGAATTGGGAAGAAAGAATTGTCTTTCAAAGATCACATTTGAAAGGTTAAGAACCCCTTTCAATAGAAGAAAACAGTTGATTCTTCAAAATCTGAAGGTGGCAGATTGACTGCAGAGATGGTTCTCTCTCACTGTCTCCTGCTTCATATTAACTTGTCTTGATCTTCCAAAGCCAAGGTACTTTCAAACTGCATAATGACAGCTGGTGGAACTGTACCCAAGGATTAATCTTTCTTTCTTGCTATCCTGAAGGCGGTAAATCATGATGGGACACAGTTACATGTGTCCTAGCCACTGTACAGGTGATCACACATAGTGAGTGTTAGCAGGCAATTCAACCATGAAGGTCACCATAACCAAGCTTACTGTTGTCACCAGACACTATCAACATCCGAAAAGTGAATACTCTTCAAAAGTACCTCACTGGCTTTAAAATGTTTTGGGATGTTCTGAAGTCCTGAAAGGTGCAACATAAATGCAAGATTTTCTTTACAAAAAAGCAGGAATACATAGGATTCCTACTTACTTTTAAAGACTTATTTAAAGTTGTTTGGTAGTACAAAACTTGGGTATTGCTGAAAAAAAGAGACATGCTGTCTGAGCTTTTCGTCTTGCACTCATCAGGAGAGACCACAAGGCTACCAACAGTAAAACAAGCAACAATTTATACTGCATGAGAAGAGAGTGATGATTGGCTGGCAAGTGGCCTCTAATCAGAGTCTACTTGCTAACCAATCAGCATTCTCTTCTCATGCAGTATAAATTGTTGTTCCTTTTCCTGTTGGTAATCTTACAATCTGTCCTGAGGAGTGCAAGATGAAAACATTTCCCTTTCTTTATCAATCTTCATTATTTATTGTGAGACAATTTGATCCTTTCAGCATATCCCAATAATAGACAATGCTGAAATGTATTATTTCTATAAATATACAAATGTAATCACAATTAAGTTTAAGATAATCTTTAGGTTTAAAGTTAAAAATAAATTTTGGTATCACTCAGCAACTTCTTGCACCATAGCTGTACAGACCACAAAGACCCTGAGTCCGTCTCCTGTGCTGAACTTTGTTTTCATTCATTCTCACTGGCATTTTATTGCCCACTCCTGGTTGCCTTTGAGAAGGTGGTGGTGAACTGTCTTCTTGAACCATTGCAGTCCAGATTGCAGTGCTGCTCTGGAGGGAGCTCCGGGATTTTATCCCAGCAACAATGAAGGAATGGCTAATTTATATCCAAGTAAGGATGGTGTGCAACTTGGAGGGGAGCCTGCAGGCGATGGTGTACTCATTCACCTGCCGCCCTTGCCCTTCCAAACGGTTGAGGCTGCGAATTTGGGAGGTGCTGTTAATGAAGCCAAGGTGGCAGTGGGAGTGGTGGTGGTGGGGGAGGGGGCATTATAATTGTCCCCTGAGCTAGAGAAAGGAGAAGGAACAAGGATGGGGAAGTCAACCTCTTGATTGCTATTCAGTAACTCCAGCTAGAAAACCCAGGTGACAGCACGATCCTGGAGGTGGGTGAACACTCACCATCCATGCTCATGCACGGAAAACAATCGGTTGGAAGTTGTCCAACAAGCCTGTCTTTGGATGGAGTAGTGGTATTGGCACGGGACTAGTAATCCAGGGACCCAGTGAAAAGCTCTGGGGACCTGGGTTCGAATCCTACCATAGCAACTGGTGGAATCTGAATTCAATAAAAATCTGGAATTAAAAGTCTAATTGTCAGTTGTTGCAAAAAAAAACCCATTGGGTTCACTAATGTCCTTTAGTGTTTCTCACGTGTCAGTGCAGGCTCGATGGGCCGAAGGGCCTCTTCTGCACTGTGATTCTGTGAAAATGGGATTGCATCTAGCATAAAAGGACAGGATGAGGGAAAACAGGAGAATGCTGAAAAACTATAAATGCGAAGTTACTGCTTTAGTTCAGCACCATGCCTGATCTTCAAAGAAAAATCTGATGGCTGTGCTTCTTTTGTAAAAAGTAAAGCTGACCTTTTCTAAGCTGTGCCACGGACGTATTTCAAGGTTGACAGGCTGTTTGACTGCACTGCATTAAATCCAAACCATAAAATATTTTCTTCTTCAGGATTTAACATTTGTTCGATGGGATCTTCCCATTAGTTAGCTCAGGTTTCAACATCAAATAAGGCAGAGCAACATGGCATTGAATAAAATTGTGTGGAAGGCACAGAGGCAGATCAGATGGAGCTACTAGGAGAGAAATCCCACGGCTGTATTGAGCTGACCGAGGTGTGGCGAGACAGGACTTCAATGGACGACTTGGACCTGGCTGGGAATCGACCTCATAATCTATGGGGCGGAGTCAATTAATTAATTGGGATGGGTACAAAGGTCTGTTGTGGACGTGCTATGGGTGCTTCCCTGTATAGGTGGTGAAAACAAAATAGGACAGTCAGTCTACTAAGAGAAGCAGAGAAGGAAGCCAATATCGCTAATATTTCAAAAAGGGCTACTGTCTCACACTTGTTGATCCTTATCCCAGTGGCCCTTCATTTATCTGTGACTGGTTGCTTTTGGCACCTTCAGCTTCAGGGCCTCCATGAACCTGAGAATAGAACAGAGACCTACTCTTAACAGATAGTGGCCACACTCAGCCTATCCAGGTTGCTTCTAGCTGGGATTCCTGGGTCGGTGGAGGATGTTGAAGGCCCTCCCCCCATCATCCCCCATCCACCACCGCCCCCCATCATCCCCCACCCCCACCCCCCCATCATCCCCCACGCCCACCCCCTCATCATCCCCCAGCCCCACTCCCCCATCATCCCCCACTCCCACCCCCCCATCATCCCCCACCCCCCGCACCCTCATTGCCACGACAACATCCCCCAGCCCAAACCATCCTGTCTCAAAGTGCTGGCAGAATGTAAGTGGAGGGGAGCAACACCCCCCCTCCCCCACACCACTCCACCCCCTCCCCCCCAACCCCTACCAACAAATCACAAGATTTAGACTCTATCTGAATGGGGCAAAAAGCTCGATGCTTGCAGGTTCATCCTGTTTTGTGCTTCCCCCTCCCACTCTTTGGAATTACCATGGGAATATCCTGCAAGGAACTCCTGTTCATACTTCATGATTTTCTGCATTTCTTGCCCTAGAAAACTCTATAGATTTCATGAATACAAAATCATATCACCTCTTGACCGAAGATTAATATTCTGTTAACAGTCCAATCTACTGTAGAATGGTGGTTTCAGTTATTAATTGAAGATTTCTACCTGTCAATTGTGATTGGAAAAGTGTAAATTATGAAAAAGCACACAGGGTGAGTGGTGCGTTGGCATCAACTCGCTCCACAGTCCCTTAGCTCATGATTATCTGAACATTTTCAGTCATTCTGTATTATTTAAGCAACATTTTACTTTAAAAAATTTTTTTAGAAATCATCTGACAGGCACATCAACAAACTGTGACTTAACTTAAACAATGTTACCTTGTTGCATAAGCGTGTGTCTCCTGTTTGTATAAATGCACTGAATTTCCCATCTTTGACCTGCATTCTACAATAATATCATAGAATTATACGGCACCACAAGGGGGCCATTCGACCCATTTAAGTTTTGGAAATAAAGCTGTTGGATTTGTGGTGAAATTGTGTCATTTGTAATTCTCAATTTCTCAGACATCACCAGCCCTCCAGCCCTCTAAATCCAAACTCGGACTCTCACCCCTCCCCCTCCCCCCCAGGTAAAGTTGCGCAGATACCCTTTCTCCCCACTCCCCAAACCCCGGTTCAAGCCGCCAAATGGAAGATGCTTCTAGCATCTCGACATTCGGGCAAGCAGCAACAGATCACCGCGAGGAACTGGTCCAGCACCCTTTCTCATTGCATACTGATTCTAGTATCACGTCTGGGTTCAATAGATTCCACAGTTAATCATCCAGCTTCAACGGTTTCTCTTACTACAACAACTTGCACTTGTCTAGCACCTGCAACATAGTAAAAACTTCCCTAGAGTGTTGGCAGAGAGAACGTGATGCCGAGCCACTTAAAGAATTAATGAGACTAAAAGCTTGGTGAAGGAATTAGGTATAAACATGTGGAGAGACAGAGGGGCGGAGAGTTTTAGGGAGGGAATTCAATGCTGTGGCCTCGGCACCTGAAGGCACAGACACCAATGGTGATGAAAATCAGGAATGCGCAGGAGCACAGAATTAGCGGAGCGCAGAGATTGCGGTGAATTGTGGGCCTTTAGGATGTTAGAGGTAGAGAGGGCTGATATCAGGGACGGATTTGAATACAAGGGTGGGAACTTTAAAATCAAGGCATTGCCAGTGGCCACAGCATGGATGGGACTTGCTGCGAGTTGGAACAGGTACAGCAGAGTTTTGGATGAGCTCGAGTTTACAGAGGGTGGCTGGCCAGGGAAGTGTTGGGATAGTCGAGTCTGCAGGTAACTAAGGTACGGGTGAGGGTTTGAGCAGCAGACAAGCTGGGAAAGAAAGGGGCTCTTGGAGACCAGTCTTTTCCTGTAGCAGGTCCGCCCCAGTTTATATGCCCATCAAGGTTAGGGTTCACCCTGGGGCTAGTTGAAAAAAATGCTGTTAGATCTCCTTCCCATTCTTGTTAATTTATTATTTTTTTTTTTGTTTGTACAGTTTGTCTTCAGAATTTTATCCAAAGCAGAAATTGTAATTTTAACATGGCTTCCTACCATTCACTGGTGTCAGCTATTAACTAGAGCTTCAACTCAGCTCACTTGTAACTCAGTAATGCTGGGAAAGCATCCTCTTGTTACAAAATTATTTTTGCCATTTGAGTAACCCTCTCAGCCTCTCGAATAGCTTGTTGCACAATAAGATCCAATGAACATACAAAGTCAGACTGAACTCTGAATGCCTGAAACTATGTAAACCAGCAATGTTTCATTATCCTTAATCAGTTTTCCAGGAATACTTCAACAAGAAAATGCAGCCTGAACCTTTCCAATGGTGTGATTACCTGATGGAGAAACCTCTACAAGAAAGATGGAATAATGGTTGCTAACAAGGCCATTTTGCTCTCTGAGTTCATGGATGCCTACAGCAATCTTCTGTCAAAGTTGTGACAAAGTTTCGACGTTTCCTTCGTCCGAAAGAAAAGCAAAACTCTGCGGATGCTGGAAACCGGAAATGAAAGCAGAAAGTGCTGGAAATACTCAGCAGGTCTGGCCGTATCTGTGGAGAGGAACAGGAAGAAGAGTCACACTCGGCTCACTCTCTTTCTCTCCATAGATGCTGCCAGACCTGCTGAGTATATTTCTAGCACTTTCTGCTTTTGTTTCTTTCCTCTGAGTTGCTTTGTTCACACTCTGGGTAGCTTTTTCTCAATTTCCTGTTTGTTAAATGGACAGAAAATGGTGTGCTGGCGAGATCGGAAATGAAAGACTTCCACCTTCCTCTCCCAGATCCTTGCAGCTGTCTAGCCACGGAGCCAAGTTTTCCTATTCTTGGAATCAGCCAATAATTTCACTTGTCGCTCCCGCTAAGATTACAATCTTGTTCTGGTACACAAGCCAGCTATTCGATACTCTGAGTTCTCCTCATACAGTCATAATGTTCTTTCAATTCATTCGGGACATGTTGAAAAATATTTAGCCCACTTTTCTTCCATACGCTTCATAACCATTTGATGGATTCTATCTGTAGTTATTGCTTCTCTTAGAGCTGCAAATCTATCCCCAGACATAAGCTTAATTGCGTTAACATGGGCTTGGGCCTGTTGGTCTGTATCTGATCCATCTGAATCCTAAATATTAATGATTTCCCTGGTGTTTTCCTTCTTGTCTGTGAAACTTTATAAAATGCACATGGAGATACTGATGGTGTTCAATGTCAGGCGTTGAACACAAGCCAACAAAGGATTTGTTTCAGCTTGAATGGAGCCTCAAAACTTCACCCTGCAAAATCCCGAGCAAAGCGGGTGAGGATCCTCACACTTCCCTGATCAAGCTAGACCTGAGGAACACGGGCAAGCTCGAAAGACTTGCATTTATGCAGTGCCTTTCATGACATCAGGTTTTTCAAAGCTACTTGTGAAGTGTAGCCACTGTTATAATGTTGCAAACATGACAGCCAATCTGCGCACAGGAAGAACCAACAAACTGTCCAATATCATCAAATACTTTTTCGCTAAGAGCTCATCTCTTCAGTTCTCTGTACTAGGTTCATTGTGCATGCTGGTCCTTGGCTTGGCACATGTGCTATTTATCTTAAGGTTTATCTGTCATGATATTGTCTGTGTCATTATCATGCACAACTGGCTCAAGGAAGAATGACTCCTGATCAAATGCTTTATCACTAATGATTATAGCTATCACAAGTTTGGTGTAACAAGCTCATTCAAACTACCAGCTTATTATAGTAAAAAAGAATGCAAGAAATATATGTTAGATAGTTATTTTTTGGATATGTTAACTAACACCATGTACAGGTCGCAGGTCCTTTGTGGATTGGTACAGATCTCTCCTTAATGAGAAAGGTTATTCCATCCCTTTGTTTCCCCAGAACGAAAACTAACAATCTTCATCTAGCTCCTTGTTTGGTCTCTGACCTGCTATCTCACATTTCATCAGCTCCAAGTAATGTGCCATTTGCACAGCTGTGTCAAACATCAAGCTCTGACATCACTGGCGGCTTCTGTGGCAGGTGTCTGCCAGCCACACTGACTGCTGTGCAGCCCTGAACTTTCTCAACTTTGCACGTTCCAGCTTCAATCGATCGACAGAGATTTCAGATCAAAGACTTTCCAGCTGGGTTTCTGAAAGAGTGGCCAATTTACAAATTAAGTTATACTTCAGAATCAAAAAATGCACCTGATCTGTGCATCATGGACACACAGGTATTTTTCCAACTCAGATGTGAATCACATTTACCGGACCTCTTACCCAGTACATCATACCCGATGTAAAGCTTTATCACACCATGGTGACCAGAGTGATATAGCTGGCTGAGGTTAAAACCTTTCTGTTGGGTAGAATTTCGGCAAGCTGAGAAATATTGCTTTGTACAGATAGCTGCACTGTTTTCATCCAATTCTGACAAACTGCAATGCAACTAAGCCAAGGTTCAGCTTGGTTTGAAATAGATTTATTTACAAGCAGAGCCAAGCAGCATTTTATTGACTTCTATAATAGAACTCCTTGCAAGGAGCGTGTCTCACTACAAACTTCTTTATTTACACAGTCATTCCACAGTTAATCATCTGCCTCACTAATTCTCTCAAAAAGAACTTGCAATGTATTTTCAACCGTATCCAATAGAGACAAACCAGTACAAAGCAAGGATTTAAAAACTTAACAAACTTCATTTTCAATCCTGTTTATGTTAGCAAGTAGGTAAATGTCCAACAAACAGTTGCTGACACGAGTTGCCAGAGCTCAGCACAGGATCTAAAAAGAACTCAGCTCCACTCCACCCACAACCAATTAACTTCTCTCTAACCTGAAAGATCTGCAAAGGAATGTCCCTGATGTTTCTTTTTATTCATTCAAGGGATCTGAGCTTTGCTGGCTGGGCCAGCATTTATTGCCCATCCCTAGTTGCCCTTGAGAAGGTGGTGGTGAGCTGCCTTCTTGAATCACTGCAGTGCATGTGGTGTAGGTACACCCACAGTGCTGTTAGGAAGGGAGTTCCAGGATTTTGACTCAGCGACAGTGAAGGAACGGCGATATATTTCCAAGTCAGGATGCTGAGTGACTTGGAGGAGAACTTCCAGGCGGTGGTGTTCCCATCTATCTTCTGATGTCAGAAGACCTTTGTCCATCTGGCTCCAAGCATTCCCTGCACCCCCAAATTACAGAGAACCTCAAGACTGTTGTGATAATTGTTGGTTTGTGGTGATAATATTGAGTGAAATTTAATGCTTCCCCTGAGAGTAGGCTGGGAGGCAAATGGTGTGTAGAGGGAGGCATATAATGGAGCAGGAAGGCCTAGACTGGAAACCCCATCATCTTCCCGACTCCCCTCAAATAAGTCCAGGGTAGGAAGGCTCGAGGATGACCTTCCCACCAGGAGGCCAAGTGACGCCCGTAGGTGGCCACTTAAGGGCTTCATCCTGTCACGGCTGATATTCAAGCAGCGGTGATTGTGTGCCATGCTTGTGGGCAGGCTGCCAAGTAAACCCTAGTGGGCATGACTGCAGCCTGGGGAGGCCCTCCTTTCAGACACCCATTGCTCAACACAGGTAGAAATAGAGGTACCCTAGGGAAGCCAGTCCCCTGCACTTGACAACAAACACCCTCTACCTCTCTTCCCTTTGCCAGGGCATCCCTGACTGGCCCTGACAATCCCACCTCCCTTACCGGTATTCCGGGGCTCGAGTGACAATCTTCCTCTTAGGGCCTACTGCAGTACCAGTCCCGACCACAGCTCCTGATGGCGCAGCTGGTACTGAAGAATTGCTGGCCCCTGATTGGCCGGCAGCTCTCACATGTGAGACTGCCTGATTGGGATTAAATCACATTGAGGCTCCTGGAAATGGCCACGGTGGGGTTGCCACAGGTTCTCCAGCTGGTGGACGGGCCCACCGCCATGACCATTAAATTTTGCCCATCGTTTTCCATTAAGAAATTAACGCCCACTCTTGCCTATCATTAAATCATAAATCACAGAATCTCAGAATTTTAACAGCACAGAAGGAGGCCATTCAACTCTTCGTGTCTACACCGGCTCTCCAAATGAACATTATGACTTTGTGCCATTGCCCTGCCTTTTCCCCGTACCCCTGCACATTGTTTCTATTCAAATAATCATCTACTGCCCTCTTGAATGCCTCGATTGAACCTGCCTCCACCACACTTCCAGGCAGTGCATTCCAGACCCGAACCACTCGTTGTGTGAAAAAGCTTTTTTTCACATCACATTTGCTTCTTTTGCAAATCGTTTTAATCCTGTGCCCTCTTGTTCTTGATCCTTTTACGAGCGGGAACAGCATCTCCCTATCTACTCTATCAAGCCCCCTCATGATTTTGAACATCTCCCCTTAGCCTTCTTCTCTCCAAGGAGAACAGTCCCATCCTCTCCAATCTTTTCTCATAGCTGAAGTTTCTCATCCCTGGAGCCATTCTTGTAAACATTTTTTGCGCTGTCTCTAATATGTTCACATTCTTCCTATAGTGTAGCACCCAGAACTGTATATAATACTCTGGCTGAGGTCTAATGAGTGTCTTATATAAATTCAGCATAACCTCCTTGCTCTTGTAGCATAACCTCCTTGCTCGGTAGAAGGCCATTCATCCCATTACACCTGTGCTGGCTCTTTGAAAATTAATAACACTCCTCTGATCTTTCCCCATAGCCCTGTAAATCATTCCTTCTCAAGTATTTATCAAACTCCTTTTGAAGGTTACCATTGAACCTGCTTCTCGTGCATTCCTAACAATTAGCCACCCTCTCATTCTTCGTCAATTATATTAAATGTGCCCTCTGGTTACTGGTCCTCCTGCTGGTGGAAACAGTTTCTCCTTATTTACTCTGACAAACTTTTCTGAATTTTGAACAATTCTATTAAATCTTCTCTATTCTAAAGGGAACGATTTCAGATTTTGTTATCCTCCACATTAGCAGATGTTTACTCCACAGAAACATTTGAAATCCACTCCTCCAAGCAGATCATGATCTGGAACTAACAGTTGTCATGGAAGGGCTCCATATATGTAATACAATACTCAGTGCATTAAATGCTGGACCATTAGGCATGTGTCTGGTGAAAATTCCCAATGAGAAGCCAAACAGTGCTTTAATAATAATTAAAATCTATGATAACAAAAGTAACTCCGTCCATTCAATCTTTGCTACACGTAATACACTTGGGCATTAGATCATTTCCTACTTATAGAGCAGTGAGTATAAGTGTTTATATTTTCAAGGGTATTTTACTTGGAAGTCAATTCATTAATTGTCAATTCATCTTTACTATAGGTAAACTGTGTTGCGTTGCTGCATTGAGACGGAGCATAAGAAATTAATTACTTAAGTCCAGTCAAATTTTTGTTATGTCATGTAAGTGCTTCACAGATGATCAGAATTATTTAATTTATTCTCATGCGAGAAATTAAAGTTTGAAAATCACTTTGCTAATTTTCTAAAGATTGAGAATTTCATCTTGCAGGGATTGACCCAGTGCTTCCTGAGGTAAGGATGCTGAATTCCTCAGCCGGAGGTCAGGTCCTCAGGCCTGGTTGTGTTGCGTTCTCCACACCTTGGGTGACATAACATGCTGGCTGGGTCGGAAACTGTCCCTGGTTTGGGGGTAGGTTAAGATCCCCAGCCGCAACTACAGCTGAAGACTGACTGAACAGATTTTTATTTTTACCCCATTCTTCTTTGTAATGTTTGGACAGTCCCAGCTCTGCTCATCGGTTATTGCAGCAAGCTAAAAATACCACGTCACTTCCATCCTCGTAATTTCAGGGCACCAGTAATGCATGCTTGCTTAATGAGGGCAGTGATTTCATCTAAGGCTGAAGGTTTGGCATGTGTTTCATTCTACCTATTTGTGAAACACCTTAGTGCCTTTCAAGCATAAGAACAACCCTATGTAAAGCAAGTGCTTGTTATATGAGCTGAAGTAATGTGTCGCCAGACCATTCAACCGTGGTATTAGAAGCCAAATTCTGATGCAGCAAAAACTCCTGTCACTGGTTTAGGAGTATAACCCTGGAGGATTATCCCTCCCCTAATCTAGTGATTCTGGGGCACTTATGATGTTCCTACCAGTGGTCTGAATTGATGTCGACTAACTCAATCCAGAGCAGAAATCAGACTTTCCTGTTCTATATGCATCCCCATCTGAACCACCTATCATGGGCTCCTGGCTCTTATTTGTCCTCTAACCCAGAGTTGCTGAAGCCAGCAGCAGCCTCAACATTGCTGACCTATGATCAGACAGCACAGACATGGGCCAGGATTTTCCAGTTGTCGGGCTGGCTTGGCGGGAGCGGTCGCAGAGACGACTGCTGCCCATGATCGGTTCCGCACGCGGGCAGGCCAGTTAAGGCCCGCCCTGCGTGGATTGCGAGCTGTAGCGCTGAGCGCTACCTCTGTGGGCAGGGGGGAGGAGGGAGAGTCGGGTCCTGCGCTCTTTCGCGCACGTGCACAAAAGAGTGCTTCAATTTCCTTGAGGCATGGAGCTGAATCAGGGAGATTGAAGTGCTTCTTAAAAAAATATATAAGGACAGTAAAAATTTAATGAAATATGTCCCCTCATGTGACTGTCACTTGAGATGAGACATGTTTTTATTTTCGAAATAAAGCTTTTATTTCATCAGTATTAGCTTTAGGAAACCTCATCCCACTCGTGGATGAGGTTTCCTAAAAAACGTAAAGGCCGCTTAGCCTTTTCGTCTGCCCGCCAACCGTTAGGTTGGATGGGCAGCATAAATTTGAAGTTAATTAGTTTGTTAATGGCCTTAATAGGCCTTTCAATTATTGGCGGGCGCGCAGCCAACTCTGACACGAGCCTGCGGAACGAAATATCGCCAGACAGCGCGATGACGTCGGGACGCACACCCGACGTCATATTACGTCCCGGAGTGTCGGGCGCATACCCACACACCGAGTGTAAAATTCTGCCCATGGGGTCAATGTTGGTGACCTAATTGATCAGAAAGGAAGAACTCAAAGCACTTTACAAAGTGCAGACAAACACAGTGGCCAATTTTGTACACAGCATTGTTGTATATGTCTTTGGAGCACACCCTGTAATAGTGGGTCAGCTGAAGCCTTTAGCGACCCCACTGGGTGTGGATCAGGAGGATAGGAGCTAGTGCATTTAATGGTGTCTGCACTTTAATGTTTAAGGGAACCCTCCAGGATAAGGCACAGCAATTGGTTTATCCCCAAATGATTAGTTGGAAAATACATTCCCAACATAATCAGAAAAAATTCTAACATACCCAGTGTCAGCGGCTACCCCAACTTGCGCTTCTCTTTCCAACGCTTACACCCAGCTGCTTGCATCTTCTCGCGCTCCAAAAGTAATAAGTTATGGCTCAGCGTTGCTCAGATTTACGAGGAACTGAAGCCAGTCACAGACAGAATTGAATTATACTTAAATGCTCACTTGGTAACAGTTCATTTCAGTCAGAATGTCATGGGTTCAAATGACATTCCAATGCCAATTCAAATGCTGTATTATGTGAGGGAATCTTCCTTGGACAAGACCCTCAACCAAAATCAATGATCTTTACCTGAAAATCAGCCAGATATTAAACGATCCCATGGCATTATTTGAATAAAAGGAGTTCTTGTCCTGGCTAACATTTCTCCCTTGACCACAAATTGACAGGTCATTCATCGATTGCTATTTGTGGTGCCATTTGTGCCACGTGCAAGATTTTGGGATGTGAGCATTGCTGCCTAGGCCAGCATTTGTTGCCCATCCCTAATTCGCCTTGAGAAGGTAGTGCTGAGCTGTTTTCTTGAACAGCTAGTCAATGTGGTGTAGATAAAGGCATAGTGCTGTTAGGGAGGGAGTTCCAAGATTTTGGCCCTGCAACGGTGAAAGATTGGCAATACAGTTCCACATCAGCATGGTGCATGACTTGCAGATGATGGTGCTCCTATGCATCAGCTGTCTTTGTCCTTCCATGTACTCGGCCATGAGCTTGGGAGGTGATGTTAAGGGAGGTTGGGCAGGTTGCTCAATGCATCTTGATTACAGTACAAACTGCTGCCACTGGTGAGCTACTTGCACAGAATTCCCAGCCTCTGACCGGCTCTTGTAGCCACAGAATTTATATAGCTGGTCCAGTTCAGTTTCTGGTCAATGGTAACCCCCCCAGGATGTTGATGGTGGGCGATTCAGTGATGGCAATGCCAATGAAGGCCAAGAGCTGCCATGTCTGTCTACATAACGGTATTCGCTGCCCTTCAAAGTACTTCTACTGTGACATTTAAGAGAGAAGTGATCCGACACTAGCTAAGTACAAATATCCCTTCTTTCTAATCTTGAAAATAATGCAAATTGTGCATTTCCAATTAGAAGACCAGCCTTTTAAAAAAAAGAAAAACAAAATCAAGGATAAATGCCATGCACTGGAATGTTCCTTCTAATAAAGCATCTCTATGGATGGATAGCGTTTTTCACTGACGGGAAGAAAAACAAGATAAATTACTTACAAATCAAAATTACGACACAAAACTCAAATAGAAATGCTTGAGTGGAGCATCTCTTCAAAAAGTAAGAACTTGCATTAGTTAATAAGGGATTCAAAATAAAGCGTCTTTTCTCTGGGATACACTGCAATTATCGTAGTTGCTGTGTCCACATCACAGAATCACATATCACAGAATCCCAGGATTTTAAGGGCACAGAAGGAGACCATTCGGCCCATCGCGTTTACACCGGCTCTCCAAATGAGCTTTATGACCTCGTGCCATTGTCCTGCCTTTTCCCCATGCCCCTGCACATTTTTCTCTTCAAATAATCATCTAATTGCCCTCTTGAATGTCTCAATTGAACCTGCCTCCTCCACACTTCCAGGCAGTGCATTCAAGACCCAAACCACTCGCTGTGTGAAAAAGGTTTTCCTTTGTCACATTTGCTCCTTTTGCAAACCATTTTAATCCTGTGCTCTCTTGCTCTTGATCCTTTTACGAGCGGGAACAGCACATAATATATATGTTAATAAATAAAGACAACACAAACAGAGGTCTACAATTTAGAAGCACTATTCAAAAGAAAGTGCCCACTCTGAAACTTCTGTTACTCTGAAGGGGTATTGCCATCCAGCCAGGTAAGTACTCAAACTGATATAACCAATCATCTACATGATATCATTCCACTCATTGCTCTGTACGTTAGGTTAATGATTGGCGCTGGCAGTACAAATTCATCATTAAATCTTGATGATCCTCCAAGGGTACACTGGTAATTCTGAGTGGTTTGCTAGACACATTTGGATTTCAGCCTTGGGTTTAATAAAAAAAAAACAAATTAAAATACTTCATTGTAAAAGCTCACGGCCCAGTGGATCTAGCATGATTGCGTGATGACTGAATTTTTGAAAAAGGTTTTTCTAGAATTTGCCATTCATTCCCCCACCTCCAAAATAAAAACTGCCCACTGAGACAATAAGAGCTTATCCATTTCATATTCTGCATGGGCAAGAACAATTCTAATTTCACAACCTAGCAGGGAAAGTCTTGGTGAGGGGTGAGATCGGTTAGGTAAAAATCCCCACTTGGCCACATTCCAAGCCCAACTCCTGCACCCGATATTTTCATAATGACAACTTCAGACTGGCAATCTTTTTCCATCATCCCCTCTTTTAATGAGTTAATCTGCTGACCCCAAGCTTAAGAACATTCCACCTCACTGTCAGGCAGCAGCAGAGACCTGAGAGGGCAATTTCAGCGAAATCGCCAGGCAGGAAACCTTTATCCCTTCATGTTGCATTCAGATGGTTTTTATAGCCATTCACGCCTCACTTGGGCACACACCTTGTTTCATTTGCATACCCATTTCCACTCTCTTTGTCTGTTACATCATGAAATCTTTTGTTATTTAATCTCTCTTGCCCTCCACCCTGGCCAGGATTTTCGGGGCCCCCCCATCGTGGGTGGGCGGAAAATTTAGTGACCCGGCAAAACGTTGGTGGGACCGGAAAATCCTGGACACGGAGCTTCTCCTTTGTCCTTCCTGCCCCCTCCTCCCTTCCACTGGCTTAAAAACCCTTACATTTCCATCTTCCTTCAGTTCTGATGAAAGGTCTTCGACCTGAAATGTTAACCGTCTCTCTCTCTCCCTCTCTCCCTCCACAGATGCTGCCTGATCTGCTGAGTATTTCCAGCACCTCTTGTTCTTATTTCAGATTTCCAGCACCTGCAGTATTTTGCTTTTGGAGGTCCATGTGATCAGGCGGAACCCTGGTTTAACATCCCTCACAATATAACTCTACTGATTTCTAAATGGAGTCAAATTTGTTGGGGTGTAGGACTAATGTTCCACTCGATGCTGTCAGATTCTCGATGGACAGGTTAAAATTAACCTTGAATTTCTCCAGGCTTTTGAGTTGCTGATTTGCAATGCATTTGGTTATTTTTACACAGTAAGAACAGTGTAAAACTATTTTTGTAAGGGGAGAAATAGCACAAAAGATTCTATGCTTCCTCTGGCAAATCAGTCCTGAAGCAAGACAATGTGCCTTTATGTATTTTCATGTCAGGATATTTAAACTGCATTATTAACAAATCCTGAGACCTTTCTGCACACATTAATATAATTATCACTGCTGTACATGACATACCTTGAAATTGTAAATGTACTGGAAAAATAGCATAACAAAATGCCCTCAGAACTCATGTGAACTGTTCATTCATTTTTCTTCTAACCTTCAGTGACATTTATTTAGTTGTGTGCAAGCTGCAAGTAATGATTGTAATTCGCGTGATGGCTTGGGTAACCATTTATTAATGATTTCATGCTATTATGACAGCAATTCAAAATCATTTGCACATCAATTAAACCACGGATTTACCAAGGAATACCTCCGTAAACTGCATTTTTTCTTCTCATCTTTTATTGCGTGTTGACAACCATTTATGTCAAGTGATGAGGTTATTTTCATGAAGATGTGCCTCATTAACAACAACGTGCAATTATATAGCGCCTTTAATATTGTAAGGCATCCCAAGTCATATCACAAAAGCATTATCAGACAAAATTTGACACCAAGCCACATAAGACGATATTAGGCCGGGAGTGGGGAGGTGACAACACATTCAAGGACTTTGGAGAGGAAAGAGAAGTTGGGGTAGGGTAATAGTTTGCTAGAACAGAGGTTGCAAGGTTTGGTTTTTGAGGAGAGTAGTAGTGATGGCAGATTTGAAGGAGAAGTGGACAGTAACTGTGGAGAGAGAACTTCTGACAGCATCAGCTAACATGGGTCTAGGAAGGGGAGTTGGGTGTTGATGAGTTTTGTGGGAAGAACGCTGAGGAACCAGGAGATGGGTCTTATGGACCAAAATGAGCTCAGCAAGGGCATGAAGGAAGATAGGAGAGAAAGTAGGGAAAGATGCAAGTTCAGGGCTAAGGCAAGGGGGGAAACCTTACAGAAAGTCTGGCCCAGTGAGGAGGTGGGTGCTAGGAGAAGGAAAGGAAGTGGCAGGAGCGGGTAAATGGATGGTTTCAATCTTGGTGATGAAAAATTCCATGAGGTCCCCACACTTGTTGTTGAAGGTGAGGGTAGAGGATGCAGGGGAGAAGGGTTAAAAAGACGGTTTGTGGTACAGAAAAGATGTTATCTTTGCATTCCGGGATGATCCTGGAATAGTGAGCAGTTTTGGCAGGGTTAGTGTGTCAGCTGCATATCAATATGGTTCATATCTGAAATTTAAAATTTCCCATGAAGCCCCCCATTTTAAAAAAAATCTTTTCAACTCCCAAAAAGGGACACACTCTTTAATTGGCTTAGTTTTTGTCAAGGACACTTCATAACACGTGAAATTCAAGCAGCATTTGACATGCTGGTGAATGAAGCTTTTGGCACCAGCATGAATAATGCAGAACTTGCATGATAATTCAGCATTGCTAACTCCATTACACAAAGGAGGTGGGTCTTGAACCATGTAGAATTACAGAAGTATAACATCAAATGGTCCTCAGTTTACTTTTAATTAATGAATGCTCATTACAAACAGAAAATGAGCCCAGGAATATAATCTGCATTCTGCACATATTGTTGCATAATGGTTATGTTACTGGGCTAGTGATCCTGATGCCTGGGCTAATGAACTGGAGATATGTGTCCAAATCCAACCATGGCAGTTGGGGAATTTAAAATTCAAGTTAATTAAATAAATCTGGAATTAAAAAGCTATTATCAGTAATGGTGACCATGAAACTACCGGATTGTTGTAAAAACCCATCTGGTTCACTAATGTCCTCGAGGGATGGAAGCTGGCTGGCCTTACCTAGTTTGGCTTGTGTGTGACTCCTGATCCACAGCAATGTAGTTGACTCTTAACAGAATCAGAAATGGCCCAATTAGCCACCCAGTTCATCATTAACATCTGGGGACTTGTGACAAAATTGTGAGAGTTGTCCCAAGCAACCAAATCATACTTTTGGACCAACCTTCTAGACTCCTCCATCACTATCCCTGGGTATGTCTTATCCCACTGGATGACAGACCCCCCCCAGAGGTGGTGATATATAGCTGGGAGGGCTTGGCCCTGGGACAGCATTGAAACTGGACCCCACAAAGTCTCAGGACATCAGGTCAAACACGGGTAAGGAAACTAGCGGCTGCTGAATCTGTTGAACAGCGCTTAAAGGAAGAACTGAGGGTAGCAAGGGCACAAAATGCATTCAGGGCCTTTGGGGGGTGGGGGGTGGTGGCACGGGGAATAACTCAATGTCCCTGCTTCCCAAGAATGGCTCAACCAAGTCTTTCGAAGCTGCAAGACTGGGCCTGCAGCAGATGATGAGAGAATCAACATGAGGGAAAAGCCTACTTCATCTCACCCTTACAAATCTATCTATCGATCACAGACGCATCTGTCTAGTATTGGTAGGAGTGAACACTGCACAGTCCTTGTAGAAAACAAAGTCCTAATTTTATGCTGAGTATATCGTCCATCTTGTTGTCTGGCACCGCCACCATTGCTAATTGGGATAAATTCAGGACAGACCTCGCAGCTCAAAACTGAATATCGATGAGCCTCTCTGAGCCATCAGCAATGGTAGAATCGCATTCCACCACAATCTGTAACCTCATGGCCTGGCATATCCCACCCTTCTACCATTACCATAAAACCAGAATGCCGACCCTAGTTCAATGAGTCTAGAAAAGCACTGCCCATCTTGGTCCCCTCCTGAGCTCCCCAGCATCACAGAATACAGTTCTTCTGCCAATTTGATTTACTTCACTTGATATCAAGGGTTAGCTGAGCACACAAGATGCAACAAAGGTTACGGGCCCCATCCCCGCTGTAGTAATGAAGACTTGTACACCGGAACTAGTCACACCTCTGGCCAAGCTGTTCCAGTACAGCTCCAACATTGGCATCTAGCCAACAAGTGGAAAATTGTGCAGGTATGTCCTGTTCACAAATTCAACGAGAGATTGCCTAATCACCTACCCTTGGCACTCAAAGGTATTACCACATCGTTGAAGCCCCCACATTCAACATCCTGGGGTGTTATCACTGACCACAAACTGAACTGGACAAGATACCTAAATACTATGGCTACAAGAGCAGGTCAGAGGCTGGGAATTCTGCGGAGAATAACTAACCTCCTGACTCCCTGAAGCCTGTCCACCAATTACAGGGCACAAATCAGGAGTGTGATGGAATACTTTTCCCTGCCAAGATGAGTGCAGCTCCAACAACAGTCCAGAAGCTCAATACTATCCAGGAGAAAGCAGCCAATTCGAATGGCATCCCACTCACCACCTTAAACAGTCACTCACTCCATACCTGGAACACTGTGGCAGCAGTGCTTACCTCTGCAAGATGCAGTGCAGCAATTGGCCCAGGATTCTTTGACAGCATCTCCCATACCTCTACCACCTTGAAGGACAAGTGCGGGAGGCCTATGAGAACAGCATCACCTGCAAGTTTCCTCCATGTCACGCACCATCCTGACTTGGAAATGTATTGGCATTCCTTCATCATCATTGGGTAAAAATTCTCAACTCCCTCGCTAAGGCCTGGATTTTTGCTCCCATTTCTGGTATCAGGAATCAGGAAGTCTCCTGGCTTACTGTGCCTGCCTCGCAAGAAACTCATGCAAATGGCATCTTTGCTCTGGGGATGGGGTGGGGTGGAATCATGCCTGCCATCCCTGGACACTGATTGGAGGTGCCATAGGACTGCTGAGTGCCAAGGCGGGCTGTTTAATTTGCCCATCTAGGTTCTCTGGGACTTCGCCCAGTTGCTTTGTTAAATCTTAGGCCCTCTAGTCCTCACCCCTCATCCATTTCCCATGCCAACTTATACCAACCCATGGCCCAACCATCCCAATGGCCATTCATACCCTCCAAGACAACCCAATACCCCTCACCGACTCACAGGGCCCCTTATGGCCCACATGCCAACTTAATACCAACACATGCCAACCCCCATGGTCCCTTATATCTCAGGTCAATTTAATGCCAACTCTTTCCAAATCATCCATCACCCTTTGCTTTTACACCATCCATGCCAACTCTCACAATATCCACCATGGACAGACCTCAGAAGCCACGTTGAGATGAAATAAAAATGTCTAAATATCTACTACAGACTTTACTATAGTAGCAAAAACACTTCCATTCATGAAAAGCCATTCAAAACATTTAAATCCCCTCAAGAACTTAATCCCAAATAAAAGCAAACAGACTTATATTCATAACCCCACATCAAAAACTAATCTTTCATTCACTCCTTTGAGTTGTCAATCAAACTAAGAACTTATGATCCTTTACTGAGATAATGGTAGGTTGTAGAAAGCAGCCAAACATTAATAATGATAGCCTTTGGAATAATGTCAACAAAGAGCTCATGTAACTGCTGGAACAAATTTATTTTCAACTCTCACTGACACATACAGGCTGTGTTTTTTTTTAAAAATTTTAAAGGGCTGGGGATTTAAATTACTTTACAGTCTGGCAGTTCAACAGACCTTATCTGCCCTTCAAGAGCATTTGTGACTACTCTAAAAATAGGTAACTCCCACATTTCAGGTTAATGCCCTTACAACAGTGAAAAATGCATCTGATTTAACTGAGCACTGAAATGAATAGGTCTTTTAGTCAGGCAGGGGTATTAGGTTTTACCAAACTATGGTGGGTGGATGGAGTTGAAGTACAGAGCAGCTATGAGCTAGTTGCATCATGTAATAGGCTCAAGGGGCTGAATGGCTTCCTCCTGTTCCCATGATGAAGCTGCTGTATTCCACAGTAGGTAAAGCACCTTGGAAAATGAGATTGATGAGAGCTGCTAGATACAATCAGTCTAACTCCTGCTGGAGAATTAATGTGCTATGCACATTTGCTCAGCCCAATGGATCATGTGGTTTAGTTTAAAAGTCCAATCTCTCTCTATCTTTTAGCCTTCTGCTGTTCCACTAACTTAGTATCCATACAGTGATTGTGCAAAGCCTCTGTCACAGACCTCTCACACAGATGACAAAAGCTTTTCAACTCCAACAAGACACTGCAGTTTCATTTCACCCTCTGTCTCATCCGACATCTCAACGAAAAGCATTTTATCTTCCTTTCATACGGACGTATGAATTAGGAGCAAGAGTAGGCCACTAGGCCCTTCTAACTCAGCCCCTCTAGCCTGCTCCGCTATTCAATAAGATCACGGCTGATCTCATTGTAACCTCCAGTCCACATTCCTGCCTACCCCCGATAACCTTTCACCTTAGAAATATTCAAAGACTCTGTCTCCTTTGCCTTTTGAGTAAGAGTTCCAAAGGCTCACAACCCTAAATATCCCTTTAAAAGTCTGCCATTGCATCTCTATTGACCTATTCCTTAACCTCATATGCCAATTCACATCAGCTAGCTCTGCTTTCATGCCCTCATAATTGCCATTATTTAAGTTTAAAATATTGGTCTCGGACCAATCTTCTCTCCCTCAAACTGAATGTAAAATTTAATCATATTATGATCGCTGCTGTCTAGGGTGCCTTCCTTATGAGGTTATCAAATAATCCTATCTCATTGCATAATAACCAGGTTTAGTATAGCTTGCTGTCTGGTTGGCTCTAAAACATGCTGTTCAAAGAAACTATCCCAAAAACATTCTATGAACTCCTCATCCATTTTACCTTTGCCCATCTAACTTTACCAGTTTATATGTAGATTAAAATCCTCCATGATTATCGCTGTGCCTTTCTGACAAGGTCACATTATCTCTCTCTTTGTACTCTCTCCTACTGTGTAGTTACAATTAGGAGGCCTGTACACCACTTCCACAAGTGACTTCTTGCCTTTATCATTTCTCATCTATTACCCAAACTGCTTCTACATCCTGGTTTCCTGAACTGAGGTCATCCCTCTCTAATGTGCTAATACCATCATTAATTAACAGAGCCACACCTCCACCTTTACCTAGCTTTCTGTCTCTCTTAAATGTCATGTACCTTTTAACATTCAGGTCCCAATCTATGTCATCCTGTAGCCATGTCTCTGCAATGGCTATCAGATCGTACTTATTTATTTCTAGTTGTGCTATCAGTTCATCTGTTTTGTTTCTAATACTATGTGTGTTTAGGTGCAGAGCCTTTAGTTTTGTTCTTTTATTATTTTTGTAACCTCTAGCCTCATCTGCCGATTCACTCTTAGATTTCTACTCTCTGTCCCTTGCTGTCAAGTTCTGTTTATCATTTCCTATATTAGTGCCTTTCTCTCTTGCTTTGTCTCTTCTCTTTGGTTTATTACCACTTACCAAATTTGATCCTTTGCCCCCACTATTTAATTCAAAGCCCTCTCTACTTCCCTAGCTATGTGGCTCATTAGAGCACCAGCCCCAGCATGATTCAGGTGTAGGCCGTCCCAGTGGTATAGCCCTCACTTTCCCCAAACCCATGAACCGGAACCCACTTCTCCCGCACCAATCTTTAAGCGACGTATTCATTTCTCTAATCTTTTTTGCATGTGGCTCAGGTAATAATGCAGAGATTATTACCTTTGAGAATCTGCTTCTTAATTTGGTGCCTAATTCCTCATAGTGACTATGCAGAACCTCCTTCCTCATCCTGCCTATGTGATTGGTATCCACATGGACCATGGCAACTGGATTCTTCCCCCTCTCGTTTTAAGTTCCTTTCCAGCCCTGAGCAAATGTCCTGAACCCTGGCACTGGGTGCGAAGGATTGCAGTTCTGATGAGAGGACACCAACGTGAAACGTGAACTCTGTTTCTCTCTCCACAGTTGTCATCAGACCTGCTGAGTATTTCCAGCATTTTCTGCATTCTTTCAACTCGGAGGTGTAAAGTGCCTGTCTGACTGACCAATGTATATTACTTAGGTCTGAGGAAACTTTGCATCTTGCATTGTAATTGCATAGCTCTCTACTGATCCAAACTCAATGTGGGAAACTAAATACTTTTAGGTAGGTTTTTTTCTGAAAAAAATAGTAACATGACATGTGCCCAAGTCCTTTCCATGAAGAAATGGCCAAAGTTTCCTGAACCATGATAATGCCATATATTACAACAACAGATTGAGCCCTAAACACCTGTCTGCTTCCAGCTTCTTAATCACTAATTATTCTATAAAACCATTAATTACCATGTTAATTTGTGTCAGGTGTCAATCAGCAATATCTTTTTTCCTTCCCAACAAGCACACTTTCAATCTCTAGACAATAAACCTCTCAGAATCTCACACAATTGGCTAAGCATCATGTTCAGTGTTCAGCTCATAATAAAATTAAAAATGCAATAGGGGATTGAGGGAATGATAAGTGATAAGGGGTGTTACAGTCTGTTGAGTTACATCATTAGACAGCTTACACATTACTGACAGAGAACTTAATTGAGGTGATCAACAACAGCAACTTGCATTTAAAAAGCACCTTTAATGTAGTAAAATGTTACAAGGTGCTTGTCAATCAATTATCAATCAAGTTTTGACACTGGTACACATTAGGAGATAGTAGGACAGGTGATCAAAATCTTGGTCAAACAGCTAGGTTTTAAAGAGCGTCTTAAAGGAGGAGAGTGAGTTGCAATGCTCGGAGGTTTCAGGAGTTTCAGGCCTTGGCAGCTGAAGGGATGGCTGCCAGCGGTGGAATGATTAAAAACTGGGATGTGCAAGAGGTCAGGTTTGGAGGAGCACAGATACCTCTGAGACTCTGGTGCTGGAAGAGGTTACAGAGATATAGAGGGGCAAGACCATGAGGAATTTAAAAACAAGGGTGAGAATTTTAAAACTAAGGCATTACTTAACCAGGGCCCACATAGATCAGTGAGCACAGGGCAGATGGCCAGAGTGACCAGCCAGCCCGGATTTTTTGGGGCCGTCTGGAATTTGGCTTTCCATGCTGCCTTTCTGGGATGCCATTTGTCCCATATTTCTTCTCTCTGCCTTTTTTAAAAAATATCTGCAGAAGCGCAGACACTAGCCGATGCAGCAACAACAGAGCAGCAGCACTGTCTGTCACTCTCCCCTGAGAGTTGCCTGGCTTTGGCAGGTGGCTTAGAGAGAGTGGGGGTCCAGAGAGGGAGTGGGTGGGATCCGGTGGATGGCCACCGCCACTGAACCCGAATTCGAAAAACCAACCCCAGTCAGGCCTGTGTGCAGCCAACATCCCGGGCACGGCCCCCCACACGGAGCCAGATCCCACCCCCGTTTCCGGACTCCCCAAACCTCATCCACGCACTTGCCAAAGCTGGGAGGAGAGCGGTACCGGCCAGTGCTGCTCCCTCATGGCTGTGTCTGCCCATGCGCACTGTGCCGGTTCAACCATGATTGGGCAGCGGCAATTGCAGAGTAACCCGGGACAAATGGTATCCTGGGAAGCCCACACCCAGAATGCAGGACAGGAGGGCAAATTCCAGGACAGTCCCAGAAAATCTGGCGCATTTGGTCACTGAGGCAGAGTCAGGATTGGTGGCAGTCACGTTTTCAGGCTGAAATTCATAGGGTCTGTGTACAGCCTTGTTAGCAGCCAACCCACCCCCTCAACCCCTGCCACTTCCCACTATTATCACCTTGCCAGCAGCACTCTCCCTGTTTATACAGCGAAATGGCCCTTATCTTTTCCTCTCCAACTTGTGCACCCTGGTGATGGCTGAATAAGGATTGGTGTCAGTTAGGGCAGCAGCAGAGTCTTGGATGAAGTGAAATTTAATTAGGGTGGAAGATGGGAGGCCAAGCAGGAATAGTCCAATCTACTGTTAATGCAATGTTGTCATTGTTGATTGTGGCACAAAAAAATTATAATAATTCCAACTCGACAACAACCCCAAAGCAATCTAGCACCTGCTACAGATGGCATTCCCCCTGCCATCTATGTGCAGTATGAAACGTTGACAACGGGCTGCTGCAGACCTTGCTCGGCAGTACCTGGCCCCAGAGATCCACACTGACATGATAGTAAACAGCGAGTAAGCAGATTTGATATTGTGGTTTTCCTTTTTATGATGGGTAGGTTCAGAAGAGTGAAATCACAGCCTCCTGAATTAAAGAGTACTAAAACTTCTCAAATGGAATTTCTACTTTCGGAATGATAGCTTTACATAGACGCGAAAGGGTTGGACAGCACAAACAGAGCAATGTGCTTGAGTATCACCCACCTCAATCTTTCACAGTGTTTCTACTCAAGACCGTTTATACTGTAGTGCCCCACACCTACAAAAGGAACAGGTTGGTCAGTTTCTTCCACCCTTTCCTGAGCCATGGGATCTTTCTGTCCAGCAGATTTTGCATGCTCCCTCCCTCACTATTCCGCTGCAACATTTCCCTTTGCTCCCATCTTTTGTTTCTGTACCTGTCACATTAAAACCTAATGTGATCTTGCACCATCATCAATTTGTCACTCTGCCCCGAATCAGCAACCACTCCCCATTGTTTGCATTCCTGCTTTCCTTTCCTTGCAGCTGGATTTGATTAAAGGTTATTCACCTCTCGAAACTTAGGAAAGGAAGAAGGCTATTCAGCCTCTTAAGCTTGTTCTGCCATTTAATTAGATGAATGCTGATCTGTATCTTAACTTCATTTGCCACCTCGGTTCTAGAACCCTTATTTTCTTATCGAGGAAAAAAGCAATTGCTGGAATTAACCCCCAGCCTCAACAGATTTTTGGAGAGAGTTCCAGGCTTCCACTACCCATTGTTGGAAGAAGTGCTTCCTGACCTCACCTCTGAATGGCCTAGCTCTAGTCTTAAGATCACAACCCCTTGTTCTGGACTCTGCCATCAAAGGTAGTACCTTCTCTCAATCCCTACCTTCTAACATCTTCCGGTTCCGATGAAAGGTCATTGAAGCCAAAACGTCAACGGTTTCTCTCTCCCTAGAAACCTGACCTTTTTTTTTTATTCATTCATGGGATGTGGGCTTCGTTGGCTGGGCCAGAATTTATTGCCCATCCCTATTTGCCCTTGAGAAGGTGGTGGTGAGCTGCCTTCTTGAACCACTGCAGTCCATGTGGTCTAGGTACACCCACAGTGCTGTTAGGAAGGGAGTTCCAGGATTTTGACCCAGCGACAGTGAAGGAACGGCGATATATTTCCAATTCAAGATGGTGGCTGACTTGGAGGGGAACTTCCAGGTGGTGGTGTTCCCATGTGTCTGCTGCCCTTGTCCTTCTAGATGGTAGTGGTTGTGTGTTTGGAAGGTGCTGTGTAAGGAGTGTTGATGAATTCCTGCAGTGCATCTTGTAGATGGTACGCACTGCTGCTTTTGGTGCACTAGTGGTGGAGGGAGAGAATGTTTGTGCATGGGGTGCCAATCAAGTGAGCTGCTTTGTCCTGGATGGTGTCAAGCTTCTTGAGTGTTGTGGGAGCTGCAATCATCCAGGCAAGTGGGGAGTATTTCATCACACTCCTGACTTGTGCCTTGTAGATGGTGGACAGGCTTTGGGGAGTCAGGAGGTGAGTTACTCGTCACAGGATTCCTAGCCTCTGACCTGCTGAGTATTTCCATCATTTGCACTTTTTATTTCAGATTTTGAGTATCCACAGTTATCTTGCTTTTGTTTTCAACTGAGCAAAGTGTTTGTTTCGTATTTGGTTAAAGCTACCTGCAACATAGAGTCATAGAGGTCTACAGCACAGAAAAAGGCCCTTAGGCCCATCAAGTCTGCACCGGTCAAACAAGTATCTTACCATTCTAATCCCTTTTTCCAGCACTACTCCCATAGCCTTGTATGCCATGGCATCGCGAGTGCACATCCAAATACTTCTTAAATGTTACGAGGGTTTCTGCCTCTACCACCCTTTCAGGCAGTGAGTTCCAGATTCCCATCACCCTCTGGGTGAAAAAATTATTCCTCACATCCCCTCTAAATCTCCTGCCCCTTACCTTAAATCTATACCCCCTGGTTATTGATCCCTCCACCAAGGGTAGACAGGAAGGAACTTTTCCCCTATCTATGCCCCTCATAACTTTATACACCTCAATCATGTCCCCCCTCAATCTCCTCTGCTCCAGGGAAAATAACCCCAGTCCATCCAATCTCTCCTCATAACTAAAACTCTCCAGCCCAGGCAACATCCTGGTAAATTTCCTCTGCACACACTCTGGTGCAGGTTTGCATCAGTAGGTTAACTGCATAACAGAATTAATAGAGATACATGACTTTTGCTAGGTCCCTTCCCATCAAGAAGCCAATCATTAGATTTTTATAGTCTGCTGAGAAATGTGAAATCGAGGACAATAAATCTAGTGGCTCATTATTACACAGTGGCCCAGCCTACACAAAGTACTGACTTCATTTGCATTGCTCCAAATGGCCATGTCCCTTGGGAATGAACAGAGAGATTTAAGCATATTTTGAAGAAAACCCAAATGGTGAATAAGAAAGTGTTGTGGATGTGGGAAATGGTCATTACAGTTAAACTGTTTGCTGATAGCTGACTGTCAAGATTGGCTGACTAAACTATGTGCTAATTAAGGTACCTTCTGAGAGGAAGATCATTTGCGTTGATGTGGCCTTCAATAAATGACACGGTGCTGAGCTGCTTTCTGTTTTACAGGCCAAATGCTTTTAATCTGGTGACGGATGTAAATAACTATCTGTCAATTAAATTATTGGTCAATGCAAACAGTTTGGGGTTATAAGAGAACATTGGCAATGAAAAGCGTCTGCGCACTATGAAACAGAACTGCATTTTATTACAATACACCAACAGGTTTAATAATCTTTCAGTTCAATTCAAATCTTTCAAATATGCATGAAGTCCAACTGTTTCAAAGAAAATGACACAGCCAATAAACTGTAATCTGCAAGGGTTGCATAGCCTGGCTCCGTCTAAATAATGAGACGTTGTTTTCAATGGAACCTTTGACTCATTGAAACAATTAAAGAGGAACTAACTCAGTAGGCTGAGGCAATATCTTTCACTGGTCGTTCTTGGTCCATTTCATACAATCTTATTACGGAGGCCATTTGGCCCATCGTTTCTGTGCTTGCTCTTTGGAAGGGCTATCCAATTTGTCCCACTCAGAATCATAGAATTGTTATGGCGCAAATGGAGGCCATTTGGCCCATTGTGTCTGCACCGGCTCTCCGAAAGGGCAACTCACCTTGTTGCATTCTACCGCCTTCACTCCATAACCCTGTACATTCTTCCTTTTCAGGTAACAGTCTAAGTCCCTTTTGAGTGCTTCAACTGAACTTGCCTCCAGCATACTCTCAAGCAAAGCATTCAAAACTCTAGCCACTCACTGTGTGAAAAAATATTTCCCCATATCACTTTTGCTTCTTTACTTAATACTTTAAATCTGTGTCCTCTTGTTCTCGAACTGTTTCTCCCTATCTATTTGACCCGTCATACTTTTGAATACATATATCAAGTCTCCTCTCAGCCTTTGTTCCTTTAAGGAAAACGGTTCTAACTTCTCCAATTTATCTTCATAACTGAAGTTCCTCATCCCTGGAACCATTTTCGTGAATCTTTTCTGCACTCTCTCCAATGCCTTCACATTTTTCCTGAAGTGTGGTGCCCAGAACTGGACAGAATACTCCCATTGCTATTTCCACATAGCCTTGCAAATTTCTACTTTTCAAGTGTATACCCAGTCATCTTTTGAAAGTTACAATAGAATCTGCTTCCATCACTCTTTCCGGCAGGACATTCCTGATCATAACAACTCGCTGTGTCAAGTCATTTCTCCTCATTTCATTCCTCCATGCTTGGGATTTTTTTTTGCCAATTATCTTAATGCTGTGCTCTCCAGTTACCAATCCTCCTGCCTGTGGAAACAGTATCTCCCTGCCTGCTCTATCATAATCCCTCATAATTCTGAACATATATTAAATCTCCCCTTAACCTTCCCTGCTCAGTAGTAATCCCAGTTCTCTGGTATCTCCATGTAGCTAAAATCCTTAATTCCTGGTACCATTCTGATAAATCTCCTTTGCACTCCTCCCCCAACCATCCCCTATTCTCAATGATTTCTGTTAGCTCCCTATCCCCAACAGATTAAATTTCACATCTTCATCTTCACCTGCATGATTTCCTGCATGATCTTCTGCCTCCCTGTCTTTGCAAACTTTTCTGGCCTGATCCCCTCTCAAAATGCTCAGTTCTTCTGAGTTTAAATTTATTTTCTTCCCATCTCCCTTTGCCCCAACGTTAATTGCAAATCTTGAGTCATTTGAGTCTCACCCTTTGAACAATCTCTGTCTTGAACCACCTGTGTCAGAACAAGGACAGCAGGCACATGGGAATACAACCACCTGCATTCCCCTCCAAGAAACATACAATCCAGAATAATATATCATCATTCCTTCACTGTCACTGAGTCAAAATCCTGGAACTCCCTTCCTAACAGCACTATGGGTGTACCGACACCACATGGACTGCAGTGGATCAAGGTGGTGGCTCACCACCACCTTCTCAAGGGCAATTAGGAATGGGCAATGAATGCTGGCCTAGCCAGCGACACACACACATCCCACGAATGAATCAAATGCCCATGGAACAAGGTTGGGTGTGGCCATGCTTTATAAACAATGCTTCCCAGATGGCGTTTCAGTCTTCTGATGCCTTCAGAAGTTGCAGCTGTTTTTAAAGTGAGGGTGGGGAGGGCGTTGGCAACCCGATCACCTCCCATTAACGGCCTGTTAAGCTTCTTGAAGAGCTTCTTAATGTGATGGGGAAGGCCACAAGGGGATTTTCAAAGTGGAGACTGGGAAATGCAAATGGTCTGATGCACATAAGGGCTCAGTAGTAAGGACCAATGCCAGGAACCATAATGCGATGTGGCTGATGAATTAAAGTCATACAAAAATAGGCTGATGCAAACATAGCGTGTCAGGTAACTTCCGATTGATCGTTTTGTCACTTACATGCACCATGATGCCCTTTGACCTCTGATTTCCTGCCTGCTCCATTCTGGAAAGCAATGGCAAGCCTGTCATGGCTGCTGTCTGCCTTTGAGCAATGCAATCTAGAGCTGGTTCCCATTTCCATGCAGTGTTTGGTGTCACTAACTGGGTGCTGATCTCACCTCAGGCCCAATTATTGTTCTTTTTTAAATTTCAAAATAGCAACCGTCAGAGATGCAGAAGTGGAACAGGGTTGGGGCTTGGGAATGATCTGAGCAGCAGGTTCCCAACCCTGAATTAAAAATCTTACTTTGGACCATCTCCCTTGCATCACTCAAGTCCTACTCTGGGGAATTCTATACTGCCTGTGTCCTACTCTGCAATGTTTCTGCCTCCAAACTCACTTTCTAAAAACCATTGGAAAACCCATCATTCTAAGCAGGTTTTCAGTCACCATTTTATTCACTATTTACTGGCTCAGTGTCCATTTTCCTTACGCCTCTCAGTAAAGCATCTTGAAATATTTTTTAATGTTAAGGGCGCTAACATTAATGGGAGGCTGTCAATGATTCTGTTAGGCATTCTATTTTTCAAAGATGTGGCAGAAGGTAGTTCCTCTACAGCTCCCCACTTGTTGGAGCTTTCATCCAGCTGATAAGTGGATGAATCATCCAGTCAAGTAATTATTCAGATTATTCAGTGACAATTTCTTTGGTAGCTGGTTACAAGTAGTAGTCAGTGTGTACATTTCATCTAAAAGGCAGACCCCTGAAACATCATTTAATCTCTATGGAATATGGAAATGATAAGAATGTATTGTCAGTTATATAACTGTTTGTATATTAACACTGGAGCTGGAATATGGTGAGTGTTTGGTCATGTAGAAAATGGCTGTGTTCTATCTCCGCAATGCTCCAGTGGGACTGTACATTGACAAATGAATACCAGCTATCTTAAATCAGATATAACCAAAAGGAACTCTCACTGGAATCTACACAGGCTCAAGGAAAATAGAGAGGGGCAGCATGGAAGAGTTAATTTGTTGTGATAAATGTGACTGCACTTCACCACATAACACAACTTTAGCATAGTCAAACATAGCTAATCAAGTGTTCTTGGAATTGCAAATTTTTCTGGGTACTTATAAGAAACTTCACATGTAATGAAGTGGTAAAACTTCCTTTATAGTAAGAAAAACATACACGAGTGACTGGTGAACAAGCTAAAGTTTTTAGGTTGTTGAGGAAGCAATGTATAACAATCCTGCGGGACATCAGTTTCATTTGTTCAGAGAAATTATTATTAATAATTAGTCTTAGATGCTCAATACATCCCGACTGTTGGGTTAACATCCATTTGCTTGTTCAAGTGACCATGTTCCTTGTGTGAACTTAGACAGTGACTATTGACAGACCAGATGACCATTGACAGCAGCGCACCTACATCCAACAACAGTAACTTATATTTATCTAGCATCTTTCACATAATGAAAGGCTCTTCATTGGAAAGAAAAAGAGTGAGGTAGAGAGTCAGAGAGGCGAAGGGAGGTAATTCCAGAGCTTAGGTCCTAGGCAACCGAGAGTACAGTCACCAATGGTGGAGCAAATAAAATCGGGGATGCTCAAGGATTAGATGAGCGCAGACATCTCAGAGGATTGTGGGGCTGGAGATAGGGAGGGGCAAAGCAAAGCAATGAACGGATTTGAAAACAAGGATGAGAATTTTAAAGTCAAGATGTTGCCCGACCTGGAGCCAATGAAAGGAGTGTGCACAGGAGTGATTGGGGAATGGGACTTGCTGCTAGTTAAGATATGGGCAGCTGAGTTTTGGATGACCTCAACTTTATGGCGGGTAGAATGTGAGAGACCAGCTAGGAGTGCATTGGAATAGTCAAGTTCAATCCTATCCTCACTGAATGTTTACTGATGTATGCTTTCCAAACGCCTTCGTGGAAAAGAGTAGAGGACTCAATGGCTTATTTACTCCTTATTGGACGAAGAATATTCTGATGTCCAGATCAGAAATATTATGTTCAAACCACCATATGTATATTTCTAGTGCAGGGTGTAATCTCATATGTATGGATTCTATCTGAGAATCTCTTAGCAATGAGCTGCCTAACAATAACAATTCTGCAATCATCTAAAACAAATGAATATAACTTACACTTGAGTTATTAGCTTATTGGGATGTTTTGTACAAAGCAGAAGAAATTAGATGTTTCTAATCATCCTCATTTTCTTTCATGATTCATTTGACTGGCAGAACGATTTGCATTTATATAGTGACCATCACAACCTCCGGGGGGTTCCAAAGTGCTTTGCAATCACTGAAGCGCTTTTAAAGTGTTGCCACTGTTGTAATGTAGGAAGTATGGTAGCCACTTTGCACACAAGTTCCCACAGACAGCAATGAATTAAATGAACAGATAAAAGGTTAATTGATTTTGGTTGAGGTATGAGAATTCTGCTGTTCTTCTGTAAAACAGTGCCACAGGAACTTTTATACCCTCTGTGCCTCACTGTAATAGCAGCCTAGGTTGCTGGAGTGAAACTTAATCCCACAACCCACAGATAAAACTGCTACCACTGAACCACGACTGACACCTGGTGAAATTATGCTAAGAGATTTTCAGCATAAATTGAATCTATGGTAACCCGGCCTCCGTACATCTGGTGAGTTGGCCATAAGTTTCTCATTCCACAGAAAGTGTTCCTCCAGTTAGAAGGTCTGTGCCATTGGAAGAGACAGTAAGCAAAGGCCTGCTCTTCCCCATGGAGTGAGAGGGAAAACTTAAAGAGAAAGTGACTTGGTGTGCTCCTGTACAATTCAAGAGGCTCTTTCAAGACCTAAACTGCTAAAAGCTTGGAAGGAGGCTGCCTGATGCCCCTACCACCAGAGACTGAACTCATGGTACCTCAGGAGAAAAGGAAAAACAAAGTTGGATGTTATTACAAAGAGATCATCAGAATTGTTCACTGGGTATTTCCTTTAGGGTTCTCCAGAGCAGCCAGCATAATATTGGTAGAGGAACTCTGTTAAGCTTGTCTATCTCAGAGTTTCTGACAATCTTTCTTCAAAAGACCACCCTCAGAAACTATATGTTTATCTGTGGAGAACAGTCAAAGCATCCACTAACATGCCATTTCAGGTCGAAGCAATTTAAGGGTGTGATATGTCATCACTATTTTATTCAACAAGAACATCAAATTATAACCAACTTCCTCAAGGTATAATTTGAAGAATGATTTTTTTTAATTTAAAATCAATTTTGGCTATTAATGGAAGATGCTCACTCTGTGCCATCTGAATTACTGTCTTTAAGAATGCTCATCATCTTGTGAATGGGAAGTACTCTTATAAATATTGGATTGTAACTAACCTTGTCATGATCTTTAACAAAATGACTGAAATTTATTATCTTTATTCCCTGTATCTTTAAAGAACCTGGCATTTCTCAAACCTCCTTGAAATTTACTGTGGCGATCACAGTAGACTCTCAGTTCTGTTACTGATCACTAGCTGTTTCAGTCTTGACTTGGTGGGTTGCATTCTCACCTCAGAACGTTTTGTGTCCAGGTCCTATTCCAGGGAACTTGAGCAGTACATTGACACTCCAGTGTAGTCCTGAGGGAGCATTGCACTGTTGGAGGTGCCATCTTTTTGATGAAACGTTAAACAGAGGCCCTTTCAGGTATATTCAAAGAGCAGGCAAGTTCTCCCTCGTGTCCTGGCCAATATTTATTTCTCAAACAACCCCTAAAATAGAGTATCTGGTTGTTATCATACCTTTGGTCACAGGAGCTTGCTGTGCAAAAATTGGTTGCCACATATCCTATATTACAACAGTGAGGGCATTCCAAAAGTACTTCATTGGCTATAAAGCACTTTGGGACATCATGAGGTTGTGAAAGGTGCTATTTAATGCATTATTTTTCTTTCTATTGTCTTGATCCTTGGAGTCTCACTCTGGCACTATGGTCCTCCACTTGACTGCCTTTCTGTTATGATGCCGGGTCATGCCTCAATACCTGTCACCACATCCAGCTTCACATCAATGTGGTTGGAATGTGGTTAACAGTCCTAGCACTCTATACATTATTAATTGGCTATTTAGATGCACGCAAACTATCAAAGGAGTTGCTTGTCACTCGTTTTATTTTGACTATATTTAAAAGCAGATAACCATGGGTTTCTCTAATCACCCACTGAGTAAATGAACTAAATGAAATGTTACTGAGCCGTGCAGGCAATGAAGATGCCAAATTCGACAGCTTATCCATTCTTTTTCATCTGGCATCAATCGTTCTCAGTCAGCTAGTGAGGGTTTAAGAATCTTGGGCAGGGTTTCCAACTCCTTCAAGCTACCCTGGCAGAAAATGCTGCATTTTATTTGGACATCAACTGAGGGCAGCGATGGACTTGGCTGATGCGCCCTCTGCCATGCTCACTGTCTACACTCGCCCGAAAAGAAAGCTCTCTTAAATAGGATCCTCGAGGGTTGATGGGACCTGTGGAAGAGTTCCCAGCAACAGGTGATCTCTTCAGGACAGAGGTGGGACGAATGGGATAAAAGGGCCAGCGTACTTCTCAAAATCAAGAGCATTCTCCTCACACGCACACAAAACACACTCACTTCCATCATAGCCACAGATGCTTTCCTTAAAATACCTAAAATAAATTCAACTTCCACCTTCCTGTCTGATGGTATTGATCATATCGGAACATAACTAGGAATTATAGAATTGATAAAGTTTTGCCAACTAGCTGGGACATTTATTATGATGGGTTAAAGGGGCAATTTCTCCGAGTCTGATAGTGGTACCAAAAAGGTCGCGGTCAGGTGAGCACGAAGCGGTTGCCCACTTAAATTCACTATTACTTGTTTATTACAGAGGAGGGTAGATTCCACTTTTGGAAGAAGAAATGGCTTACTTCACTTGCCCCTATATTATTTACCACTACACATGTTTGCCCATCTGATACGCTCCTACCGTCAAAGATCTAGATGGTGAGCATATACATATCAGCACTATTTCTTGATTTAACCAGCAGGTTCAAACAAGGTGTTATAGAAAGGTCTGGGACATATTAGGGGTTGCTCCACTCGCTCGCCTTACCCGACACCTCCCCAATAAATGGCACAGCAATCCATCTCCCAGTCTGACAGCTGACACAAAATACCCAACTGAGAAAAGAGCGTTAAAGCTAAGGGCAGCTCTGGTACCTGAACTCTTGACCGTTAGCTGGGAGTCAAATGCTCTAAGCTTGAATTGTTGCACAGTTCAGGAAACCAAATAGCAAGCTAGCATTTGATAGGAAACTTGCAATTGATTCCCCATTCTCACTGCTTCTTGGGGGAGAGTCCCAGATTTCCACCACCCTTTGTGTAGCACTGAGGAATGTGCTGCATTGTTGAAGGTACTGCACTGTCAATTGTGTGAGACCCTGTCGCAGTGGTTATGGTCGGCGTTGGGATTTCAAGGCAAGAAACAAGGAGTTCTGGTCACCTGGTTAATATTTTAACCAACAAACACCACTATCAACATCCCTTTGACCTTTTGTTTATGACATCTTTGGCAATCTCTCCTCTGCCTCCACCTATCACAGGCCCTCTATCCAAATTCACCTGTCCAACCCTCCTTAAACAGCTTATATTTCACCACATTTCTATTTCTCTTTAGTTCTGATGAAGAGTCATTTGGACTCGAAACGTTAACTCTGTCTTCCTCTCCACAGATGCTGTCAGACCTGCTGAGTTTTTCCAGCAATTTTTGTTTTTGTTTCAGATTTCCAGCATCCGCAGTATTTTGCTTTTACATCAAACACATTATCTGGCCACTGGCCTTACTATAGTTTATGGAATATCGCTGGCAAAGATTGGCTGCTGTGCTTAGCCAGTCACTGCACTTTACCAGTGGCACATTCCGTGCATTGCTGTGATATGTTTTGGCATGGTAAAGCAACGTTAATTAATATTAATTAAAGTATCTACATGTTGAAATTCTACGAGGTTCTTCATCATTCAACAGAGTATAACTGATGGATATTCTTTTCTGAAGGAGATTATTAAACTGCTGTAGAGTGTGTAATTGCACTCCTCATATTCCAATGCTGTTCTATTTAAATCTCTCTATTTATCTTCATAGGCTGAAAATATCTGTTAAGAAAACGAAAAGCATTATCACCAATTGCAGACCCCAGCTATATTCCAAGGTAGCATAAGGTCTGAAAAAAGACTTGAATTTATATAGTCCCTTTCACCAGCACAGGACCTCGCAGAATGGTTTACAGCCAGTGAAGTATATTTTGAAATGTAGTCCCTATTCCAAAGTAGAAAACACAGCAGCCACTTTGTGCACAACAAGCTCCTTCAAGCAGCAATGCAATAATGACCAGATAATCAGTTTTTGTGATGGGAGGATAAATATTGGCCAGGACGCCAGGAAGAACACTCCTGCTCTTCTTAAAATGTCATGGAATCTTTTATGCTCAACTAGGGGGCAGATGGGGCATCATCTGAAAGACGGCACCTCCGACAGACAGCCTTGATTTTTATGCTCAAGTCCTGGAGTGGGGCTTGAACCCACAGCCTTCAGACCAAGAGGAAAGAGTGCTAACTGAGCCACGGCTGACACTATTCCATCTACTCTCAGTGTCAATGCAGCATTCTCTGCAATCTTTACAGATTATATACTCAAGACCATTTAGACTTTAACTTTCTGACTCAGAGGTACAAATGCTGCAACCACACCAAGGTGGATATCTCGGATGCTGCAGGTGACATACTTAGAGAAAGTGTCACTAGGACCGTCGCATGATACAAGCAAGCAAAAGCTTATGGTGGACGGGGAAATTGGAACCTGTCACTCAAGTGGCCACTTGACTAAAGAATCAAGAATGACTGCCCTGTACTTCCCAAATGCAACATTATGGTGAAATCGGCCAGTCATGTTTTGTTCCTATTGCTCTTCAGTTGGAAAAGAGAGAGAAGTGCCAGCCATGTTGACTTTACCTCAACAGCCTGTTACCAACACATTAGCTGGCACAGCAGTACTAACCTGGAAAGAACCAGAGGAAGCAAAATAAAGCATTTTGATCTTGAATGACATTGGTCATGTCTTCAATGGAAATAAAAATTGTGAAAAATGTATCACGGGCAGCTGATCCATCATCAGCTGTCAAAGATACATTAAACTTCTTTAAAGCGATTTACAAGGCAAGCAAAGGCGCTGACTTAACATGGTTACCACAGGTCACCTGACACGCTTGGTGTTACAAGTTATAAAAGCAGAAAATGCTGGAAAATCTCAGCAACTCTGGCAGCATCTGTGGAAAGAGAAACAGAGTTGATGTTTCGAGTCCGTATATACGAAGAAGAGTCATACAGATTCGAAAAATTAACTCTGTTTCTCTCGCCACAGATGCTGCCAGACCTGCTGAGTTTTTCCAGCATTGCCTGTTTTCATTTCAGGTTTCCAGCATCCACAGCATTTTGCTTTTACCTATGCTATTACAAGTTGGTCAGTTTCTGGATGTTTCCAATGTGGATTGAGTTAGGTCATGCCAAAGCAAACCTCCTGTGGAATTTCACGGCTGCTTATGTCAAGAATTACTTCAAAGGTGAACTGAAATCTGCAACTGGCTCTCACCATTCTGCATTTCTATAAAGCTATCTTTCAGGCAGAGACAGAAAACCTACCATAACAGTAGCTCTGTAGAATGTGTTGATATGTTCTTCTGAGCTCATCACAGGGAAGAGTGGTTCATTCAGAAGTGATGGCTGAGACATTAAAAAAAATTAATCACCTAGGTTATAACACAATAGCCAAGTGCTGTCCAGACATGAGCTAGTCAATTGCCTTCTGTGGAATACTCATCATTGAGAGAGGTCATATGGCAAGAATCAACATTTTGAAATGTCCATTATTACAACACTCTGGTTGCTTTTGGCAGTCAGAAGAAGTAGTCTGCAAATCTACAAGACTGCAGGGTTCTCAATGAGTACTTTGTCTCTGTCTTCACGAAGGAGAGAGATGATGCAGACATTCTAGTTAAAGAGGAGGAGTGTGAAATATTAGATAAAATAAGCATAATGATAGAGGAAGTACTAGAGGGACTGACATCCTTGAAGGTGGATAAATCACCAGGGCCGGATGGATTGTATCCCAGGCTGTTAAAGGAAGCCAGGGAGGAAATAGCGCATGCTCTGACGATCATTTTCCAATCCTCACTAGGTACAGAAGAGGTACCAGAGGATTGGAGGCTTGCCAACATTGTACTATTATTTAAAAAGGGCACGAGGGATAGGCCAGAAAATTATGGGCCAGTCAGTCTGACTTTGGTGGTGGGCAAATTATTGGAATCAATTCTGAGACACAGGATAAACTTTCATTTAGAAAGGCACAGATCAGGGGTGTTTAGCATGTTTTGTGAGGGGAAGATCGTGTCTTACTAACTTAATTGAATTTTTTTAAGGAAGTAACAAGGAGCATTGATGAGAGTCGTGCAGTGGATGTTGTCTATGTAGATTTTAGGAAGGCATTTGACAAGGTCCCACATGGCAGACTAGTCAGAAAAATGAGATCTCATGGGATACAGGGGAAGGTGGTGAGTTGGATCCAAAATTGGCTCAGTGACAAGAAACAAAGGGCATGGTCGATGGATGTTTTTGTGACTGGAAACCTGTTTCCAGTGGTGTTCCACAGGGCTGAGTGTTGGGCCCCTTGCTGTTTGTCGTATATATTAATGATTTGGACTTAAATGTGGGAGGCATGATTGGGAAATTTGCAGATGGAAAATATTTGCTGTGTAGCTGATGGTGAAGAGGATAGCTGTCGACTCCAGAATGATATCAACGGTTTGGTTGAGTGGGCGGAAAAGTGGCAAATGGAATTCAATCCGGAAAAGTGTGAGGTAATGCATTTGGGGAGGGCAAACAAAGCAAGGGAATACTCAATAAAAGGGAGGATATTGAGAGGGGGGTGAGGAAGTGAAGGACCTTGGAGTGCATGTCCACAGGTCCCGGAAGGTGGTAGGACAGATGGATAAGGTGGTAAAGAAAGCATATGGAATGCTTTCCTTTATTGGATGAGGTGTTGAGTACAAAAGCATGGATGTAAGGATGGAACTGTTTCAAACGCTGGTTAGACCACAGCTGGAATTTTGTGTACAGTTCTGGTCACCACATTACAGGAAGGACATAATGGCTCTGGAGAGAGTATAGAGGAGATTTACAAGAATTTTGCCAGAGATAGAAAATTGCAGCTCTGAGGAAAGATTGGATAGACTCGGGTGGTTTTCCTTAGAACAGAAGAAGCTGAGGAGTGACCTAATTGAGGTGTACAAAATTATGAGGGGCCTAGATAGGAAAGGCCTATTTTCCCTAGCTGAGGGATCAATTACTAGGGGATATAAATTTAAGGTGATTTGTAGAAGGATTAGAGGGGACATGAAGAAAAACCTTTTTTACCCAGAAGATGATGGGGCATTTGGAATTCACTGCCTAAATTAGTGGTTGAGGCTGAAATGCTCAAATCATTTAAAAGGTACCTGGATCTGCACTTGAAGTGCTGTAACCTGCAGGGCTATGGACCAGGCACTGGAAAGTGGGGTTAAAATGAACAGCTAGTTTATTTTTTTTCTCTTTTTGGCCAGCGCAGACATGTTGGGCTGAATGGTCTCTTTCTGTGCTGTAACTTTTCTAAGGTTCTATGGCTTCTATGTTTCTAAATGGACTAGTAACACCATCTCTCTCCCTGCTGTTCTCAAGTTTGGAGCCCTATCTCTGTTACATTTTGGAATACATCACAGAGATAGTCAATTTCAATCGAAAGGAACTCTGCCTGCTTCGATCATTGCAGGGAAACAGACAGAGAAGTTTGAAGAACACTTCAAAATCCCAAAGCTGCATTTCCAGGGGAAAAAACAGGGCCACTATTAAAAAAAGCTGCCTCAGCTATGAACATCAGTGGAGAACTCATAAACAGTGAACCCTATTTTTTTTTGCCTTTTATTATTGAAAATTAATTTGGCCAGAAGTTAAGCTCCTCTGTGGTATAACTTGTAATTTTACTTGTGTTTGTGTGTGTGAGTGTGAGTGTGAGTGAGAGAGAGAGAGACTCTCGTATCTGTCTGAGTTGTTCTGTATATCGTTTGTGGGGTGGATTTTTAGCATAATAAAAACTAACCCTTTTGGGTTTAAACCCAAGAGAGCCTGTTGCACTGAGATCTTTGCAATCAGCACATAAACAGCTAAGTACAAACATTGAATTAATACCATCATCCTTATAAATTACAAAAATAATTCTGTTATGACTAATAAAGGAGTGCGAGTGAAAGACTGAAGTCCTGACACATGTCCTTACCTGGTCATAACAATAACTAAACTCAATGCTGCATAACCTCATGCTATCAAAACAAAATCAACACAGAATATAGAGTTATATCCAGGGCCCCCATGCTCTGAAAAGAAAAGAATTAACCTAATTCCTTTCCCCTGTTCTTGGAACCTGGGTAACACTGGCAAGACTGGGCAGAATTTTTCATCCTGCAGGTAGGCGTGCAGCAGAACTGATCAGGCATAAAATGGCACGTGATGACATTGGGTGAGCGTCTTGACATCGTCACGCATTCGCGTGATATTTCAGTCAGCCGCCGCACACTAGAGTCAGCAGCACGCCCGGCGACAATTAAGAGGCCTATTAAGGCCATTAAAAAGCCAACAGACGATGATTTATCGCTGCCTGTCCAATGTTACGATTGGCGGGCGGGCGAGCGAATCAGCCAGGCGGCCTTTGCAATTTTGAGGAAACCTCAGCCAAGGGCAGGATGAGGTTTCCGATATTAATTTTAAAAACAAATGTTTGGGCAGAATTTTTATCAATAATACGTTTAGGTGAGTGACTCTTATATAGGGTGGGAATTTTTTTCGGAATTTCATACTGTTTACTTTTGCATTAAAATTCTTATGCTCCCTGAGGCAGATCTCTGCCTTTAGGGAGTTTCACTGCTCGCCCTCTTCCTGCCCCCACACCGGCAGCCGTTAATTGGCCAGCCAGCGTGAAATCGCGGTCGGGGGCCGATTGCGGGCTGCACCCATTTCTCGGCCGCTCCCGGGCCCGGCCGATGACCCAAAAATCCTGCCCACCAAGTATACTGCCCAACCCAAGTTGCTTTGATGGTATTAAGAATCAATCTCATCATTTGAGAATAGCATCACATGTAGGCCAGGCCAGGTACAGGGTAGCACTTTGCTTCTCTGAAAGACATCAATGAACCAATTGGCTATTTACAATGATCTGGCATCTTATCCATACTCTGATGACAAGCCACAAACAACCAGGTTTATTTATTTCAATTTCACAATTGGCCATGATGAGACATGAGCTCATGGCCTCTGATTTATTATCCAATACCATAGCCACTAGGCCTTTACAACCCAATTTACATCTTATTATTGCTGGACAGGTACTGTCCTGGACAGATTTCAACAAAAACTTGCAATTAAAAAGTATTTTTCACATAGTAAAATGTCTCAAAGCGCTTCACAGCAGCATTAACAGACAAAGTTTGACACTGAGTCACATGAATTGACATTCAGACAAATGACCAAGAGTTCAGTCAAAGGTATTGGTTTTAAAGAACATCTTAAAGAAGGGAGGGTGCGTATTCCAGAGCTTAGGTCCTGGACAGCTGAAGGCACAGCCACCAATGTTGGAGGAGAAAGAAAACAGGGATGCACAAGAGGGCAGAATTGGAGAAAGGGCTGTAGGAAAATCTTAAACAGCACACCCATGTTTTCTGGATTCATCAAACCGACTCCTGGCCAAAACCAAGCCCTCAGAAAATCAACCCTTATTATGAGGTCACCAGCATGAACATTCTGGGAAAAAAAATCGCTGCAGTTAAAATGTAATGAATATGTATTTCATTATGTGAAATGATTGTTATTGTTTTCATTGCAAGGTACAGTCTGTACAAAAGGGCTTTTAAGTCTATACTTGAATTTATTATATATAAATGGCTGTGACTGAAATTTTCTTTTATCCAGATAATGCAGTCAAATCTTATTACAGTAATATGTTTTCTGAGCAAGTTGCTCCAGACTAATGGAGTGTACAAAGACTGGTTAAAAATGTTTTCAGCTGTGGCTTGGCCTTGGCACTCTTGCTTCTGAGTTATAAGTTCTAGTCCCACTCCAGGACTTGAGCAGAAAAACCTAGGTTGATACTTGTGGACATAACTTGATGAAGTACTGCACTGTTGAAATGTTAAATCGAGGCTCTGCCCATCTCCTCAGGTGGACACTTAAGATCCCATGGCAATGCTTTGAAGAGGAGCTGGCGAGTTCTCCCCGGTGTCCTGGCCAATATCTATCCCTCAATCAACATCACTAAACTGATTATCTGGTCATTATCACATTGATGTTTGTGGGAGTTTCCAGTGAGCAAAGTGGCTACCACGTTTCCTACATTACAACAGTGACTATACTTCAAAAGTACTTCATTGGCTGTAAAACATTTTAAGATGCCCAGTGATTGATAAAGGCACTGTAAAAATGCAAATTCTTTCTTTTCTGTAAGAGCAGGGGAATTCTCTCATTAAAAATACCGCAGATGTTGGAAATCTGAACTAAAAATGGAAAACGTTGAAAATACTCAGCAGGGCTGGCGGCAATTGTAGAGAGAGAGTGAGAGAGAGAGAAACAGAGTTAACATTGAGTTTCTTTTGAAATGTTACACAAAGACTGAAGATATGATTGTGAATTGGGCTGGGACTGACTTTCAAGAGTTTAGTTAGGTAGACAAGTGGACTAAGTTCAAGACACTAAAATCTGCAGTACCAAGGATTCATGAGTGAAGGTGAAGCGAACAGGCAGAATTAAGGTACTCGGGCTGGATATGCTCTGGAGCTGAGTCTGGGAAGGTTATCAGTTCATTTTGATGAGCCATTTGGGTCCTGTCGCCCAGTCTGAGTATGTCCTTTCAGCAGGACGATTTGACTAATGAGCTTCTGATGGACATCTTATTCAAGTCGTCTTCAAAGTTAGTGTTCCTTACCAAAAATATTTTACATGGCTTGCAGCATGCCAAAACCATCTTTTCAAAAGCATTCACAGTTGATTTAGAATATTTTTGACTGCAGTACTAATTGTTAACATTAAAAGAATTAACCAGATGGCAGGCATTGGAAAGAGTACGTTATTTACACACTGCTTGGGAAAGGTTGCAAGAAAATAAATTCTGCCTTTATGATGTTACTTTCATTTTGTCTTTGCAAATACACATAAGCAAAGGATTCTACACCTTATGAGCTATGAAGGCAACTGCTGAGTTCTCTAATTCACGATAAATCTTTTAACCAATAAATTATTCAATCTTTGCATTTAATGCCATGCAGTCACAAGAGCATACAGCTGAATAAATGATGACTATTGCTATTTTGTGATGATTAAAAACTTACTGACAGCACTTTTCTTCTCTCCTTAAGGAAGCCTCGAAGTGATTTACACAGGAATAAGTCTTTAAACAGGAATAAAAGTGTTTCTGATTTACTTGGCCCCGAAAGAAACTGCACAGAATGGTTAAACGTGCAACGATGAAGTACAAGTCAGGAGCGACAGAAAGGATATCAAACTGTAGCACCTGACTTTTCTCTGCCAGAATTTAAGTGTTTTAGGCACTGCTGCCAGTGTGAGGAATGTGAAAGGCATCCCATTCATCATTTCTTCATTGTAAACAACGCTTACATTTTTTAAACCAAACAATAACTAACAAGGTTAGCTGACAGCACCTTCCAAACCTGCGACCTCTACCATCTAGGACAAGGGCAACAGATCCATGGGAACACCACCAACTGGAAGTACCCCTCCAAGCCACTCCCTATCCTGACTTGGAAATATATTGCCGTTCCTTCACTGTCGTTGGGTCAAACTCCTGGAACTCCCTCCCTAACAGCACAGTGGGTGTACCTACACCACATGGACTGAAGTGGTTCAAGAAGGCAGCTCCCCACCACCTTCTCAAAAGACAATTAGGAATGGGCAATGAGTGCTCAGTTTAGTCAGATATAATGTATGAAGAAGCTACTTGTTGTTTGCTCTCCTAACCGCAGGAAGATGTGGTCTATCAGCAGAAAACGGTAAAATAAAAGTCAATATTTGCACAAATGGGTTAGAAAACATGAAACAAAATCAGGAATAACCATTTTGCCTTTGACGTCATTGAGAGAACAGGAATTTGCTGGCTCAGTTCTACAACATAAGCATAAAACCAGAGACATGCATTTAGCCCATGAAGTCTATTCCTTCAGTAGACCACTTTCAACCTATCATATCATGACCTTACCTCACCCATTTCATCTACTGAGAGTTTTTAATGGATACTTGTATGATCCCAAATGAACCCAAAATGCAGGGTGCTTATAAAGTCCTTGGTGCAACTTCGAGCTTTACATGTGCACTTGATAAAGGCAAATGGTAAATGGCCTATGAAGACAGAATTCATAAAGTATTTTTTCTCATGTTAATGTTGTTGAATACTGTGATAATGTTTCACTGATTGAAAATGGTGACAGTAGAAGAAAAGTTGAAATGGGCGTTATGTGAGCAGGAGGAGAGAATTCAAAGCTGATTCCAAAATGCACCACATAGGAACTCGCTTAACAACTGGATGAAAAAGTTGACTACATCCAAAGTTTCACGTTGCACAAGGACTTTATAAACATCCTGTATTAATCCATTCGTGGCGTCCATTGATAACACTCCTCTTACCTCCTATAGCAAAGTGCCAACATGTTGCATGGGGTGCTTAATCATCTCAATCTCTTCTAATTTTCTTCTTTTTTTTATTCATTCATGGGATCTGGGCTTCGCTGGCTGGGCCAGCATTTATTGCCCATCCCTAATTGCCCTTGTGAAGGTGATGGTGAGCTGCCTTCTTGAACTGCTGCAGTCCATGTGGTGCAGGTACAATGCTACACACAGTGCTAGGAAAGGAGTTCCAGGGTTTTGACCCAGCGACAATGAAGGAATGGCAATACAGTTCCAAGTCAGGATGGTGACTGACTTGGAGGGGAACTTTCAGGGGGTGGTGTTCCCGTCCATCTGCTGCCCTTGTCCTTCTAGATGGTAGGGGTAGTGGGTTTGGAAGGTGCTGTCTATGGAGCCTTGGTGAATTACTGTGGTGCATCTTGTATTTCAGCAGTACAGCTCCTGAACGGCTATTTATCCAATTTGTTTTTGCAGGATTTAAATGGCATCATTTCAACTGTTCCCAATTTAATGTCTTCACAACTCAGCAAGATAAATTTAATTTAATCTTTGGTCTCACTTGAGGCTTGTTAATTTTAAACCAGTGTTTAAATTCCCATGTTCCCAGTCTCGGTTAAATAGCCTGCTCATGTCTACATATCCTTCGCCCCAACGTTTTAAAGATCTGGTAGCGTTTGGGCTGAACAAAACCCAGGTCCTTTTTGCAATTCATCCCCTTGTTTTCCTTTCACACTGGGTGGAATCGTCCTAGATTTGCCCAAAGTGCGGAAGCAGGCGGAAAAAAGTCGTTTTACCCGTGGGCCACAATGGTGGGTTTTCACGCTGTACTGTCCCGTTCCTGGCGCGCCTTGCCTCATTAATAATGGATTCATGGGAAGCAAGCTGGATCGCTGGCAGGCAGGCTCAGATTAGCCTGCCCCACCGCCACCAAGAACTTTCTCGCTCTGGGCGCCATATTTAAAGCGCAACAGAGCGCATGCCTACTTCATTCTACAGACCAGGACTGTGCCAGGCAACAGACGGCCCCGAAAACAAAGATGGGGGCGGCGCCAAATTTAGTGACGCCTCTCTGGGGCGCCTGCTGGACACAGTGCAAGGTCACCGCGATGTCCTCTAACCCTGCTCTGGCTGCAGGAGGTCCACCTGAGGCACCAATCCAGCCTGGGAGGCACCACTGGAGCACAGAGGAGATCAGCCATCCAGTGCAGGAAGAGGATGAATGATCTCATCCGTTCCACCAGGGTAAGTCAACCACCTCATTACCCTCAACTCACACACTCACAAACACATCACACATCCACAGGGATCTCACACCTCAAGAGACCAACACCACTAACTCTCAAATATACCCTCACATCTCCATCAGGCTCATATCCTCTGGAGCTCATGTCCTCATCCTGTTCATGGCTCCTCCGCTCACCACACAAACATTCCACATGGTGCCATGCGTCCTGCTCACACTCTCTCCATCTGCTTTCATGCAGGAGAAGCTGGTTTACAACAGCAGGGAGAGATCCCAGACTGGGGGTGGAGTGGCACACGTTAGGTCTCTCACTCACTTTGAGGAGTGTGCCGTCGCACTGACTGATGAGGACATCAACTGAACCTGTGCCGGTCCAGTGCAGTCGGCAGCGAACACCCACGTAAGGACCCTGCGCCCCATCATCCCTCTCTCAGCACAACTGTGAGTGCTCTCTCTCCTGTTTTGACTGTGCTGCCATACACTAATTATCTCTCCTTTGGTTCACAGGGAGCTCTGCCAAGCGACTGACACCCTCAGCCAGCCAATCCCTCAGCTCCATCCAGGTCCTCATTTCCAGCTAAGAAGACACCTCCACCATTGAAGAGCTGGAAATAAGCAGCCTGGAAGACCCGTCACAGCGCTTACCCACACCCTGCACTAACGCAGAGACACACACCTCGGTGGGACCTAGATCTACAGCAGGCTCGGGTTGACAATCTGGTGGTCACCGCATGGACACGTGTCCACAGCAGGAGCAGGTTCAGCAGAGCTCCTCAGCACTCGCATGACCGGTGGGCAAGAGGCATCTTTGAGGTCCGAGTCAGATGATGAGCCTCTGGATTCGGCCTTCCTACTCATCGTGGAGAGTCAGCAGAAGGCAGGGGAACATCATGCAGAGCTGGTGGACGCCCTCAACAGTGTGGCATGTGAGTCAGAGGAGTGTGTCTGCCTTCTCTCTGATGAAGTGGTCCTCACCTGTGTGCCTATAGAAGTCTCCATGGGGAGGATGGTAGACACCATGGAGACCCTCGTCCAGCAGAACGTGGAGATGTCAGCAGACTTGCACTCCATCGCGGAAGCCATGGGTGAGTTTCTGCAATGGCAATGCGAGAGGGAAATGGGGTCCCTCAACATCCTTCCAGATGCTCCTTCCCCTTAAGGAGTCAGGCTGGAGCCCTCGGGCACCAGAAGGGAGGGGGAACAGCAGCTGGACACCCCAGGGTCATCCACTCAGGAATCTCAGAGGCTGTTCACTCCCTTCGAGTCCCTTTTACCTGTGACCCCCTCAGTCTCACCCTCTGTCACCGCAGAGGAGCAGCTGGCCCAAAGGAGGGCAGCCAAAGTAAGCCTCAAGGCCTCGGCTCTCCAGAGGGCCCACGCCAAAGTCATAAGAAGCAACACGACCAACCATTGCATAGGCTGTTTCCACGCTTGCTTTGGATGTCAGGGCAGCACCTAGAAAAAGTGTTAGGTCTAGGAAAGTGAAGAAATTCTGATAACAAGGGGTGAACACATTTTGTCACTTTATAATCTTAAAATATATACTCTTTCAATGAATAATGTGTAATGTTGTCTTTCAGCTTCATTGACAGTCCTCCCACTGCATTCCCCTCTCCCCACAACTAGCAGTTCAGCTGCATGCAGCTGGACCATGAGTGATTCCGGAGGGAGAAGTGTGTGTGTGTGGCAGGGCCTTTCAGAGCCTTGTGTAAGCACTCTCTCACGCAGGCAGAACCTTCATCCATCACACTCATCTCAATGTCCCGAGCATTTTCAATGCTGCCTGCTGGGGTTCTCTTTCAGTTGTCCATCTGAGTTGACCTGCATCTCCACCCACCAATTGACCGCACTCCCATGCAACACCTGTGCCCATCCAACATGAGGCTCCGCTCACTTTCGATTTTGACAATGATGGTCGTAAGCAGATTTTTGCTCAACTTCCTTGTCCTTTCCCCTCACCCAGTCACCCATTCCCTTACCCGCATCACTGTCGATACCCCTGGCATCACCTTCCACCTCCCCACTGTCACCTACCAACCTGAGCCCTTGTCTTTCCAGGATGTCTTGGTGAATGTGCACGTTCTCTACCTTCCTGAGAATCCCACCCCCATCCACATTGACCTCCCCAACCTCCTCCTTCCCACCCCCAGGGTCCGTGTCTACCTCTAAGTCCCCACCAACCACCCTCGCCTTCCCTTCTACCCCTACCGATGTACCCTCACCCTCCCATGTTCCATGAGCTGCTTCACTGTGGAGCCATGTCCATGAGAATCCACCCAGCATGCGATTCACGTGTTCCTCCAGGATCCAGTAGCTGTAGGGCTCCATCATCTTCTGCTCCTTGGATGTCTGTGCTCTGAGCAAGGCCCTAAAATAAGTTCCAACTTTTGCACTTGTCCAGACGTGTTCTGGGCCGGCGTGTTTTATCCCTAGAGTAATGGTAAATCTGGCAGTTCAGTCAAAGTGAAGGCGTGGGGAGTAATTCTTGTTAAAACTGAACTTATTGTAGCTAATTAGATGAGGTGATGCATTGACTGTGAGAGACTGCATTTTTCAGAGTGAAAGAAGGGTGTGAAAAGAGAGATGTTATACCAGATGTTTGAGAATTTGGGAAACCAATCCCTTCAAACTTGAAATCTGTGGTGCAGTGAATTCTCTCGGATCGTGTAGCATAAGTGTCACCCTAAGTATATGTGTAATTCTGATTAATAATAGTCATTATATATATGGGATTCTTGGTAATAACAGTTATTATTCCCATTAAAGCCATCAAATTCCTTTGTGCCTTAACATCTTGTGGAATAACTTCCAAACTCATGTAAATGCATGCAGTCCCTAACATTAATACAACAAACAGAATGATAGACTGATGCATCTGCACCCCATCATGAAACATTGGGCAGAATTTTCCATGCCCATTGGCGGTGGGCATGTTTGGCGACGTGAGTGGACAATATGGCGAGAAGGCCAAAAATCGGTTTCATGATGTCGTGAAGCCAATTTGCAATCGCCCGCTCTGCCCGTCAATGGCGGGCTGCTTTACCCGCTGTGGGGAGTTGGGGACCTCATTGTAATACATCTGCATACTATACATAAGCGACATGCACCTGGTGAGCTGCATTTCGCTCAGGACTTCGAGGTTTGTTTGCCGATCTGGCTTAGGGTAGCACTCACAGTCAATGGTGCCAGGCTTCGCAGACAGCACCACATCACTTTTAGGGGGCCTCACAGGCAAGTCTCTACCTTCTAGACCAGCCATAAGGTAGGGATGGCTTTTCAACAGCTGCAGGGCTAGGGCTTCGGGAAGGGGAGAAGTGGCCTCAGACAAGGGAAGAGGCTGCAGGGTGAGGGCTGTGCTGGGGAAGGGAGGTGGGGTGGGGGGTGCGTATCCCAGGGTGTGTGGGGGGGCACAAGTTGATCTGTTATTTTACATTCATTCATGGGATATGGGCATTGCTGCCCAGGCCAGCAATATTGCCCATCCCTAATTGCCCTTGAACTGAGTGGCTTGCTAGGCCATTTCAGAGGGCAGCTAAGTGTCAACCACATTGCTGTGGGTCTGGAGTCACATGTCGGCCAGACCAGGTAAGGACAGCAGATTTCCTTCCCTAAAGGGTATTAGTGAACCTGATGGGTTTTTACGACAATCGACAATGGTTTCATGGTCATCATCAGACTTTTAATTCCAGATTTTTACTGCCATGGTGGCTGTGCAATTGGCCTCAAGATGGTGAGCGCTGAGGAGGCAGGTGTCCAGAGGAGATGAGGCCAGATGGAGCTGTGAGGGTGCGTGTGACAGAGTGATGTCCCTTGAGCTGGCAGTGAGTGAGATGCCAGTGAATGTGTGATGGGCTTGAGAGTGTGAGTTTAGAGTGATGAGATGGTTGCCTTATCCTGGCAACATGGATGAGATCATTCATCCTCTTTCTGCATTGGATGGCCAACCTCTTCTGTGCAGCATTGGCACTGATCACCACTGCCACCACCTACCAAGCCGGAGTGGTGAGATTGCTGGACCTCCGGCAGCCACAGCGAGGGTAGAGGACATCACGCGGGCCTCCGCGACGTCCAAAAGGCATTCCAGGGACGAGTCACTGATTCGGAGGGCTGCAGTCTCCTTGTCTTTCTGGGCCATGTCTCCTGTGCAGCAGTCCTGGGCTGGAAGCACTGAGGTGTGTGTGCGCAGCTGCACTTTAAATGTGACACCCGGTACAAAGAAGTGGTGAGGTGACGGCGTGGCGGGCAAATGACAGGCCACCTGCCATCGGAATGGCGTGTTTCCCGGGAATGCGTGATCGATGAGGTGGGATTGGGATGATATGGCGTGAAAAGCCGCCAGTGCGGCCGGCGAGTAAAACGTTCTTTTTCCCGTCCGCTACCGCACTTAGTGCAAATCTGGGACGATTCCGCCCATTGTCTTGTTTCAATAATATATTACTACAAATGTTATCACATTTGAATTGACAGGTATCCAAGGGTTGTGGTCCTCTCATTTGGAAGGACTTTGACAGGTTCAGTGAGTGAAGCGTTCAAAGAGCTCCCGACACCAAGAACTCCCCAGCCTCCCATTCCAGTCAGGGTGCTTCAATCCAACAGCAGTTAAAATACATGTTTCACTGTCAACTTGCCTCTATTATTTAAAAGAAATATTTAGTCATTCGTAATAAAAGCAAGATAAAGGCAAATTTGCTGACAGCACCGGCAATGTCATTATATTTTTCTTCACCTTGTTGCAAAACATCAGAGTGCCTTGTAAATCAGATTACCCCATCATCTGGGAAACAGGTGAATTAATTCCCTGTGCAACAGGTAAATTAATCAGATTCTTCCAGCTCAACATGTAGCGTATATGCAATTTAATGCGCTCGGGTTCTTACAGGAATTAAAATTTGTTTCCTGAGCTGTGTTTGTTACATTTGTTCCCTAACATCAGGCCAGTTATGACGTAATCCATAAACCCCAAGATCTAAAATTAAATCTCAATGTAATTTTATCTACAAATTTACATGTTTTGAAAAAAAAAACACCCTTGTACAAGGTTTTCTGCTAACCATTATATTACAGGTTTGATAAAAGGATCGCGATCTGATGGCTATCTCGAAGGGACCCATCTGACAACAATAGGGGGTGTTAATGTATCAATTATCAAAATGTTGAATGTTCCACCAAGAACAGAAGCAGCGCTATCTTAAACGTGTAAATGGTTCCCCTGAGTAGATATTCACGACAGATCTGAGTTTAGGGAATAATATTTCAATGGTAGATTTTTTTGTTTTGACAAAGCATGTGTTAGTGTGATTGGAATGCACTGTCTGAAAGGCCGATGGAAGCAGGTTTAACGGTAATTTTCAAAAGGGAATTGGATAAATTGGAAAAACATTTGCAGGGCTATGGGGAAGGAACAGGGTGGTGGGACTAATCGGATAGCAATACGATGGTCCGAGTAGCTCATTCTGTGCTGTATGCTTCGCTGATTGTGTGAAGCCGACTGATAGCTAAGCCTAACATGTTGACTGCAGGAATAAAACCATCTACTGTACAAGCTCAGTGCACATATATATATATATATATATGTGCATTTGCACCTAACAGATGGGGGCAATAATGGATTCAGTAGAGATGTTTATAAATATCATAGAATCACAGAATTCTTACCACTTGGAAGGAGGCCTTTTGGCCCATCTTTTCTGCACCGGCTCTCCAAATGAGCAAAGCAATTAATTCCATTCTCCCACCTTCTCCCTGTAATCCTACACATTATTTATTTTCAAATAACAGTCTAATTCAGTGCTTCAATTGAACCTGCCTCCACCACACTCTTCGGAATACCATTCCAGACTCTAACCACTTACTGTGTGAAAAATATTTTCCTCATATCATGTTTGCTTCTTTTACAAATTACGGTTAAATCTGTGCCTGCCCTTTCTCGATCCTTTCATGAGTGGGAACAGTTTCCCCCTATCTACTCTGTCCAGACACCTCATGATTTTGAAAACCTCTATCAAATCTCCTCTTAGCCTTCTTTTCTCTAAGAAGTATAGTCCTAACTCTCCAATCTACCTTCATAACTGAAGTTCCTCATCCCTAGAATCATTCTTGTGAACCTCTTCTGCACTGTTTAGACTCAGATGTTTACAGCACAGAAGGAGGCTATTCGGCCCATTGTGTCCACACTGATCAACAAAGATCTGACTACACTAATCCCATTTTCCAGCGCTTGGCCCAAAGCTCTGGAGGCTATGGCAATGCAAGTGAACTTCTATTTTCTTTTAAGTGTTCTGGAAATCTCTAAAGCCCAACAACAATCTTTCTAATGCCTTCACATCCTTCCTAAATTGCGATGCCCAGAACTGGATGCAATACTCCAGCTGAGGCTAAGCCAGTGATTTGTACAAGTTCAACATAATTTTTGCGCTTGTACACCATGCCCCTATTAATAAAACCCAGGATACTGTGTGCTTTATTGACCACACTCTCAACATGTCCTGCCACCTTCAATGACTTATGCACACATACATACACTCTGCTCCTGCATCCCTCTCAGAGTTGTACCCCCTATTTTATACTGTCTTTCCATGTTCTCCTTACCAAAATGAATCACTTCACATTTCTCTGCATTGAACATCATTTGTCACCTGTCAGTCCATTTCACCAACTTGTTCACGTCCTTTTGAAATTGTACACGATCCTCCTCACAGTTCGCAATGGGCAGGTTTATCCGGTTGGCGAGCGGGGGTGGGGCTGGCTCGCTGACAAGTAAAATGACACGGGGTGATGTTGGGTGTGCGTCCCAACGTCTCCCCGCGTCCTTTAAATTTTCAGTTCAGTGGGCGCGCAACCGACTCGGTTACACGTCCGCCGATCTGTCAATGGCCTATTAAGGCCATTAGAAAAGTAACTCAAATCATTAATGGACCTGTCCGTCCAACCTTAAGGTTGGTGGGCAGACGAAGAGCCCAGGCAGCCTTCAGAAAAAGCATGAAACCTCATCCTTGGGCGGGATGAGGTTTCATGAGGGATTTAAAAATTTTAGAACATTGTTAAATAAAAGTAATGGACATGTCCCAGCTCATGTGACAACGTCACATGAGGGGTCATGTCATGAAAATTTTTTGGTACCTTTTAAAAAATTTTTATAACTTACAACGATCTCCCTGAGGCAGCACTTTGCGTCAGGGAGATCTGTGCACTCTTTTGTGCGCATACGAGTAAGAGCGCACTCCCGGCTCAGGGAATCATCCCCCACCCCCCACCACCACCGCCCGCACAGGGAGCGCTCAGCACTTCCAAGCGGACGTCACGCGGGGCAGGCCTTAACTGGCCCGCCCACTTAAAATGGCGGCGCGCCCCTGACCAAGGGCACAGATCGGAAACCCACCCGCCTGCTTCTGCACAACAGGAGGAAAGTGCTGCCCAATGTTTGAGTTTTGTATCATCTGCAAACTTTGAAATTCTGCCCTGTACACCAAGGTCTAGGTGTATATATAGGTGTTTATATCAAGAAAATTAAGGGTCCCAACAGTGACCCCTGGGGAACCCCACTACAAACCTCCCTCCAGCCCGAAAAACATCCATTATCCGTTACTCTCTGTTTCCTGCCACTCAGCGAATTCTGTATCCATGTTACTCCTGTCCCTTGTTATGGCACAGCGGATGGTAAATACTGAGCTGCTCAAATCCCGAGGGGAAACTTGAGACAACTGCCACAACTGTTTTGCAATTTATACAAATTTTGAGATGCATACCTTGAATTCAGTAGTAATAAGACCACTGAGTCTGCTAGGTTTCTTACATAACTAAATTAAACCTTTATTAGCAGAAGAAACGATTTTAAGCACACACATAGATCTACAAATTACTACTATGATAACTTTTAAATCCCCTAGTTAATCCAACTCCCAGTTACACTTTCATTAAGGCAACAGTAAGACACATAGATTTTAAAAGACCCAGGCAAAGAAACATGATACCCTGAACAATCCAATTCAAAGTGAGTTTTCTTAACTTCAGTTCTTTGTGGTCATTAGCTTGATGCTTAGATGCTGAAGGCTTTTCACACTTGCTAGATCATAGAATGCCTTCCCTTGCACATAGCCTTCTCTCCTTTATCCATATTTCCCCCTTTGAATGTAAATTCCCATTGTTTCACTATGTCTTTGGACCTTACCTCTCTTATAATAAAAACATTCATCATAGTGTTAATTTTACCAGTAATCTTTGGGAAAAATAAACACATTGTTTCTTAATTCTCCGAGCTAGGTGAAACATTCCAATCCTCTTTTGAATTGAAACTAGTCTAGGTTATCTAAAATGCAAATGTTCCCTTTACACATATGTGTACCTACTTAACATTTCAAACCGGGCAAAGCCTTCAGACCAGCTGCCTTTAACTCAATTAAGTTACACACACACACCACGATTACTCTACAATAAATTCCAATAATGTTATGAAAATTATTATATCTTCCTGACACCCTTTTGTTCCATGAGCTATAATTTTGCTCACAAGTCTGTTTCAACTACACACTGAAAGATTTGTAGAAACTGAGAGGCAAAACAAATATTTTGCAATGCATAATCATAAAAGTTTCAAGATGAATGGGGAGCTGGCCATCTAACACATGAGGTGGAGGAATTAGGAAAAAAGCACCTGGAATATTAATGGATTGGTAAAACCTTGACAGAAATAGAGCAAGCGATGTACAATAGCTGTTTCTCTAGAGTTCCTTCCAACATTAATGAGCAGCCCCTCAAGAAGCAATCCCATATTGGCGAGAATATATGACTTAAAATGAATAGCCAAACATAAACAAATCTGTGAGGAATCTGGTAATGAGGATAGAGATCTTGATGCCTATTCACTGGAACACAGAGAGCCAATGCAGCTGGGCATGAAAGGAAGAGTGTTTGTGTGCAGTTTTGTACAGCGGAGTACTTGAGCTGAGGTGTTCTGAACCAGATGAAGCTTATAAAATTTAAGAACTTGTTCCTAAGGCACTGAAGTTTCAACAAGGGAGGGTCTGAGGTGCTTCATAAGTGAGTCATATGCCAGAGGTTGAAGGTGGTAGCCCCCACTATGTCTTGGATATGGGGTAAAACAGCTCAGCGTGACCAGGCACCAAAACGGCACATGGCAGCGCCCAGTTTGACCAAGCATCCAGGGGTATGAATGGAACTGGTGCCAGGGGCATGTCAGCAATGGAACACCAGCAATTCGCTCAGACTATCGAGTTGAATGTCTTCTCTCTGCATCACTGTATGGATCCCAAAGTAAAACAACTTTGAATAATTTCAACCAAATTTCAAGTCACTGCGAGTCCATAGCACAAACTGACCCCCCCGCCCACCCCCAGCTAATTGTCACTTTCATAAGAATGGCCAGCCTGGAATGGAGACTTTCTTTGTAGCAGGGGATGCTCCTTTGAAGTTTAGAATGAAGCGGTATTCATCAAGCACAAGCAGCAGGAGCTATAACCTGACTTCCCTGGGGTTGATTCCATTTACAAAAGTAGAAAATATTGAGGTGGAAAGCTGAAAAATGACAAAGGCAGCGTTTTTAGCTGAGCGGGCGGGCACACGCCCGACCCACTTCAGCATAAAATGACACGTGATGATATCGGGTGAGCACCCCAATGTCATCGCGCACTCGTGTGATATTTCGGTTGGTGGGCGCACGTGGGAGCGCGCCGGCCAACAATTAACAGGCCTGTTAACGCCGTTAAATTAATAATTAAATGGAAATTTTCGCTGCCCCAGGCAAATCGGCCAGGTGGCCTTTGGATTTTTTTAATGAAAACTCATGTCCCTGCTCATGTGACAGAGTCACATGAGGGGATGTGTTTTTAAACATTTTTAAATACTTTATTTGCGTTTGTAAAAATCTTCAGCTCCCTGAGGCAGCTCTGTGCCTTCGGAGGGTGGGGGGGCTTTCATTGCATGCATCTGCACACATGCGCAAATGTCCACACTCACCCTCCTCCCGCCCCCACCCTGGCAGCGCTCAGCGGGCAATTCGCGCTGACCGTCCGTTAATTGGCCAGACAGCGTGAAACCGGGGTCGGAGCCTGATCGCGGGCAGCAGTCGGCTTCGTGGCCGCGCCCGGGCCCACCTGCCACGCCCGCACGATGAGGTAAAAATCCTGCTCAAAAAATATACCACTTGAAAAGGATGCAACAAAATGTGGAGCGGTGGACTGAGGCGACATCGGCGTTCATCATTCAAGGAACCTGGTACGAATAAAATTGATCCTAATTGGCTCCTGCGACGTAATATTGCATTTTGCTGGACTGACCAGTCAGCAGCCCTACAAACCGGATTCTTCATCACAATTTTCTTTTGTTCAGTTCTGTGACCTGGTTCCTACAAATGCTAAAGATACACGTTGCACACACAGAGCCCTAGAACTACAGAGGCAGTATTCCTCTGTTACTGTGCCTGTTAACAAAACTTAAAATGCCTGCAGCCGCTTCATAGTATGCCAAAGTATATCGTACATGTTCAAGAAATTACTTTCATATGAGTAAGAAATTAAATAATCATGAAAAATATTCCACTTACTAATAGATTCTTTGAAACGTTTCTTCCCAAGGGAAGATGATTTGAGTTAGTCAATTAAATGAACAAGACCTGAAGTAGACATACAGCAGGAAACTTCAATTTAGGGTGCTGTAAAGTAGGATTGGGATCTGATACAGATAGAGCAGCACCAACCACAACCTGCATTTATACAGGACACTTAATGTAGAAAAATGGCCCACGGAGCTTTGGGTGCATGAGGGAAACAGGAAAAGGACTGAATTTTGCCTCTGGGTTGGGAAACAAAGATCGGGTCTATTTCTTTGTCCCAAACTGCCACCGGGGGAATACAATCACTAATTGGGATTTTCACACGGGTGCCACCTCAATTGGCACGGAGACAGGTTCTCTGTCCAATTAAGAATGGTGGGTGGGGTCTTGAAGCTGCAGGGTCAATCAGAGGCCGTCCAGTTTGTGAGGGGCAGCGGGCTGATGTGGAGGGTAAGTAAAAGAGAGGGTGCTTCAAAATCAAGACACCTGCTCTCCAGCTTTTTAACACTTATGATTGAAACATAGATTCAGCAGCCAGGCCATCAGGGGAGACGGTGGTGTCGTGGTAACGTCACTAGGTTAGTAATCCAGAGGCCTAGGCTAATCCTCTGGGTACTTGGGTTTACGGCAGCTGGTGGGATTTAAATTCAATTAATAAAGTCTGAAATTGAAAACTAGGCAAGGTGACCAAAACTATTGTTGAATGTTGTAAAGACACATCTAGTTTACTAATGCTCTTTAGGAAATCTGTGGCCCTTATCCAGTCTGGCCTGGCCTACATGTGACTTCAGATCCACAGTAATCTGGTTGACTCTTAAATGCCCTCTGAAATGGTCTAGCAAGCCGTTCAGTTCAAGGGCAATTAGGGATGGGCAACAAATGGTGGCCAAGCCAGAGTCACCCACATCCCATGAAAGGATAAAGATAAAAAAAAGGGTCCACCACCGTGAAAACCCTCTAAAGGGTGACCTGTGGCTGCTGTCGTACCCAGACAGGAGGAACTCTAAGCCTGTCCAAAGTGCTAGCCCTCCAGGCACTTAGACTGCCCCCCACTGCTTGTGGGAATCTGGAGACTGACTGAAAAATTCTAGGTGGGCTCAATCAGCCCTCAACGAGCTAGGCCAGCTACAATCCTCAAAAATTGCCCAGAGGCAGGGAACCAGCACGCTGCCCAGCGGGGCTAGTTTTAGGCCTTGGAGGGAGCCGAAAATCAAGCCCTTTTAAAAATCCAAAGGAGGAGAGATTAGTTCAAGGAACCAAAAGCTTGATCCAGGGGGGTCAGTTCAAGGGGGTCTCAAAGCTGACAGATTTTATCTGCTTAACTAGAGGAAGCTATGGTCTATCCAAGGCTGAAATTAGGACACCCCCAATTGGCTTCCTCTACCACCTCCCTCCCTTTACGTAGTCCACCAGGCCAAACTTCCTCTAAGATTCCCCCGTTGACCGAGCCCTGAACTCTCCTCATCTCAGCATCTCACATTCTAACTTTTGTAAACTTCAGGTCATCTAAAACTCTGCTGCCTGTACCGTTACTCTCACTAAGTCACATTCACCTATCGCCCCTAGGTGCTGATCTACACTGGCTCCTGGTCAAGCAATATCTTGTTTTTAGAATTCTCATATATCCTTCCATAGCCTTGCTGCTCCCTATCTCGGTAATCCCCTCCAGTCCCATAAACCTCCTAGGTATCCTCACACATCTAATTCCACCACTGGTGCAGTCCCTTCAGCTGTCTTGGCCCTAGGCTCTGGAATTACCTCTCTAAATCTCTCCAACTCTCTATCTCACTATCCTCCTTTAAGATGCTCCTGAAGATCGTCCTGTTTGACTAAGCTTTTGATCATCTGCGCTACTATCTCCTTATGTGGTTCAGTGTCTGATAATGTTTTCTCATGCTCCTGTGGTGCACATTGGGGCATTTCATTACGTTAAAGGTGCTATACAAGTTGTTGTCTATAAGTACAAGCTGTGGATAATATTTGTTAATAAACATGTTGATGGAGGGTTGCATTTTGTACAAAACAGTTATTTAATTTTTAACATCTCACTCACACTGTACCACCACCCCAATCTCATAGCCCTGAGCGACGCTGGACACCAAAGATGCTGATAAGTAATGAAGACATATGGATGCTGTTGCAACATGCCTGCCGATATTAAGGCAAATGTATTGTATGTCCCACATTACTTAAAGCAGAATATCTCTGGGTCATCAGGTAACAGGAGGCCCAAAATTGTCTAATTTTCCTCCAAATGCCCTCCTAAGTTACAGATATAATTCATGGTCAATCTCTAGAGGGGTTTCATTCTCAGTAATTTTTCATGTAAGACAGCAAGGTTGGTAAAGCAGCAAATCCTGGCATCTTGTGAATGCCCAATTCATGCTGTCAATCACAAAAGAAAGGACAGAAACTGTATACAAGGTACATGCCAGAAGCTGAATTCCGGAGCTTCAGCTTCTTCATGAGTTCAACTTTCAAACTGGCCTCCGAGAGGAGGAAAATATTGTCAGAAATTCAAACAGAAAGATAAAATCATGTGGGACAGCTAAATTCACCTATGTTCTGTTGCAAATTTTGTAAGAAACTTTCCCAGTAATAAGTAGTTAACTTGAGTGCCTTGGGATATTTTATCAACATTAAAAAGCATTGTATCAATTCAAGTTGCTGTTAAATTATGCTGACTAAAAGAGTCTTCAAAATAGTTTTGGATCAAATTCAATAGTTCCATCTCTTTCCTTTGTTGTTGGCTATTGTTGATAGTGCGCATGTGATTTCTTTGAACTTTGTGATTTTGTATTTGCTGACTGTATGTGTGCTACATATTCTGTTGTAATACTTTGATGTTTTAGAAACAGAAATTTCAGTTTTATTTTAACACTCTCCTGAAAAAAAGAACATTCACAGCTTTGGGTTTCTTAGATATGGTGGAAACACAGCCAGGGGAAAATTTGAAAATGAGGACAAGTTCTTGGGGTGAACTCCCTATGGCACAGGGCACAACTGTTGACAAAGACAGATGGGCCTATTTGGCAAGGGACAGGAAGGGGGGGGTGTTCTACTCCTGTTGCACAATGCACTTTTGATTGAGAGATGAATCTGAGCTGAATCAGACATGAATCGGGGGCACAGTGTCAGGATAAGGGGAGGATCATTTAGGACTGATTTGAGGAGAAATTACTTCACACAAAGGGTTGTGAATCTTTGGAATTCTCTACCCCAGAGGTTTGTGGATGCTCCATCATTGAATACATTTAAGGCTGGGATAGACAGATTTTTGGTCTCTCAGGGAATCAAGGGATATGGAGAATGGGCAGAAAACTGAAATTGAAGTCCAAGATCAGCCATGATCATACTGAATGGCAAAGCAGCCTCCATGGATCATATGGTCTACTCTTGCTCCTATTTCTTGTGTTCTTGTATGAAAAGCCTGGACGAGCTCAGGAATTGGGGCTGTAAGAAGTTAAGAGCAGTAACTCACAAAATTGAAGCTGTCTTCAGTTAAAGGGGAGGCGATGGCATAGTGGTATTGTTGCTGGACTAGTAATCCAGAAACCCAGGGTAATCCTCTGGGGCTATCTGTACCTTGCTCGTCCTGCTTTCTACCCTTAATTAGCACATTCCTTTAGATAATATCACCACCTTCAACACCTCTTTGCCTTTTTGTCTGTGACATCTTTTGGTTATCTCCACCTATCACTGGCCCTCTATCCAGCTCTTCTTGTCCCACCCCACCCCCCACCCCCTAAACCATCTTATATTTCACCCCTTTTCTATTTATCCTTAGTTCTGTTGAAGAGTCATGCGGACTCGAAACGTTAACTGTGTTCCTCTCCGCAGATGCTGCCAGACCTGCTGAGTTTTTCCAGGTATTTTTGTTTTTGTTTTGGATTTCCAGCATCCGCAGTTTTTTGCTTTTAATCCTCTGGGGACATGGGTTCAAATCCCGTAGCAGATAGTGGAATTTTATTCAACAAAAATCTGGAGTTAAAGGTCTAGTGATGACCATGAAACCATTGTCGATTGTTGTAAAAAAAATAAACCCATCTGGTTTAGGAAAGGAAATCTGCTGTCCTTACCTGGTCTGGCCTACATGTGACCCACAGGAATGTGGTTGACTCTTAAATGCCCTCTGAACTAGGGGGCAACTAGGGATGGGTAATAAATGCTGGCCTGGCCAGCAACGCCCACATCCCATGAATCAATAAAAAAAAAGGACTGCATACTGAGCAGAGACATATGGATAAATTTAGATTCAAATAGGTTGTTAAATTTAGGCTGATACTGAGCAAGCCAGGAGCATCAAACTAACTAGCCTCAGGCAAGATTTGCAGTTCCAGTGATGTTTCTTCCTCTGCAGAGCAGTGAATATTTGGGGTCAAGTAACACCTTTAGAAAGAGTCAGGTGAATAAGTGGTCAGACATGGAATAGAAGATTGCGAAAATAAAATAGACATGATCAAGTACACAATGGAACACTGAAAGATAGATTGGGGAACTGGAAGTCATTCGGAAGAGTGACCTAACAAGTAAATAACAAAATAATCTAGGGTAAATAGTTTTATAAAGACCCAAAACTTGACAGGGACAGAACACCGTTTTCGGGTTCTGTTGCGGCATATGTAATCCACTAGGATGTAATCCACTAGGATGATTTTTCACATTAATCTAGGAAGGCTGGGACCTGTAAAGTCAAGTGTACTTTAGAATGGAGACTCGACTAGATTCATTATGGCAAGAACATGACAGCGTAAATTATTGAGTAATGGCTCTAACACCGCAGATACATTGCACTGTGCAAGGGCAAGTAGTTATGCTACACATCCTGTTCTTTGCAAGGTAAGCACATCTGCCCTCGGCAACCTCCCTTGGTTCCCTGGGCCACAGCGAGCTCTCTTCAAGAACTTGTCCTCATCTTCAAATCCCTCCAAGGTCTTTTTCCACCATACCAAAGAAATCCACTGCTATATATTGTTCACTCTCTGCACCGATCGACAAAATTAGGGCTGATTTTCCCCTCCCTGTGTTGCACCTGCTGAAGCTGATTCTTGACGTAATATGCTCCTGCTGTCTGGACTTCTCTCCTCAAACCACTTAGAGCTCGACTGCCTTTTCTGTTTTTAAAATGCCTCAAAGACAATTCTTTCACCCGTGTCTTCTCCCTCTGTTTTCTTGTTCAAGGTTCACTTTGTTAAGCTCTTTCTTTTACAAGAGGTTCTTGGTGAAGGGTCTGAAATTAAGTTTCAATTAGTGCTGTGACTTGCCTTTGCTCTTGACCTGACTAAAGCAAATACAGCGACTGCAACATCCTGATTGATGCCCGGTTAATGCGACATCTAGCCATAATTTAAACTACAGGTCAGTTTAAGTTCAGACCCAGGAAAGACACGACGATAAAGATGAGTATGAAGAAGTTTAATTGTATCTGGGAACTTAGTATTTTAATAATAAATAACTTTCTATTCATATTTCAAACTTTGTTGAAATTTTCTGCTTATGCATCATCCAGGAATGCTTTTCACAGCACCCCTCCTCACCACACTGCATAATACCAGCCACATCCTTGAGCACAGATTTCAAACCTTAAAGCCGACACCTACAGGTGAATTTTCACGCGACTGGGCTCCTCACTCATCTGCTCTGCGCACGGTTTGCAGGTTTACTGCCTTCAAATTTCCAGTCATTAAAGTTAAAGGATAGAAAATTCTGGGAAGCGCATACACAATTCTTCCGACACACAGCAGGCATGGCTGTCCATTGTGAGAGCTTGGGAAACGCACCCTGCCACTACCAGAAACTTGCTGCAGTTATAATGAAGCATTGTGTTGCTATAGGTCTGGGAGCCATACTAAAACTTCCTTCATCCTGAAAAGCTGTAATTAAACAAAGGAAAATTTCAGCATCAGACACAATCTCACCAAGAAAGGGAAGGTAGGTACATCCAACTGGGCCAATCTCAGCGTGTTCCCAATGCCATGTGAAGAACTTGTCCTTGTCTTCAAACCTTTCAACATTGGAGTTACCTAGCAACTTGGCTGAGTGACAACATTTCTGTACCTGTCATTGAAAAGTGCAGCCTAATATTCTACTAGTTTCATCAACATCCTGGGGGTTACTATTGACCAGAAACATAACTGGACCAGCCATATAAATACTACAGCCACAAGAGCATGTCAGAGGTTGGGAATTCTGTCACCTGCTCAACATCTACAAGGCACAAGTCAGGAGTGTGATGGAATACTCTCCACTTGCCTGGATGAGTGCAGCTTCAACAACATTCGAGAAGCTCGACACCATTTAGGACAAAGCAGCCTGCTAGATCTACACCCCATCCACCACCTTAAGTATTCACTCCCTCCATCACCGACGCACAGTGTCAGCAAGGTATACCAATTACAAAGTGCACTGCAGCAACTCCCAAGGCTTCATCGACAGCACCTTACAAACCAGCAAACCTTTACCATCCAGAAGAACAAGGACAGCAGATGCATGGGAACATCACCACTTGAAAGTTCCCCTCCAAACTATTCACCATCCTGACCTGGAACTATATTGCCATTCCTTGATCATTGCTGGGTCAAAATCCTGGAACTCCCTCCCTAACAGCACCGTGCGTGGATCTACACTACATGGACAGCGGCCCAAGAAGGTGGCTCACCACCACCTGTTCAAGGGCAATTAGGGATGGGCAATAAATGCTGGCCTCACCAGCAAGGTCCACATCCCAGGAACGAATACAAAAAAAAATTCTGTAACTTCTCTGTCACCCACTGGGTTCCTTTTCAGCATTAATGGAGCTTCGACACATGGAACAGACAAACACCAGTAAATGTCAGCTTCTTTTGCTTAGGCAAATGAGTAGGTACTTTGAATAGTTATAGGATTTATTCTAGCAAACAGAAGGACTGAGAGGTTGGTCAGATTTGGCGAGATGTCAGGCAAGGCAGCAGATGGTGTAACAAATGGCTGACTTAAGTAGAAAGTAACATACACATAAATTTGTTAAACAGATTGCATTCATCTGACCGAAGCTACAAATACAATTAGAAACCTAGAGTGCTTTTGTCTGCTCATGTATAAAAATGCAAAAATATCCATAAATCATTCAATCAACCTTAATGATCAAAGGTGTTTGGAGTAAAACATGTCAAAAACAGAAGGAAAATACAGGAATAAGACCTGATTTACAGCTATTCATTCTAATTCATCCAATTGAGTTTGGACTATCCTCAAGATGCACTGTAGCAACTTGCCAAAACTTCTTTGGCATCACCTTCCCAGCCCACAATCTCTCCCATGTAGAAGGATAAGAACAACAAATACATCGGAACACGACCGCCTGCAAATTCTCCTCCAAGTCGCACACTATCCTGGCTTGCTCTCTCAGGTGGACATAACAGGTTCCCTGATGGAAATGGGGTAGGTGAGATCCCTCTGGAGTCCTGGTCAATATTCATCCCTCAGCCAACATCACTAAGAAACAGATTATCACATTACTGTTGGCAAGACCTTGCTTTTTGTGGGACCTTGCTGTGCACAAATTGGTTGCCATTTTTCCTTCATTACAACAGTGACTACACTTCAAAAAGTACATAATTGCTCAGGTGTCCTGAGGTTATGAAAGGTGCTATATAAATGCATGCCTTTCCTATCTTTCCACCCCCTCTGCTGCGCCATATACCATACATAGGGCAAGTTGACATTGAAGCAACATAACAATGTTGTTCTCTGTCTGACAGCGAGTAGGATATTTATAGAAAAGAATTAGTACTCTCATTTTTGCTAGAGAACAAATTGTGGGTGATTCTCTGTTGTCATTATATGTCAGCAGCATTGGAAACAAGTGAGGGAAGATTCCTTTCTGTTAGTAGTTATGGCGCAATTGTAGACTTGTTGAAAAAAATGCAATTATGACTTTGATACACCACCATCATTTCTTTACAATGCTCCCCCCTTCCCCACCCCACCATAGCAACTCTATGAAACCACTGCCATTGGTTTGCAGACTTCCACCTTCATCTTGTTATGACTGAGATTCAAATTTCTGAGGTGAAAAAAGAGCAGTGAATAAAAACTCACATCTTGAGGAATGTTCAGGTCTAAAATGCCAGCTCATCTTTCTCTGCCAGATTCTGTCCCAGGCCTTGGGCGGAAACGGTTTGGGGAGGGGCGGGTGCCTCCATCAACAGCCTTCTTTCAACATCGGGCACCCCCACTAAAGGCTACAGGTGCTCCTTCCTCTCCACCAACACCCTCACCCACTCCCCCAAACACCCTGGCCTCAACGCCCCTCCCCACCAAGACCTCATCCACACTTACCTGGTCCTGGACTCCTGGGGCTGTGACCCTGGGGTCTGCCTGCAGTCCCAGTCCTGCCCACTGCAGCTTCTGGAGCTGCTGGGACTAGACAGCTGTCAGCCAATCAGATTGGCCAATCCTTTTTGAGGCAGCATTTCTTGATGCCTTGAATTTCCAGTCAATTAACGCTTGTTGGTGTGTTAAATGGCTGCGGGCAGCCAGTATTGGCGGCGATGCATTCTCTACCGACTCCTCTATGTTGGGAAGGGAAACCCCGCCAATGACAGCACTAATGCCAAATAGTGTCAGTGCAAGTGCTGTAAAGTAGGGTTTAAATGCTGTCTGCGTGACATATAGTCCTTCCAAACCAGAAACAAGTCCACATTACAGAAATCTTGCACAAAATAAATTGGAAATATCAAGAGAATTATAAAAATCAATGCTCTCCTCAGTGTCCTCTTTGTGTTCCTGCATGACTTGGACAATTTTAAATTATTTCAAAAACACTTCAAGAAGAGCACTAGGTGACTGTTACCTTCTATTGACAAAGTAATTAAGTTGATTTTTAAAATTGAGATGCAATTTTAGAGATGGTGAGGGGGTGAGGAGGGAAGGGGGGGTGGGGGTGAGGATGGAAAGGTTGGGGGGGGGGGTGGTGGGGGGGATTTAGACAAATCTCTCAAAACGCTGCCAGCAGTTGAAAGCAGCGTGAGAGGAAATGATTATAATAGTTCAGCAGTAGATTTTTATAGCGTCTATCAGATTCTTGATTATCTTGCTGGATCCATATGCTACCCCTGACACATCACATTTGCAGATGAGTGGTCAGTCATAAGATATTGCTGAACTTGTGAATTACATGTTGACTGCGGCACAGTTCGTGTTATCGTTGCTTTTATTTTTCAGACTAGGCGGGTGGGGTGGTGGGGCTGGGGAGTGCTGTGGTGGTTGAGGGGTCGTTTTCTTAAATGTAATTTGTGTCTTAAAGAGAAACTAAGTACATCCTGTTTGAAACTGCCAAGATTTCAAGGGGCTTTTCAAAGCACAGCCTTCTGGATAAGTGTCTGCAACCATTTGCTGCAATATAGCAAAAAGACCTAAAATTGCACACTGCTATGAGGTCTTAGGCACAGGAGTAGGCCATTCAACCCCTCGAGACTCTTCCTCCATTCAATTAGATCATGGCTGATCTGTATTGTAACTTCAGCTATCCACTTTAATAATTCAAGGAAATGGTTTCTCTCTATCTGCCTTTTCAAAACCTTTAATCATTTTAAACAACTTAATTAAGTAACCCCTCAATCTTTCAAACTCAAAAGAATGCCACCAGGAAGATGCCATTGTCTCAGCTTTATGGCATGCTTTCTTGATAAAGTGATACAATAAAAGTTATTGCTTTTTTAGTTGCGCCAGAACACAAAATAGCTGTTCATTTAGAACTTTTGGCGTTGTGTCCAATTCTGGGCTCTACACTTTAGGAAGAATGCAGAGTGGGTACAGAAGAGACTCTTTAGAATGGTACCAGGGATGAGGGATTACAGTTACATTTAAGCTGGGGTTGTTCTCCCTAGAGCAGAGAAGTCTAAGAATAGATTTGATAGAGATGTTCAAAATCACTAATGGTTTAAAAGATCAGATGGTCAAAAGAGATAGGAGCATGACTAGGCTATTTGGCCAATTGAGCCCGTTCTGCCATTCAATAAGATCATGGCTGACCTGGTTGTGGCCTTAACTGAGGAAATGTCTTTAACCCTGGCACCTTATAGACAACACAGCCTTCGGGACTCACATTTTAGAGCAAAATAGAGCAGTATATAGCCCCCTAACTATATCCCCTATTACAACTACAATACCCTTTACTCCCCCCACTTGAATGGTTCCCTGCACCACCATGCCATGATCTGTCTCGTCCACACAAGTTGCAGGAACCTCAAACCTGTTACACAATTGCAAGGGCTGAGACCACTGTATTGATATCTTCTGGATCCTCATGCCTGTCTCAATCGTAGTCACACGCAGAGGAGGCCAAACTGTACATGTCACTTCAGGTGTGGTTTCACCTCAGAGAGCAGTTAAGAGTTAGTCACATTGGTCTGGGCCTAGTGTCATATGTAAGCCAAGCCACCAATGGATGGCAAGCTTCCTTCCCTAAAGGAGGAAAGGCTAAGTTGTCTCAAGCCAAAGCTAAAAGAAGCACGAGGCTCCTTGTAGGTGTAACATCTGATGCGAGACACAAAACTGGTGATTGTCACAATGCTGTAAAATTTACTTCATATTTCCTATAGAGTTGAGTTAATATGACAGCTACACTGTACACAGTTATACTGCAGTAAAATGTGACCAACTCAACACAAATGATAGTATCAGTTTTAATTCTCTGATGTCTCTTTTTGTATCAAACCATCAATCACATTTACATGCATATATCTAGCAATTCTTATCACTTGCTTCACAGAGGGATTGGTTTGATGGTTGATATGCAGAATATGACTTGAATGTGCAGAGGAAACATATTGTTTGCAAGGCGTCGCTTTTTGCATTACACAGAATATGTTGATTCTCCAGGGATAGGCAATACTTCAGGCCACTACCCGCACAGTCCAATACTTTAATGGAAGAAGATAACTCGCTAAGGGTCCTTCGGCAGCATCTTTCAAACTCGTGAACAGGCGGGACACATGGGAACACCACTGCCCGCAAGCTCCCCTCCAAGCCACACACTTGGAAATATATCACCGTTCCTTCACTGTTGCTGGGTCAAAATCCCAGCACTCCCTTCCTAACAGCATTGTGGGTGTACCTACATCACATGGACTGCAGTGGCTCAAGAAGGCAGCTCACCAACACCTTCTCAAGGGCAATTAGGGACGGGCAATAAATGTTGGCTTAGCCAGCAATGCCCATGAAAGAATAAACAAGAATGAATGGAATTAATGTAAGTCTGTGTAGTGCTGCTTGAAGTGGGGCTATGGAGATGAATTTTGCCCCCACAAACTTTTTCTTAAATAGAAATTCTACTAGTTTGGATCCTTATTCACACACTATCCTATATTGAGTATGTAAATGTATACCATTAATTCCTATTCACACCCATGAAAACTTTTGATTCTCAGTGCAACATTTGTTCATGAGGTAGTCATACATTTATCAGGATTTTGCTGCTCCATACTTGCAGTTCAGTCCTTCATGGACACCACTCATCATCATCTCTCTCTTAAAGTATTGCTGTCATGTCGAAGGCATCAGGCTGTAGTTATTCAGAGTAGTGTGCACAGCGGGAGCAGGTAATCTTTAATGAGTTTGCAGGCTGATTAACTGGAAACTGTTGCAGAGGATCAGGGGGATCTTACCAAGAGGAAGTGTGGCAAGATCTGCAAGCTCAGCAACCTTGGACGAAGGAGTTTTTTTTTTGGTAAAAGAGGAACAGGTTTCTATCTGGGAGGCTGCGCACCACTTTGATCGATGGGGTTGCAACAAATAAGCCATAAAATCGCAAGAGCTCAGAAACAGGTTGGATGAGGTAGTGAAACCATTGAAGCTAACCATTGCGGTCTGCATCTTTCAAACTACTGACCCAGAAATTGTTGGGGTGGGGCATCTCGCGATGAGAGCTGTGAATTGGATTATTTTCCCCTTGTCCTTCAGGTCGTATTATTTTTGCTCCACAAATTGCTTAAGTGTGAGCTGATAATGGCACGGTGAGGCCAATGGGACATCTGGGACCTTGGTGACTCAATTGTCTATCGCTTTAGCCAATGACATTGAGAGATAAGGAAAGACACTGAGCAAATAATGGAGCAGGAAGTAGGTGACTTGAAATCAAATTGGATGCAGAGAACAAAGTAATGGGAGGGAAGCGTGACTGGAATTTAAAAAAAGCCAAACAGGAAAAAAATAAGGAAAATGATTTTTAAAAGTAAGTTGAAACTATGTCCACTGTTTCAATTGTCCTCTTTATGGCCCTCAAGTTTGAGTTTCATGTCAGGACATCAATTACATCATTAAATGGGTCCTTACAATGTGAAATACCCTATGTGACTCTGGGAAGACTCATTCATGGTGCAAATTCAGAAACTTCTTGAACCTCACAGTTGATGGCAAGAGCACATTTTGGGAGACTAATGACACAAATTGTCGAGCAACCTGCAGTGATTTGCCACTTATGGCATCGCTCTTCATCACCACAAAGCGCTCAGTTTCTCGAGCAACTAAAGGTGGCCGGCGCCATGAACTCGCATTATTTGTCCAGCAGTTTCTAGGATGGTTATGTCTGCTTGTGTCATGTCTCTCCCCTTGCTTCAAAAAGAGCGTCCAGGAAAGATCCCATTTGGGATTCTGCCACTGGTCCTCAGTAGCCACATTTCATGTCATACGTGGTGGTCTCAAATGTATCTGAGGTACAGAAAGTCACTACATTGGCAGCTTCTGTAATGAGGAATAATTTATGCATAAATTTCACGTTCGATTACTATCTGTGCCAACTTTTAAGAAGGGACTGTGGCATAGTGGTATTGTCACTGGACTAGTATTCCAGAAACCCAGGGTAATGCTCTGGGGACCAGGGCTCAAATTCCACCACAGCAGATGGTGAAATTTGAATTCAGTAAAAATCTAGAATTTAAAAGTCTGATGATGCTCATGAAACCATTGCTGAATGTCGTAAAAACACATCTGGTTCACTCATGTCCTTTACGGAAGGAAATCTGCCATCCTTACCTGGTCTGGCCTACGTGTGACTCCAGACGCACAGCAAGATGGTTGACTCTTAAATGCCCTCTGAACAAGGGAAATTAGGGATGGGCAATAAATGCTGCCCTAGCCAGCAACACCCACATCCCACGAACAAATATATTAAAAGAACCTTTAAGAATAGATTAGCTAGGTGATCAAGGGGCATGAAGAGATATGGGAACAGAGAAAGGACACTGGATTAGGACTGCTGCTTGTGTGGAAGATAAACACCAATAAGGACTATAGGTCAATTGGCCCATTTTGCAGCTGTCATTAACCTGTAATTCTGTCTATTACTAACCTAGCAATGGTTTCCTCTGAAAATTGGGTTATTGTTCTTGGCTGCTCTGTCCATGTAATACATCTTGTCTAATTTGAGAAAGAAAGGCTTGCATTTTTGTTGCAGAACCTTGCACAACCTCAATACATCCCTCAGTGCTTTCCAGCAAATGAGCAGAATTTAATTTTGCTGATGGGTGGTCTTGTGTTGGTTGGAAAATCAGTGAGAGCCCTGCGTTACCTCCGTTGAGGAAGGCTTGCCGGAATTAACTGCCCATCAGGTACTTAAACTGGCCAGCGTTGGGCATTCTCTGGGATTTGGGACCCCAATGAATGAAACCCCGTCCACCAAGAGTTGTTGGCTAATCAGATGCTGGAAGCTTTCCATTGCTCGTCAGCACCACTGGGAGCAGTGGTTGATGCCGATAACACACCCACCAGAGGCTTAGGATCTATGAGGGACCCAAGGAGGAATGCAAGTCACAGGGAGTGGCTGGGGGGTGGAGGGGGTGAGGTTAAGAGGGGAAGCTGGAGGAAAGGGCGGGGGCTGGCTCTCACCAAGCCCTCCCTTTCCGATAACAAGGTCAAGCACTGAGCACACTTGAAAGAAGGACCAGCAACGTCACCACACCCCCCGTCTCCACCCCGGGAGCCTGCAAGCAAACCTGACAGAGTTTGCTTTTCAGGCTCCCCATGTGGTGATACCCTCACTCGCCTCTGGGTTGAATATCAGCAGTGGGGGTGAAGTCCTCAAGTGCGCATTATTTGCCCAGTAGAAGGCCTTAATTAGCATCCACAAACGTTTCCACCCTAGACGTAACTGGGTGGAGGGGGGAAGGCAGCGGGTTCTCCACCCGGGACCCTCTTGACCAATTAAATGCCTCCCTGCCACCAAACAGACCACCAGGCGTGTGGAGGACATTAAAAATGGTACTTAAATGGGCAGAATTTAAAGTGTAGTCATTGATGTAGGAAACACTGCAGGCGTTTGCACACAGCGTGCTCCCACAATCAGCAGTATGATAATGTCATGCTGATTGAAGAGTAAATATTAGCCAGGTCTCCAGGATAACTCCCCTGCCCTTCTTCAAAACAGTGCCTGGGGATCGTTTATATCAATCTGAGGAGTTAGGTGGGGCCTTAAGTTTAATGTTCCATCCAAAAGATGGCACCTTTAAAAGTGCAGCACTCCCTCAGTGCTACAGTGGAGCATCAGGACTTGCTTTTGTCCTCAAGTCTTCAGAGTGGGACTTGAACCCACAGGGCAGGAGTTTCTGGCCTTGCCCGCTGTCCGGGTTGTCCAGTCCCACTGAGAGTCAATGGACTTTTGGCTGGGCCACCGAATCTCCTGCGGTGGGTCCCGCCACGACAGGGCCAGAAAGTTCTGTCCACAATCTTTTGACTCAGAGGCAAAAGTGTTGCCAGCTGAACCACAGCTGAGATTTCAAAGCTACCGTAGCACAAAAGTAGCACGTTGCTGTCTGGCACAAGCTAAGGGAAACAGCCAGCACAACTTGCTCCATGTCAGTCTTGCAGAATATTGGTCGAACCACAGGATTGTCTTTAAACTAAACCTGAATTCACCCAAAAGCCCTCTTCCACTCTTGATCCTTTGCTTCATGCTCAAGTCAAATTAATAAAGAACACTTTCAGTTCTTGGGGAAAAGTGCCAATAAATCACACGCACAGAGCATGAGTGAGTATTTTTCTTTTCCTTTTTCAACACCAAGAGACTGAACTATGCTTATTTGTCATTGTTTCTGAGAGTCAATATATAGAAGTGAGACTATCTGGTTGTGTGAAGAATGCCTTTTCACTTATGTGTAGCTTACAAAAGACCAAGCATGAAATTGGTACTGCTAAGCAATCTCGGATTTATTGATATGAAATTCATCCAGATTGTTCACTACGTGTGCAGGAGAGTGAGCAGAAAAATGAGTAAATAATTCATAACAGTGCTCGCATCAATAGAGTAAATATCATTTTGCGTAAGGATGGCAGCTTGGCAATGCAGTTTGTTATGAGGTAGGGCTATACCCATATAAAGAGCTATTAGTGTTAATTGAATGCAATAATTTAGATAATATTGCATTGGCTATACCACTCAAAGAGGTGCCAGAGAAGCTTCAGAAAACTGGACCCATAATAGCATCACTGGAGTGAGACTGCACTGCAGAGATTGTACCCTGACTTAGCCAGAATTTGTACTCAAATTTGGTGCATTTCAAGGGCTAAAGACAACTTCTAAATGAGGCAGTTCAATGAGAGGTTCTGGAAAGCCTTAAATCGATTAAAAAAAAACAAAATCTGAAGTGTTATAGGGACATAACTTATAGGGACGGGCTTCTGTCTCTGAGAAATAAGACACTCACCCCATGTACATGTGCAATGTGGGCCAGTTGAGGGCATGCTTTCTGAGCCCTGTAGACATATCCTACAGATTTAGCCTCAATTCCATGTTGCAACGCACAGGCTAGTATACAACTGTTATGTCACTACACCTTCAAAACATTGGAGGAGATGACAACTTTGATTTCTATGTAAAAACAGAAGCCATTCTTCTCAGACTGGGAGCTCTGCAGGATCTGGTGGAGCATGTCTGACAACGGGACCTTTCATCATGTATCCTTAACTCAAGGTCGAATAAATAGTCGGTAGCTTATAAAACGTGAAGTTACCCACTGCTTTTCATTACAATATTACACTGACCACCCACACAACACCCTCAAGGTTTGCCCCATGAATTCACTGGAACATGTTGAAATTCATCAATTCAGCAAAGCATAATTTGTTTGAAATATTGGGATCTGAATTTTTGCACAGGTGGAGAGGCTCTGCAACAAAAATGCCGGCAGAGGCCCCAATCCGGCAGAACCGCCCCTGAACTGGGCCTCCATATAGTCATTTGGGGTGGGATCTAATGGGAGCAGGTTATAAATCACACATCTGCTGTTCACAGGGGCGGCTGCTCATAATAATCAGCAGCTGCCTCCACTCGTGTGTGATTTTGCTCCGCTAGTGTCTGAAACCCCAATTTGTGCTGATTAGACCTGGTAGGAGCAGGTCTGAACCTTGTGGGTTTGTTTGGATAGCCAGAGTACCCTTTTGGAGAGTTAAGGCATCCTTTGGGAGAGGTTAGATGCCCTTTGGGATCGTTAAAAGTAAACACCATTGTGCATGAAAGATGTATAAACTCATTGGAAATGTCAAGCTGTCAAAGAACTGTCAAATCTCATTATAACTCTCAAAGCTCATTGGAACTGTCAACCTTGTCAATGGATTTAACTCTGCCTGGCTTTAAATTGAAAAAAAAAATGTGGAGTTAAAAATAGTCAGTGCTTGATATTTCACTTTGTCTGTTAAGATAAGCCGGAAGGTTATAATTATAGGAGTTGTGCTGCATGACAGATTTTACAACCTAACAGTATCAGTCAGGTGCCTGTTAAGTGGGCAGTTTGATTGACAGCTCCAATTGGTTATAGAAGAAAATTGTCTATTTCCACAAGAGATTAGTGAAAGGGATTTCAACCTTTTTTTTTCATCAGTTATTTATTTTAATAGTCACATCATCAATAGACACAACTTTATGTCAGTGGGGCTCCTGAGGTTTCCCTATGGTGGATACTAGGTGAGTTTGGAAAGTGGGAGGGGGGGCTAAGGGCGAAGGGTGATGGGTGGGGTTCATGGGTTGACATGAGTTGACACTAAGTTGGCAATGGGGCTGTAAAGACCTATTGGGATGAGTGGGGAGTATAGAGGGTATGATGGGCCATAGAGGGTGGGTAGAGGGGCATAGTGTGGCATAGGAGTTTGAGGGGCCCTGGGGATGAGTAGAGGGTGGTATAAGGGGTTATGAGGGGCCATGGGGTGGGGTCACGATGGAACATAGAGAGTGTGTGGGGCAGTGAGGGGTTGTGAAGGGTGAGAGCTGGAGAGATGTTGTTTGTTTCATTCATTTTTTTAATAACTTCAACAAAGTGCCAGGGCGCCGAGGCAGGCCTTCTACCCAGCCTGCCTCCGCACCTGGCAGACCCTACACTCATTCTGGCGGAGCAGGCCTGTCTTCTAATCCAGCCCAGATTCGGGTTCGTGGAGCCGGGAAATGTACCAACTCTGCGCTCCCGATCTGGGGCCGAAAATCCAGGCTGTGGTAACTGAGGGAGCGAGGGACAGAAATGCATTATTAAGAATAGATAAGGCAGGCTGGAAGAGGATCCAACCATTTATGTGAGCTAGACGTGAGAATGACTTATCTAGTCTGGTTGAGAACCAGGGGCAGCTTATGTGGTAAGGATGAAGGGTCAAAGGAGGGGAGAAGAAGAACAGACATTCAGCAACTGCTGCAGACCAGGAGGTCAAGTGGAGGGGCTGGACATAGAATGATGCAGCGAAATAAAAGAATGGTCTACCAGAATAGGTGCAGTTGTTTTTGATGACTTGAATTTAGCAGGGGTAAATTGTGAAATTTGTATAGGTGCAAAATGAGTGAAAATCTGGGATGGAATATCAAATCGTCACAGGGAACAGTCATTCAAGGAGTTGAAAGTGAGCAAGGGTGCTGTTAAACACAATACTAATAAACAACAAGGAGCTCGTAGAGCAAGACAGAATGGGGACAACGACCATACTTCGGTGGAGTTAAAGGTCAGGCTTCTGGTGGGCAAGATATGAGTATAATAGGAACATTCAGTTTTAGAAAGGCAGTTTTTGAGAGAATGAATTGTGGACAACACTGTTCAAGATGGGGAAAAATGAATCGCTAATTGCCTCCCCAAATCTCGCCGTCTGTCTAAAACGTTCTCCTTTAAGTCATTTCTTAAGGCTTTAACCAAGCTCTTGGTCCCCTATCTTATATTATCTTTTTATGTGACTCAGTTCAAATTGTGTCTGTTCACATGCCTGTGTAGCAGCTTGGGGATGTTCTTATTACATAAAAGACACTATGTAAATGTAAGGTTGTAGCATGACACACAGAAAACAGAATAAATAAATACAACTGAGGAAGATAACAGAGGGAAAATGCCGTTGTGAGAAAACAATGGAGGTAAAGTAGGGAATGGGGAAACAAACGCGTTGGTTTTGGAGTCAAAAGTCACATGCAGCATAAGTGGACCAAGAGGACTATTCAAACAAGGTAAATCAGGTTAAGAATTTGTCCAAAGTGATAGTGGAAAATCAAGTTAGAACAGCAAAGAATAGGAAAAAAGAAATGCCAAATATGTTTGCAGTAACATGAGGGAAACAGGTAGGGGGCCATTCAAATGTACAATGCAGAGAGGATATTAATTGACCAAGGAAAAGCAAATATCCTAACGTAACTCATTTGGGGAATCATTGGGTACCCTCTCCAGCACAGCAGCTGAATTTGAAAAGTTGCAGAAGATACTAAAAGAAACAGATTTTCAGATCAGGCAGTCATCAGTAGGCTGAAGAAGTTAGAGGAAAATAGATAGGGGAAGATAGAGGACTAGTGCCCGAGGACTGGAAATTAACTAACAGAACAGTAACCCTTTATGAAGGGAGCATAAGACGTAGGAGCAGAAGTAGGCCATTCAGCCCACTGAGTCTACTCCGCCATTCTATGAGATCATGGCTGATCTGATAATCCTCAACTTCACTTTCCTGTCTTTTCCCCACAACCTTTGATTCCCTTACTGGTTGAAAATCTGTCTATCTCAGCCTTGAATATACTTAACGACCTAGCCTTTACAGCCCTCTGTGTTAAAGAATTCCACAGATTAACTACTCTCTGATAGAAGAAATTCCTCTTCATCTCTGTCTTAAATGGGCAACCCCTTATTCTGAGGTTATGCCCTCTGGTCCAAAACGCTCCCACAAGGGAAAACAACCTCTCAGCATCTACCCTGTCAAGCCCCATAAGAATCTTATATGTTTCAATAAGGTCGCTTCTCATTCTCCCAATATATTCCAATGAGTACATGCCCAATTTACTCAACCTCTCCTCATAAGAAAATCCCTCCATACCCAAGATCAACCTAGTGAACCTTCTCTGGACTGCCTCCAATGCCAGTACATCTTTCCTTAGATAAGGGGACCAAAACTGTTCACAGGTATAGTCCAACTAGTGCCTTGTATATTTTCCACAAGACTTCCCTATTTTTATATTCCATTCCCTTTGAAATAAAGGCCAACATTCCATTTGCCTTCCCTATTACCTGTTGAACTTGTATGCTAGCTTTTTGGGATTCATGCATGAGGACCCCAAATCCCTCTGTGCTGCAGCTTTCTGCAGTCTTTCTCCATTTAAATAATATTCAATTCTTCTATTCTTCCTACCAAAGTGCATAACCTCACATTTTCCCACATTATATTCCACCTGTCAAGTTTTTGCCCACTCACTTAACCTGTCTCTACCCCTCTGTAGACTCTTTGTGTCATCCCCACCACTTGCTTTCCCACCTATTTTTGTGTCATCTGCAAACTTGGTGATAGTACATTCATTTCCCTCATCTAAGTCACTGACACATATTGTAAGTAATTGTGGCCCCAGCACTAGTTACAGGTTGCCATCCTGAAAATGCCCCCCTTATCCCAACTCTCTGTCTTCTATTAGTTAGCCAATCCTCGATCCATGCTAATATACTACCCCCAACACCATGAGCTCTTATTTTATTAAGTAGCCTTATGTGCGGTATCTTATTGAATGCCTTTTGGAAATCTAAATATATTACATCTACTGGTTGTCTTTTACCTATTCTGGCAGTTTTCCAATTCTCTGCGACTTTTCCAGAATCTAAGGATTCTTGACAGATTACTACCAGTTCATCCACTATCTCTGCAGCTACTTCCTTTAATATGCTAGGATGCAACCCATCAGGTCCAGAGGACATATTGGCCTTTAGACCGATTAGATTCCCTAGTACTTTTTCTCATTCCTTTGTAATTACCTTTATTTAAGTTTAGCACAGTTGTATCCGACCCAAGTTTCTCACTCTCAAACTGAATGCTAAATTCTGCCATGTTATGGTCACTGTTTTCTAGGGGATCTTTTACTCTGAGATCATTTATTAAATCTGCCTCATTACAAATTACCAGATCCAAAATAGCCTGATCCCTGGTTGGATCCACAACATATTGTTCTAGGAAACTATCCCAAATACACTCTATGAAGAGTTACAATGATGACTCAAACAGGGACCTAATATTTCATGTAGGGATAAAATTAAAAGCTATTTTGAAAGAATGGGTTAAGGAACACTGAAGTTGGTGTGAGAAAGTACAAGGGGTTGGAATGAATTTATGGAGGGAAGTCTTGCCTGACAAGTTTACTAAGGTTCTTCAAAGAACTAACAGACTTTCTGTCCGTGAGAATTCCGTGGATGTAACGGATTTAGATTTCAGGAAGGCTTCTGATACCAAGTGACACTTGTGATTAGTTCACAAGATGGAGAGGCACAGAGTAACTTTCATGATACCTTAACCTCAATCTCTGAAGAACTCATTCAAATGGCAGGTTTGATTTTTTTATTCTCACAGGGACCATGTTTAGCCATGTTACAACAGATTTTCATCTCATTGGACTGACAGCTGTCTGAGGCCACAGGGATGAAATTCTGCACTGTAGCATTGCTGGTGACACCTATGGAAGGCTAAAACTCAAAACATGTTGGCTGGACCACTTTCTGCCACTTACAGCACAGCCACCACTGCACCCCCTGCCCCCTGACTCCCACTGACTGTAAGGGCGCTTGTGAAGGTCTGTCACATCAGAAGAATGCAGATTGGTTGATGTCAAACAGCCCCTAACATTGATTTGGCACATTATCTGCCATTTTAGAATTCATAAGTCCTCTTAATGCTCTTTCTTAATCACTCCCAGCTAAACATGCATTCAGTTAGCAGTATAAGTGTCCCCTCATCAACACCCCCTGCCCCCACTAGCGCTATTTATAGGGTTAACCAATGTAACCTAGTAAAATACTGTAGATGCTGGAGATCTGAAATAAAAACAGAAAGCGCTGGAAGAACTCAGCAGGTCTGGCAGCATCTGTGGAGAGAGAAATGCAGTTAAGTTCAAGTACAATATCACTCTTCTTCAGAACTGACGAGTTCCCTCTTACTCCCTTTGAGTGCAGCTACAACAAGGCACAAGAAGCTTGACACCTTCCAGGGCAAGGCAGTCCGCTTGAACAGCATCACCTTAAAGATTCAATCCCTGCACTACCAGTGCACAATGTCAATATTGTGCACCATCTGTAACACTTATATCTTCAACATAAAACAGACCAATCATACAACACGGATTGGTAAAACAGTAATGTAGGTTGTTTATTTTAAGTTGAGACTATATACAGATAGTGTTAACTAGGAGGCTAAGTATATGTGTCTGACTCCAACCATCTGCTGCTATAGGCTGAATATAAGTCAGCGGACTAATACATCACATCCTGTAGAGGAGCTAGTGATTGACAGCAATTTAAGATATACTCCTTAAAGGTACATGTACCTGATATCGCTAAACCATCTACAAGATGCATTGCAGTAACTCCCCGAGGCTCATTTGATAGTACCTTCTAAAACCATGATCTCAAACACCTAGAAGGGCAAGAGCAGCAGGTGCATGGTTAACACCACCACCTGGAAGTTCCCCTCCAAGCCAGACACCATCCTAATTTGGAAACAGATCACTGTTCTTTCATCAATGATGGGTCAAAATCCTTTAACACCCTTCCTAACTGCCCTGTGGCAGTACCTACATCATTTGGACTGCAGAAGTTCAAGAAAGCAGCTCAACAACACCTTCTCCAGGGCAATTAGGGATGAGCAATAAATGTTGGCCTTGCCAACAATGACCACTTCCAATGAATGACTAAAAAGTAAGATTCATGTGCAGATTTCAATGCATGCTGACATCTCATGCTTATGTAGTGTTACAAAACTATTTTGCTTTGAAGGTGTGCCAATATAGATCGTAGCGATGTTGATACCCATTTTTTCTCTGGCAGACTGTAGTGAGATCATGGGCTGTGATTGTTTGGGTGGCAGGGTTTTAACTCACTCCATTTGGCATGAGCCAGGCGCTAGGCGAATTACTGTAAAATCAAAGTACTGGAGTGAGTGTTGGTTTCCCATTTCATCATCAGCTTCCTGTCATTGGTTTAATATGTGGTTGAGGTGCTTGCATACTTGGTCTGGGTTTCTTCTAAAAACATGCTGACTACTCTCTGTGACCCCTGTGCTCTTTTCATGGGCATAACTTGGTTCCAGGCACAGCGGCCCATCAGTGTAGCTCTGGAAAATTTAACCCACGTCCCTTTCCTTTCTCATCTCCCTGAGGATTCCAGGGTATGCCCTAACCAGCTCCAGCTGCCTGGTAGATATATTTTTTTCTTTATTCTATTCATGCAATGTGGGTGTCGCTGGAAAGGCCAGCATCTGTTGCCCACCCCTAATTGATTTTCAACTGAGTGGCATGCTAGGCCATTTCAGAGGGCAATTAAGATTCAACCACATCGCTGTGGGTCTGGAGTCACATGTGGGCCAGACCAGGTAAGGATGGCAGATTTCCTTCCCTAAAAGGCATGAGTGAACCAGATGGGTTTTTACAACAATCGATGATAGTTTCATGGTCACCGTTACTGAGACTAGCTTTCAATTCCAGATTTTTTAATTAATTAAATTCAAATTTCACCAGCCGCCATGGGTTTCAAACTCATATCCCCAGAGCATTAGCTTGGGCTTCTGGATTACTAACCCAGTGGCATTACAACTACACCACCGTCTCCCCCGATTTAAGGATCTAATTTCTTATTCATTAATTTTAGTAAAAAAAACGTAAAAACAAGTAGAAGCAGCTGGGAGCATTATTGCTGTTGAGTGGGAAAAATAAAGTAGAGATAAAAGCAAAATACTGTGGATGCTGGAAATCTGAAACAAAAACAAAAATTGCTGGAAAAACTCAGCAGATCTGACAGCATCTGTGGAGAGAAAGACAGAGTTAATAAAGAAACGTTAACTCTGTCTTTCTCTCCACAGATGCTGTCAGACCTACTGAGTTTTTCCAGCAATTTTTGTTTTTGTTTAAAATGAAGTAGAGGTTGGGTGGTGTGTCTTTTCCCGAGTCTCCATGTGGATACACAAGATCACAAGTATTAGAAAACCAGCCTGGCCATAATCCAAGCCTGTAAAGGATTTTGCCTGATTTTTCTCTGACACAATCAATGGAAGAAAATTAGGGTACATTATTTTGTATTCATGACCCACACAAGTTTTCAATGTGCCAAGATATCCATTGTGGCTGGGTAACCCGCCCCAACCCATACCCCAGGGTATGTGTCGTTGAAAAATCCCTCAGGATTAAATAGAAAGATTATTAACTCTGAATTTCTCTCCACAGATGCTGTCAGATCTGCTGAGTTTTTCCAGCAATTTTTGTTTTTGTTTCAGATTTCCAGCATCCACAGTATTTTGCTTTTATCTCTACTTTATTTTTCCCACTCAGCAGTGACTCACTTCAAGGTAATTAAATTGTTGTTAAGGTTTTGAGGTGCTCAGAACATGATACGGGCGCTCTATAAATACAGGTGCTTTTGCCTTCTTGCTTTATCAACCTTTATGTCTGTTACATGATTTCCTGAGCCAAAATGGCTGGATTTTGATTTAGCCATGGACTGTATTCATCCGTGAAGAATCCATTTAATGCGTCTGCCAATTCTTGGTACTCTGTTTTTGAAGATTGATGTGAAAAGTCCATTTCATATATCTGCAAATCTATGATCTTCTCTTCCTACTCAACCCTTTGAGCAATTGCTTTCCTTTAACACTCCATCTCTATTGATGAAACATCCATTTGGATTCCTGCTGCTACTAAATTACATTCCCTACATTACAACAGAGACTACTCTTCAAAAAGACTTCACTTGTTATAAAGTACTTCAGGAGCTCCTGAGGTCATGAAAGATACTACATAAATGCAAGTCTTTCTTTCTTACTTCCTATCTGCCGGTAAATTGACCTTTGATCTCTTCTAAGGTTGACTTCAGGTATCCTGAACCAATTTTTGTAGACTCCCACTCCTCACTCCTTTTAGTTTCCTTGTCACCTTCATCAGTTTCCACATAAATCTTTATTCAGTTAATGTTTACCCCTCTTTCTGTATTTTTCTTACAGATTATCCTGATCAGTAGGCTGGGAACGAAATAAAAGCATCTGCACGCTATGCGTGGCATTGAAAAAATCCCTTCAGTTCTCCATGAATCCATTAATTCTCTCTATAATAGATCTTTACATCTTTGTATAAAGTCACATAAAAGAAGCAATTGCTTAATATTCTGGGAAATGATTATTAACACAATTTAATAGCCAAATTGGAAATAGACTTTTTGATGAAAGTCAGTGTGCACTCTGCAGTAGGAAACTAAGCATGTGAAAGAATGGCTCAATAGAAACATTATTTAGACCACAGTATGATTAATCTCTTAATTATACCATACGCAATATTATATCCACTAAATGCTTTTCAAAGTTAATGGAGATTGCGTTATAATTGAATACAGGCAATGTGGAAAAATGGCTTTTTAGCAAGGAAGACAAAAGGCAAATAGGAAAGAAGCAAATACTTGCACTTATATAAGGCTCTGCAGCAAGGAAGCAATTTATGAAGTGCTGTTGTAATGTAAGAAATGTGGTAGTAAATGGCCAGATAATTTGTTTCTTTTTCTGATGTTTGTTTAGGGATGAATATTGATCTTGACACCTTGGACGACTCCCCAACTCTCTTATGTCTACCTGAAAAGGCAAACAGGGCCTCGGTTTAATGTTCCACCTCAAAGATAGTACTTTCAACATTGCAGCATAACCAGAGCTGGACTGTCAGCCTAGATTTTGTGCTGAAGTCTCCGTGAAATTATTCAACAACAGATTCCACCATCAATTTACAGTGAAAAATGTGCTCATTGGAAATCTGGTTGTTTGTGGAATCGAACACAGAACAACATATGAAATAGGAGTAGGAGTAGGCCATAGTCCATAAGGCCCCTCAAGCCTGGTCTGCTATTCAATAATATCATTGTTGAACTTCTACCTTAACACTTTCTACCCTATACCCATCGTGGATAATTTTATACTTTTCCACATTATATTCCATTTGTCATGTTCTTGCGCAATCATTTAACTGGTCCGTCTCCCTTTGCAACTTGTTTGCAGCATACTTTCTCACCTAACTTTGTATCATTAGCAAACTCAGAAACATTATATCCAGTCCCCTCATCTAAGACAGTGGTATAGATAGTAAATAGCTTAAGCCCAAATGCTGATCCTTGTGGCACTCCGACCGTTACACCCTGTCATCATGAAAATTACCTGTTCATTCCAACTCTGTTTTCTGTCCATTAACTAATTTATCGAACGCCTTCTGAAAATCCAATTTCACTACATTTACTGGCTCCCTCTTATCTACCCTGCTAGCTATATCCTCAAAAACTCTAATAGATCTGTCCAACTCAGTTCCCCTCAGTTCCATAAAATCGTGTTGACTCTGCCTAATCATATCATGATTTGCTAAGTGCTGTATTATTAAGTCCTTAACAATAGATACTTTTATTTTCCCTACTACTGATGTCATGCTAACTATCACATAGTTCCATGCTTTCGCTCTCTCTCCTTTCATGAACAATGGGGTTGCTTTTGAACAGTGACATTCCGAGAATCTAGGGAATTCTGGAAGATCAAAACCAAAGCACCCCCTATCTCTTCAGTCACCATTTTTAAAACCCGAGGATAAGGTTCAGGTAATATGTCAGCTGTTGGTTCAATTCATTTCTTCAGTACTTTTTAAAAAAAAACTAATATTAATTACTTTAAGTTCCTCAGTCTCATTAGACTCTTGGTTGCTAGGCAGATCACTTTGTGGTCAGTTCATGCCAATTCCAATCCTGTGTAGTGACTTCTCATGTTTATCATCTCAACTCAGCATAAAGCACTCACACTTGAAACATCTGATACGAATTATGGGGAGGAGTTTCCACAGAGGATGCCCAAACGCCATAACTTTGGTAGAAAAGCAAATGGAAACCCTGAGAATTATTGACGCAAGAGCCACTTAACCATTTTTCCAGGGGACATCTGTGGTTCTTCAGTCAAAGTTACAGCAGACAAGCAGGAGAATCCCAACACAAATTTAATCGAATGACTAGTGCCATTGTTTATCCACTAATCCAAGCTGGCATTCAGCCGACCTCTTTAATTATTTTTGAAGATGTTTTAAAATGATAAATATGTGCAGGGAGTAATTCAATTTCCCAAAGGATAAATATTTGCTCCCACGAAATGTGATTACTCTGGAGAATTAGATAAATACAACTCTTGAGTGCTCCTTCAATAGAAACGCTTTTTTTTAAACATGTATAAACACTGAAGATGGCAACAAAGATTGCAAATGCAATAGCAATCAACGTTCCTTAGAAGATGCATGAAATATAAAACTTTTCCACAAACCTAATTACAAACTATGGGCAGAATTTTACGTCCCGATTGGGCATAAAATCGCCCGAAAGGGCATTGAGCGAGCGTCCCGACATCATCCTGCGCTCACACAGTATTTCGTTTGGCAGGCGGGCGCAAAAGTCGGAAGTGCACCCGCTGGCAATTAAGAGGGCAATTAAGCCCATTAACGGCGCAAATGACTCTGATTTTTCGTGGTCTGTCCAACTTTATGATTGGTGGAGGAGCAAATCAGCCAGGTAGGCTTTGCATTTTTCATGAAACCTCATCCGATTGTTAAATAAAATAAAAAAGAAAACCTATGGACAACATTTTTGTCACCTATATGTTCGGGTGCCTGATTGGGACGCTTGGACATTTTTCTCTTGATTTTCAAAACTTTATTTCATGGTTTTCGGAGCTGCAGCTCCCTGAGGCAGCTCTCTGCCTTGAGGGAGCTTTCCCTCAGCACTCACCCGCACCCGCCCTCCTCCTGCCCCCCACCCCAGCGGCGCTGAGCTTTTCAGCACTCGGTTCAAGCTGGCTGATTGCAGTTGGCAGCCCAGTTCCCGACCTCTCGCGGGTTCGCCGATCATGCCTGCCTGCCGAGCTGAAAATTCAGGCCTATGTTTTCAAATAAGATATATGCATCGCCATTATGTCATATCCATTATGTCATGGGGGAGATGGTGGTGTAGTGGTAATGTCACTGGACTAGTAATCCAAAGGCCCAAGCTAATGCTCTGGGTTCACAGGCATCATAGCTGCTGATCCCATCATAGCAGCTGATGGGATTTAAATTCAGTTAATAAATTTGAAATTAAATAGCTAATCTCGGTAATAGTGGCCATGGCACCATTGTCGATTGTCCTAAAAACCCATCTGGTTCACTAATGCCCTTTAGGGAAGGAAGTCTGCCATCCTTACCTGGTCTGGCCTACATGTGACTCCAGATCCACAGCAATGTGGTTGACCCTTAGCTGAATGGCCCACAAGCCACTCAGTTGTATCAAACCATGACAAAGCCTACAAAAATGACTGAAACCGGACAGACCACCCAGCATTGACACAGGCACAGGAAAGGACAACAGAAAGCTCAGCCCTGTTGACCTTGCAAAGTCCTCCTTGCTAATATCTGGAAGCTTGTGGTAAAATTGGGAGAGCTGTCTGACAGATCAGTCAAACAACAGCCTGACATAGTCTTACTCACGGAAACAAACCTTACAGAAAATATCCCGAGCACCACCATCACCATCCTTGGCTAAGTCCTGTTCCATTGACAGGACAGACCCACCAGAGGTGGCGGCACAGTGGTGTACTGTCGGGAGGGAGTTGCCCTCGGAGTTCCCACCATTGATTCCGGACACCATAAAGTCATATGGCATCAGGTGAAACACGGGCAAGGAAACTTCCTGTTGATAACCACCTACCGCCCTCCCTCAGCTGATGAGCCAGAGCTCCTCCATGTTGAACACCACCTGGAGGAAGCACTAAGGGTGAAAAGGGCACAGAATGTACTCTGGGTGGGGGACTTCAATGTCCATTACCAGAAGTGGCTTGATAGCACCACGCCAGACCGAATTGGCCGAGTCCTAAAGGATATAGCTGCTAGACTGGGTCCGCGGCAGATAGTGAGGGAACCAACATGAGGGAAAAAACTTACTTGACCTCGTCCCCACCAATCTATCTCTTGCAGATGCATCTGTCCATGACAAAATTTTAAGGGTGACCACCACATAGTCCTTGTGGAGATGAAGCCCCTTCTTGAGGGCACTACCACCATGCTAAATGGGATAGGTTTCAAATAGGTCTAGCAATCCAAAACTGAGCATTCCTGAGATGTTCTGGTCCATCAGCAGCAGAATTGTATACAACTACAATCTGTAACCTTATGACCTAGCGTATCCCCCACTCTACCATTGCCATCAAACCAGGGGATCAACCCTGGTTCAATGAAGAATGCAGAAGGGCATTCAGGAACAGCACCAGGCACACCAAAAATGAGGTGTCAACCTGGTGAAGCTACAACCCAGGACTACTTGCATGCCAAACAGCATAAGCAGCAAGTGATAGATAGAGCTAAGTGATCCCACAACCAATGGATCAGATCTAAGCTCTGCAGCCCTGCCACATCTAATCATGACTGGTGGTGGACAATGAGACAACTAACTGGAGGAGGAGGCTCCACAAATATACCCAATCCTTAATGATGGAGAATCCAACACATCAGTGCAAAACCTTTTGTTTGCAACAATCTTCAGCCAGAAGTGCAGAGTGGATGATCCACCTTGGCCTCCTCCTGATGCCAGTCAGATCATAGGTGCCAGTCTTAAGCCAACTCAATTCACTCCACGTGATATCAAGAAACAGCTAAAGGCACCGGATACCGCAAAGTATATGGGTCTTGACAATATTCCATAGTACTGAAGGCTTGTGCTCCACAACTTGCCGTGCCCCTAGCCAAGCTGTTCCAGTACTGCTACAACACTGGCATCTATCCGGCAATGTGGAAAATTGCCCGTATATGTCCTGCCCACAAAAAGCAAGACAAATTCAACCTGGTCAATTACTGCCCCATCAGTCTACTCTCGATTATCAGCAAAATGACGGAAGGGGTCGTTGACAGTGCTACCAAGCGGCACTTTCTGAGTAAGTACTCAGAAATAACCTGCTCACTGATGCTCAGTTTGAGTCAGGTCAGAGGCTAGGAGTTCTGTGGTGAGTAACTGACCAGACTCCCCAAAGACTGTCCACCATCTACAAGAGACAAGTTAGGAGTGTGATGCAATACTCCCTATTTTCCATGAATGAGTGCAGCTCCATTAACACTCAAGAAACTCAAGACCATCCAGCACAAAGCAGCCCACTTGATTGGCACTCCATCCACCACCTTCAACATCCACTCCCTCCACCACCGACATACAGTAGCAGCAGTGTGTACCATCTACAAGATGCACTGCAGCAACTCAACAAGGCTCCTTTGACAGCACCTTCCAAATTCGCGACTTCTATCACCTAGAAGGGCAAGGACAGCCGATGCATGACAACATCGCTACCTGCAAGCTCCCCTTCAAGTCACATGCCATCCTGACTTGGAAATATATCACCGCTCCTTCACTGTTGCTGGGTTAAAGCCTTGGAACTCCCTCCCTAACAGCACTGTGGGTATAGTTACACCACATGGACTGCTGCAGTTCAAGAAGGTGGCTCACCACTACCTTCTCAAGGGCAATTAGGGATAGGCAGTAAAAATGCTGGCCTAGTCAGCGAGATCCATGTCCCGTGAAATAATTTTTTAAAAATCCCACAATGGCCAGGCTGAATTAACAGCCCAGTTAATATCCAGCACAGGTTACCAACAAAATCACATGAATTATCTGTCATGTCCAGAGACAAGTTGATAGAAGTCTTAGCTGCTATTAATTTGTTGACCCATAAGCAATGGTTCTAGCATTCATTATCAATAAAACTTTCTTACATCTTCAGCATTGTAGCCAGTATTGGCACAGGTATTTTATTCATCAGTTCAAAGGATATATTGCCTTCCTCCAAAATATTTCAACCTATTGACTTGAACACTAAAATTAAATAGACCCAACATTATAAATATGTGTAGCATATTTTTGCAAGTATGACCTTTACATCCATGATTATGCATAATTTGACCTCTATTTTCAAGATAATTGATATGATTTAATAAAGTATGATATGACTGTTATGGGAATGCATTTTCCTTAATACCATTTTCCATCTTTTGGCTGGAGTTGTCCACTTTGCTTAGAGAATGAGTATTGCTTTCAGTAATAATTCATGCATCTTTACATTTTATGCATGTACTAAATATAATCTGTATTAGCAATATGGGTCTTGCTCCCGATGTGGTTCAGCTGGTTAAGGTATACTGAAGAATGCAGGTCAGGAAGCTTCTATATTCAGTCCCTAGTTTGCATTCAGGTAGTTGATATCAACTGTTGCGTAAATGAAAAGACTTCAAGTCACCCCTGTGTCCCCTGGGCCAGGCAGAGTAGTGGTTGCCTCTTCTTTATCACTATCCAAACACTGCTGCTGGAACTGTGCATTTGTGGATGCTCAGCAAGATGGTTTTGGCTTTGGCTCTAAAGCCTGTGACCAAATAGTCATCCGACACTCAATCGAATTGACTCCTATCCTGTACACAGTTTAATTTACTTCAGTGGATCTGAATAACAGACGGGGCGTGGTCACCTGTGATATGCCGCAACTGACATTCAGATATTACTTTTTCTAAAAATTCTTTCATGGGATGTGGGCTTCGCTGGCTAGGCCAGCATTTATTGCCCATCCCTAATTGCCCTTGAGAAGGTGGTGGTGAGCTGCCTTCTTGAATAACAGCAGTTGATGTGGTGTAGGTACACCCACACTGATGCAATGGTGGTGAAAAGGTCAGTTTTCACCATCATTACTCCACTGAAGCTGCTGGGAATTCCAGGCGCTCATGTGGTGAATAACATGGAAATCTAGAAGATGCTGCCAGTGATTCTATGATCCTCCATAGGGTGCACTGTTGAGGTCCCCAAGACACAGGCTCCATTGCAATCATGGAATGATGAGAATTCCCACTTGTTTGTGGTTAGTCTCTTTGGGAAACTCTGGAAAAAGTTCCAACTTGCATACAGTGCAACAGGGCTTTTAACAGCACACTAACTTCATAATTACTGCTAAATGCCCTCACTGGCCTGAAAAACTATTTGTTCCTATCTATGGGCTGTCAAATCTCTCCACAATGTGTTTTTTTATAGTTATAAAACATTTTTAGAAATCTTTTTAAAGGATGCTTACCTTTATTTTAGCTCCTATCGTATATTTGCCATATTATCTAAAAATTTCAATGAAAAGTGAAACATTTCAGCTGTTTTTAACTTCCTGGTTTGCTGTCTGTGAGAATACTTCAATGTGGTTGGTTGCTTCCCTGCAACCTTACTGACATCACTACTGCTGGATGCCTGGAGATCCCCTCGACTTGGCGCCAGACTCAATCTGCTGTTGGGAAAGGGGAAATCCACACCAGAGAGAACAGCAGATCTTTGTGGAGCAGCTTTCTTTCATTACTGAACAAAATGCAGGCCATTGGATGTCACCTGGGTGCCAACCAAATATGTGGCTTAAAAAAAGCATAATATTGTGGGGATAAGTGAATGACAGGCTTCTTGTCTCTTGTACATCCCTGATTTTCATTTCTTCACCTTTAAAGACCATCAAACTACGTAAACACTAAGCTCCAGAATTATCACCTTAAACCTTTCTGCCTCTTCTCACCCCTTATGGAGGCTTTTAATCACCCGTCCTAATATCTCCTTATGGGGCTCGGTGTCAAATCTTGTTTGATAACACCGTGAAGCACTTTCGGGTGTTTTGCTACATTAGTGGCACCGTCTAAATGTTTCTTCTGGTGTTTCAGTCCAATTTTTTGAGTGTGTCTTTTAACTTATTCTCAATGTGATCTGCTGTATATTTTCTGTTTCTTTGAATGGATTTTTATGGACGAAGTATAAGTCACGCTAAACATTGAAAAGCTTCCCGGATTGCAGATTTTTAGAAGCACAGCATCTTCATAAATTCGGAATCATTTATGGCACAGAAGGAGACAATTCAGCCCATCGAGTCCATGCCAGCTCTTCATAGAACAATCCAGTCAGTCCCATTCCCCCACTCGAACCCATACCCTGCAAGATTATTTCCTTCGAGCGTCCATCCAATTTCCTTTTGAAAGCATTGATCATTTCTGATTCCCCCACCCTTGTGGCAGTGAGTTCAGATCATTACTACTCGCTGTGTAAAAAAATTCTTCCTCACATTTCCCTGCATCTCTTGCCTAAAATCTTAAATTTGTGCCCCCTTGTCCTCGTACCATCAGCTAATGGGAAAAGTTTTTCCTTGTCTACCTTATCTAAACCTGTCATAATCTTGTACACCTCTATCAAATCTCCCCTCAATCTCCTTTGCTCCAAGAAGAACAATCCCAGCCCTTCCAACTTAACCTTGTAACTAGAGCCCATTCATTCCTGGAACCATACTAGTAAATCTCCTCTGCACCCTCACAAAGACCTTCACATCTTTCCTAAAGTGTGACCAGAGCTGGAGGCAATACTCCAGTTGGGGCCTAACCAGGGCTTTATACAGATTTGGCATAACTTCCCTGCTTTGGACTCAATGCATTTATTTGGAAAACCCAAGACCCCATATGCTTTGCTCATCACTCACTCAGTATGTCCAATCAACTTCAAATATTGATGCACAGACATCCCCCAGGGTCCCTCTGTCTTTGTACACTCTTTACAATTGTGACATTAAGTCTACATTACCTCTCCCTACTCCGTCCACCAAAATACATCACCTCACACTATTCTGCATTAAATTCCATCTGCCACTGGTGTACCCATTCTGCTCACCTACCTATGTCCTGTTGCAGGTGATTCATACCATCCTCACTGTTTGCCACTCCTCCAAGTTTGGTATCATCGACGAATTTTGAAATTTTACTCCATGTTCCAAGAGCTAGGCAATTTATACATAACAGAAAAAGCAGTGGTCTGTACCAATTCTTGGGGAACACTACTGTCTACAACCCTCCAGTCCAAAAAAACATCTACCATGACTCGCTGCTATCTGTCCTTAAGCCAATTGGGCACTGAGTCTCCGATTCCATCAGCCTCAATGTTGTTAACCAGGCTTTTATGTGGTACTTTGTCAACACTTTCTTAAAATTCATATACACAACATCCACTGCATTCCCTGCTCTGTTACTTCATCAAAAATGTCAATGAAGTTACTCATGCACCATGCTGGCTCCCCTTAATTAACTCAAACCTCTCCAAGTGCCTGTTGATCTTTTTCCCCTGATTATGGATTCCAAAATCTTATCCACCACTGATGTTAAACAAACTAGCCTGTGGTTGTCTTTACACCTTTTCTTAAATAATGGTGTCATATTTGCCATTCTCCGATCTTCTGGCACCTCCCCCATATCTAGGGAAGATTGAAAGATTATAGTAAACCCTTCCATTAACTCTATCCCCACTTCCTTTTGCAACCTGGGATGCAAGCCATCTGGACCAGGTGACTTATCTACCCTAAGCATAGCCAGCCTTTCTATTACCTCCTCCCTTTCAATTTTCACAATATTCTTTGCCACCATTACCTCTACTTCGACTGGTATTTTGTCAGATTCCTCTTTCTTAGGAAACACTGATGCAATGAACTCATTCAGTATTCTAGCCTTGCTCTGCATCTCTAAGCATATATCATCCTCTCTGTTCTTCATCAGACCCACTCCAACTCCTACTACGTGCCTACTATTTACATGCTGATAGACGATTTTTGGGTTCCCATTTATGATAACTGCCATTCTATTCTCATAGTCCCATTTTGACAGTCTTATTTACCTCTTCACCTCCCCTCTCTACCTACTGTATCTGACCTGGTTCTTATTGAGGAATTCACCTGACATGCATCATACATCCTCCTTTTTTGTTTCATCTTAATCTCTCGCACCCTCAGCCCTGTTTTTAGCTTCCTTACCTTTCACCTTTGTTGGAAAGTACTTAACCTGTACCTGAAGAATCTCCTCCTTAAAGATCACCTAATTACTCACAAGCCAATCAATATTTGGGTAACTAAAGTTCCTCAGTATCACCACTCTTACAAATCTCTGTGATTTGCCTACAGATTTGTTCCCCTCTCTCTCACTATTTAGAGGCCTATAGAATACTCCAAGTAGCATGATTTTACCTTTTTTACTTCTCAATTCTAACCAAATGGATTCTGTTCTTACTCCTCAAGGACATTTATTCTTTCCAACACTGCAATGTCTTCCCTAATTAGTACTGCCACCCCACCTCCCTGTTTTCCTTCTCAATAATTTCTGAGCACTTTATATCCTTCTCTATTAAACACCCAGTCTCATGATGTGCACGGATGATGGTGAAATGAGTTGAAACTTAAACTTTCATGTTTAAGGAAGAAATATGCTAGTCTGGGTTCAAAGTTTTCCATTGATCTCAACTGTTTACATTGCCCAATTTTAAGTTGGGGCGTATTCTAATGAAATTAGGAGGAAATATGGGCATAACTTGACATTGGCTGCACTTTCAATAACTTCAACAACAACAATTTGAATTTATATAGTGCCTTTAACATGGTGATATGTCCCAAGGCACTTCAGAGGAGGCACTAAGGAGATACTAGGGCAGTTGACCAAACTCTTGGTCAAAAGAGCGATATTTTAAGGAAGTTCTTGATGTTGGAAGGAAGTGGAGAGGTTTGGGGAGAGAATTCCAGAGCTTAGGGCTAGGCAGCTGAAAGCACGTACGCCAGTGGTGAGGTGGTTAAAATCGAGGATGTTCAAAATGGATGATTTGGAGGGATGCAGATATCTCAGAGTTGCTTGGTAGTATTTGAGTATTTCTGAACAAAGAGATATGCCATTGAAGCTTCTGGTCTTGCACTCATCAGGACAGACACAAGAATGCCAAATTTCAAGGACAGTACTTGCTGAACAATCCCGAGTATGCTAACAATTACACTACCAGCCAATTTAAGATTATCAGTTGGGCTTGCAATGTGGCTCACTTATGCTTGCTCATGAGCAGGACCTGTCCTCTGCAGCCAAAAGGAACATGTCCAGGCATTGCGCCTTTTTTGAATTCAACAAAAGCATGGAGGCAATAGTTCGCTGGTGCATTCTCCATGAAAACACCTCGACCAGGGTTGACTTCCAAACCAATCAGCACCCTTTTAATAACAAAAAGCAGGGATGTGCTGCTGAGGCTTTATAAGGCTCTGGTCAGACCACATTTAGAATATTGTGAGCAATTTTGGGCCCCTTATCTCAGGAAGGATGTTCTGGCCCTGGAGAGGGTCCAGAGGAGGTTCACGAGAACGATCCCAGGAATGAAAGTCTTAACACATGAGGAACGTTTGAGGACTCTGGGTCTATAGTCGATAGAGTTTAGAAAGATGAGGGAGGATCTGATTGAAACTTACAGAATACTGAAAGGCCTGGATAGAGTGGACGTGCGGAAGATGTTTCCATTAGTAGGAGAGACTAGGACCCAAGGGCACAGCCTCAGAGTAAAAGGAAGACCTTTTAGAACAGAGATGAGGAGAAACTTCTTCAGCCAGAGAGTGGTGAATCTATGGAATTCATTGCCACAGAAGGCTGTGGAGGCCAGGTCATTGAGTGTATTTAAGACCGAGATAGATAGGTCCTTGATTGGTAAGGGGATCAAAAGTTACGGGGAGAAGGCGGGAGAATGGGGTTGAGAAACTTATCAGCCATGATTGAATGGCTGAGCAGACTCGATGGGCCAAATGGCCTAATTTCTGCTCCTATGTCTTACGGTCTTTTTTCCTGCAGTATAAATTGTTGCTCCCTTTCAAATTTGGCATTCTTGTATCTGCCCTGATGAGTGCGATATGAAAAGCTTCTACAGTAGGTCTCTTTTTCCAGCAATGTTTCATTCCTGTGAGGCTGGAGAAAATTACAGAAATAGGAAGGAGCAAAACTATGGAGGGATTTGAAAACAAGAATGAGGATTTTAAATTTGATGTGCTGCTTAACCAGGAGCCAATGTAGGCCAGCAAACATTAAATGTAATGGGTGAATGAGACTTGCTGCAAGTTAAAACATGGGCTGCAAAAGTTTTGGATTAGCTCAATTTCATGGAGAGGTAGAACTGTGGAAGTGGTTAAGCTGCCAATTTACAACCAAGTTACCTCTGGACTTGACTATTCCAGTGCACTCCTGGCTGGCCAAGCCAGCCAGGAGTGCACTGGAATAGTCAAGTCCAGAGGTAACTTGGTTGTACCCAAGGAGGAAACTCCAAGTCATTATCCTTTGACAAGTATTAATAACCTGATTATAATAGAACTGGCTATGCAGCCCATGCCAATGTACAGTCTTTGACACGTAATAACCACACAGGGAGAGAAGAATGCAGTTCTATTGCACTTAAGGGACCCTGGATAAGCACATGGGCAGAAAGGGATAGAAGGATATGTTGCTAGGGTAAGAGGAAGTAATGTGGAGGCTCATGTGGAGCATAAAGACCAACATTATAACCTGTTCCTGTGTTGTAAAATTCTGTGCAAGACATTACAACTGCTGGTGAAACAGAGCACAATGTAAATACACCAAAATATTATTAAGAACGAAAGATCAGTGAATAACTTAACAAAAGAAAAATTAGAATTGTAACAAAAATCATTAAATACATAATACGGGGTCACTGATCAAAGTTTAATGGATTGCACTTTATATTGTATCATACCTGGAGACCTGGGAGTTCCTTCAGACTGATTACCCTAGCTGCAGCAACGAATGTGGAATGAGATGAAATGGGTGGAAAAAGAAAAGGAACAAAAGAAAAGCAAAATGAGACACACAAAACATGGTCAAAGTAAATAAAACTAAACAAAAAAAAACTTAAATGATTAGTAAAACAAAAATGACCAATATTGGTTTACTTTAAATGAAAAAATGCATCAAGTGCACAGCATAGCAGGAACAACGAGTTTTCAGCACATTACAAAGCAGCTTACTACATAACACACATTAGCACAACAACATGTCACCTTCAAGCAGCTGAATATTTCAAATTCTCAGAGCTGGCAGTATATACTTTCGAGAGTAGGCAGTGTAATGAATATGCTGGAAGTCACACAGATTAAAAATAACTCCAATGTGATCTGGGTGCTATTTCGGACCATAATGTCAAGGCTTTCATATAGAAATTCTCTTAGCTCAGTGATACAAATCCTGACTGGATTCAACTAAGGAAATAGGTCACACCTTGCGTTGGCTAGTTGATTTATGAACCGAACTGGCTTCAGGAGCAGTGCATCCAGAACACATTCAGAAGGAACTCTTTCAGCTCAGGACACCTTGACCTGAACTTTTCTCTTTCTTTTTTATTTGCATCATCCATGCTAATTCAAACAAATTCTTTCCTTTGAACAACCCCAAGCCCACTTGATTGGCACCCATCCACCACCTTCAACATTCATTTCCTCCACCACAGATGCACAGTAGCAGCAGTGTGTGTACCATCTACAAGATGCACTGCAGCAACTCGCCAAAGCTCCTTCGACAGCACCTTCCAAACCCACGACCTCTACCACCTGGAAGGACAAGGCAGCAGATGCATGGGAACACTGCCACCTGGAAATTCCGCTCCAAGCCACTCAGTATCCTGGCTTGGAAATATATCGCTGTTCCTTCACTGTCGCTGGGCCAAAATCCTGGAACTCACACCCTGTCAGCTCTATGGGTGCACCTACACCACATGGACAGCAACAGTTCAAGAAAGTGGCTCACCACCACCACCTTCTCAAGGGCAATGAGGGATGGGCAATAAATGCTGACCTAGCCAGCAACATCCACATCCCGTGATGAATAAATTTTAAAAATGTAAGCACTGGCTTGCCTCCAAACTGAAGCCCAGGATCACACTGTTCTGCAAACTCTACAGTGTGAACAAACCAGCTGGAGGAAGTTCATCATCATCCCTGTGTTCACTGACCTACGCTGGCTCCTGGTCTGGCAGCGTTCGATTGAAAATTCTCATTCTTGTATTCAAACCGCTCCATAGCCTCACCCCTACCAATCTCTGTAACCTCCTCCAGCCCCACAATCTTCCACAGTCCCTGCATTCCTTTTGTGCATCCCCAATTTTCATTACTCCACCACTGGCAGCTGTTCCTTCAGCTATTACGCCTCTAAGCTCTGGAATTCCTTCCCTAAACTTCTTTGCCTTCCTACCTCTCTCACCTTAATTAAGACACTCTTACCTCATTGACCCCCTTTTGGCCCCCTGTCCTAATATCTCCTTATGTGGCTTGGAGTCAAATTTAATTTGATAATCACTCCTGTGAAGCACTTTTGGTTGTTTCACTATGTTAAAAGCACTTTATGAATACAAGTGGTTATTATTGTAATTGTCTAAATATATCCGTTACATGTTAGAAATTATAAGCTGAATTTTCCTTGCCCCTGGGTGGTATGCTTGGAGGTGGGGGATGGCCAGGAAATTAGTGGAGAGCTCCAGCATTCCGGGGTAGTTAGGAAAGCAGATTGGTTGCCCACACCACAGAGGTGGACAGCTAATTTACATAATTAAGGCCCAAATTAGGGTGAATTTTGCCAACTCGCTAGCAATTTTCCAGTGGTGCAGTGGCCTTCCAGCTTAATGGAGACAGCCTCCTTGCAGCAATTGGGATTCCTGCAGAGCAGGAGGCTCCATCCTCCAGCGTAGGCAGGTAAACCCTCTCCTGTAGTGACAAAGCGCTATCTGGAGTGGACTCCCCCACTCTGGTTAATATATTTAGTTTTATCCCTTCGAGGGTTCTTCCAAGTTGACGCACCCTTGTGGTATCCCACCTGCCTCAGCACCACCCACCTCTCCCATTTGTGGTTGGCAAGACCGCAGAGCTGCCAGACCTCCGATTGGGCTGGCAGCTTAACCACTGTCCATAACCAGATGGTGAGCTTAGACATGGCCAATTAGGAGGCCACCTCCCAGAATATTGCTATGCCAGTCTCACTTCCCATAAATGCGAGCTTGGACCCCCTATTTGGTCCCCACGTTGGGGTAGTGAAGCCCAGGGGAAAATCCTGCCTTTAATGACTGTGTACTCTTCCATTAATTTCTTTATCCACAACATAAACATGCCACCTTGTAATGACACCATAATAATGGCTCTGGAAGTGCTTTGGTTTGGCCTTGCTCAGTTTTCTAGCCTGTACTAACAATTAACTTGAAGTTTGGGTTAAAAAAGATTAAGATCAATGGTGAGATCCTGGAAAATGTGTACCATTTTTGGGAGCCTTCTCTTGATGAAGGCAGACATGGATAGCGAAATTCATCATTGTCTTCAATGTGTCATCTCAGCCTTTGGCTGACTGAGGGAAAGATTATTTGAGGACTAAGATCTCAAACTTGAGATTATAGGTCATGTTTTACTGGGCAACAGTGATCCTCATGCTCCAATATACTTGGACAAGCTTCAGCAGGCACCTCAAGGCACTGGAGAAGTACCATCAGCGGTGCCTTCACAAGGTCCTCCAAATCTGGTGGCAAGAACGATGGTTCCAACAGTAGTGTCCTCTCCCAAGCCAACATGCCCAACACCGAGATGCTAATCACTCAAAACTATGCAAAGGGCATGTTGTTTGTATGCCTGGCACCAGATTCCCAAAGCAACTGTTCTACTTGGCACACATCAGTCACAGCAGGAGACTCTTGGGGAGGACACTGAAAATGCTTTCAGGATGTGCTCAAAGCATCCCTGAAGAGATGAAACATGCCCACTGACTTGTGGGAGCCCTGGCTTCTGACCGACCAAAACTGAGATGGGTCAGTTGGGAAGGCACTGATGTGCTACTGATGTGAACACATCAGGCGGCTTCATGGGGACGTACAGAGGTGAAGTTGAGGCACCGGGGAGAGCGCACAAATCTCCAAACGCCTCATCTATCCGATCCTTCAAACACCACCTGTCCCATATGTGGCAGAGCTTGTAGATCACTCATTGAACCAGAGCGGAAGCAAGTCATCCTCAATCCCAAGGAGCTGCTTCAGGAGAAGAGGAGCCTATACTGCAGAAGCTCCTATGCTCCAATAAATCTACTTCTCTACTTTTCAAATCGCACTAAGATTTTCTATTTGGCCACAAACCTATACCTTTATTGAGAAAATCTTGAGCCTGCATCACTTAGGTTGGCTTACCTAAACCAGATAGACTGCAGCAGTTTAAGGAGGCGACTCACCACCATCTTCTTAAGGGTAATTAGGGATGGACAACAAATGCTAGCCTAGCCAATGACGGTCAAATCCCAAGAAAGGATAATAAAAGAAATCCTGTGTACAAAATCTTATTTACTATTATTACATATTTATCAACACTTTCGTGTCAACATTCTGCTTTTGTAAGTCCTTGGGAATGAAACTGATCAGAGCCAAAAGCACAAGACAGGTTGGTAGTGAATCAGTAGTCTGTTATACACTGCACCAGTTTTTATTTTCCATTGACTTGGGAAAATATTGTCAAGAGTTTTACTTTCAAACCAAGTGCAAGTGATAGGGAGATAGGAAACAAGTCTCCAAAAAGAGTCTGAACTACCATTCTGTGAACTCCAGTGAAAGAAGATTGGGTACAATGAAAAATTGGCCGTTGATTCGCTACGAATGCTGGTGTAGAACAAGTTTGCCCCCCCCTTATGTCCACATATATTATGGGATCTGCTTATCCAAAGGGTAGGGTATCAGAAGGATGAGCTTCAACTGATTATTTTTATCTTTGACTTTTCTTTGATCCAATAGCCAACGTTAGGTTAACAGTATTTAATGCCAGGAAGAACTAGCAAACCTCAGGTTGAAGCAGATTCCTGCCATGATTTGGCAAATTAATTTACCATTTTTTACCAGCACTGAAATTAAAATGGATGGTTCAGAATATTCCCAGGGAATGGCAGTGACCTTTCTGGGGGACATTTTTAATTCCAGTTAAATTATCAAGATGCCTTTCCTGAACAGAAAATTGTTTTAGTCCAAAACATCTATTTATTACTTTAATCTTTGTGTAAAACTTTATATTGATATGGAAAACATAATCTTTCGCTTCTTCATTAAATACTCAACCAGCACAGGATTTCACAATAAGCCATGCAATAGTTTGAAGACCATTAGCTTCTCCCCTTTCAACATAACCTTATTAAATCAGCCAGTATCACGAATGTTAAAGTCACCAGAACAAATACTCATCTATTCAAGTTCATGCGCTAATTGTACTGCTCAGTTGTAGGTAAACATACCTGCACTTGTATCTGTGCACATGAACATTATTTGTTGATCTGTGCTCAAAGCAGTGAGAGAGAGGGGGCAATCAGAAAAGTAAAACTATTCATCAATGCAGCCGAGGCATGAACACATTATAGTATTTTTCGTGGTTAATTTGTGAGTTTTAAATAAGAAGAATGGATCAATGCAAATTGGTCAAATTTGCAGATTATATGAAATTAGGGAGGGCAGTGAATTTAGAGGAAGTGGTTCAGGAATTACAACATGAGGGTTGGACAACATATGAGAGAAAATGATAGACAAAATTTAATGTAAACAAGTTGAAAGTATAGCACATATAAGGAGAAAAATGGTGTTGAAATAGCTTAGGATGACACTGAAAGATTCGAAGTTCAGTCTGTTCAACAATGGTCGAGCAATCATCAAAGTCAAAAGTTGCTGAACTCTTCATCAACGCAATGCAGTAGAAATAAGATGAAGTTACGCTCAACCTGTACAAAAGGCATGTGATTGACCCCTTCCATTAAAGAGTTCTAAATTATGAGAAATGACCAAGAAACCTGAGCTTTTCATCCTTGAATAGAAACATGTGAGAGATGACCAGGGAGAGGAATATAACATGGAAAAGGTAAATCCAGAAAATTATTTCAAACACATTTGTAAGAACCAGACAAGCAATCACAGGTTCAAACCAATCAAATGCAAATTCAGGACTAATTAAATGAATGAAAGTTCCCTTTCTCAGTGAGCGGTCTGTATAGGGAATGGACTTGCAAATTGCTTAGGGGAAGCAAAAACTACATAATCCTTTAAGAAACAACTGGTTGCCATAACTGTGGGCATTTTAGACTCGTTCTCAATAGATGAACTTACATGGGCTGAGTGGCCTTCCGTATCCATAATGACCTTGTGAACATAGTGAGTGAAAACAGATACTCCACTGAACCTATATAGTCCCCCCGTAAAAGATCTGCATTTTTATATTAGGAGTCACAAGAAAAGTTAAAATCAAGGGCTATGGGGAAAAAAAGCAGGAAAGTGGGGTTGAGGATTATCAGATCAGCCATGATCTCATTGAATGGTCTTATGGTCTTAATGCTGCCTTACATGTTAAGGAATACACTTAATGATTTACAGCCTATATACAAAGCTGAGCCTGGAGTTGTTGCTTATATGAGTCATCAGTCATGCACAATACTTTTCCTTGCCCTTCAATATGCAACAAATTCTTAATGTTATTTAGTGATGGAAGTGACCATTGTGGCAAGCCAAATCTTGTTTCATCTCACAACTGTTTTCCATCCTGTTTTTAACACATCTTTTTTATTGTAAAAGTCTTTCGTAGCAAGGGCTGAAAAAATATATTTGACAAAAAGCTATCTGATTGACTGCATTTCCAGATATTTAATGTCAGCTCTGGATTGAGAGGGTATAAAAGGGGCTTTGCTCTCAGCTGAATGTGGACAATGCTTTTTGAAAGATTGAAAGACAGGACAAGTAGAACCATAGCCCAAACAGCTCCAGAAATCTGCAATCAGAGTAACAACAGATTCATCCACTCTCGTTGGGGAGCAACAGGAAACAGGCAGATGAATCTCATCTACACGCTCCTCTTTCAGTTAAAGTGCAATGGCCTTCAATTCTTCAATGCAAGTGTTGGCGTGCCAACGCATAATGGCAACTGAAGCTACATAGACCATGGATAACCTCGTCAGCAAACTTTGGACAAGCTCTGTTATAGCGCCAGGCTTTGCTCAGTACAAGTATTGCAAACATAATTATATCTTTCTCACACTGCTTTGAGTGAAGTAAAATTATTGAAGCAGAAATCAGCCTAGGGAAGATTTCTGGGCCTAGGCTTGGTGCTGTGCAAGCAGCATGCGCCCAAGCCAGGAGGCCCAAGGAGCGATAGAGGATCTACATATATGGGATGGGATAATTATGCCTCCACGAGCATCAGGGAGAAACGGATTTAGTCTTAGCTGTCTCACCAGGGGTGGGGACGCGGGTGGTGTGGGTCATAAAAACATTGCGTTCACAACTTTCTTTTCAGCAATGGTCACAGATAGAATCCTAAGCCTGTCCTGCACTTTGATCAGCAACTTTGTGGAGGGTTCCTTTGACTGGCCTAAGCCCCCAATTAATATATTCAAGGAGGCTAATGCCAGTTTTGGCCAGGGATTTCTAAAAATCAGCCCACAAGTTTAGCAGTGCAACCTCTGCCAGTGCAGATTGGGCTCAGGCCACTTCACACATAAATTGTTGTGCTTTGTGCCCATTTTATGCCAGAAAAACTGGCGCAACAAAAAACCGTTTCCAGCCTATAAACAGGGCAGCACAGAAAACATTCTGGTGCCACTCTATAGAATGGTGCACTTGTGTGTTCACATTTGAAAGCCTCAGACAAGAATCAAGCATAATCTTTCAACTTCCACAACGCAACGGCTAGAGTTTGCAGCCCCCGAGAGCAGGTTGGCAGGCAGTTGGACCATAAAGTTGGGCGCCTGCCCCCACACTGCCACAATTTTACTAGTGACAGGGCATGTGTTTGTAGGTCTGCCCACCCGTGTGCCAACTAAATGGGCAATTAATGAGCAGCTAAGCGCCTCCTCCTGTCACTGTTGGGATTTTACCCGTGGTGGTGGGAGGTCAGCACCACGTGTCCAGCCCGACAGGTTTTCCTGGGCAGCCTAGGTGGCCGGTCAAGGGCGCGGTGGCTGGTCCCTCCTTCACAGGCCTGCTGTGCCCGCTGGAGGCCCCGCCAAAGCTCTTCCCACTTTCTCATGTTTCCCCTCTACCCAGCCTCTGATCCACTTGCTCCAGGCTGCCAGCCTGACCCTGGCAGGACACCAGATTAAAGCCCAGGCTCCCTCGCCGCTTGCTTCCCTCTGGGACTGGCTGCAATCTGAGCAGGTGGCTGCAACTCCCGCTGGTGCTGCTGGGATGAGGGAGCTGCCGGCCACTTGATTTGGTGACACACCCCGCTCCCCATAAAATCCAGCCGCAGTTAGGAATGGGCAATAAATGCTGACCCAGCCAGCAACGCTCACATCCTGTAAATGAATCAAAAAAAAGTCTGCTTGGACAATTCCCTACTAAGAATTTGGGTTTTGTGTGTGCTGGAATATTGTGGTGTCAGTCAGTGGAAGTTCTACATTAACGGCCATGCTGTTCTTCATGTACATGAAGTGCAGTATGCCCAAAGTCAACATGTTCTTCATGGTTATTTCTGCCAAATTCCATGAAATACACAGAGAAGATGGAGATAAGATTATTTAGTCTCTGGTACAGCCTGTTTTAGATCTGACCTTATACAATATTTGCCAAATAAACAGCTGAGCCTTGGATTGTACCAGGCCAGGTAGAGTTTGCAATGACAGGGTAACCTTTAAATAACAAGCTAACAAGTTGCTCGGTGCTCAATGCATTTACATGCAATACGGTGGATACTGTCACAGACTGATTCCCATCATTGTCTCTTGTCTGCATTTGTCATGGTAAGCTATTCATCAAATAGTTTTGCTTGCAGAGTAAGAGAATCAAGATGACACTGTCTGACATCGAAATAAGTGATGATACATTTTGATGTAATTTATGTTATTTTGTTGTATGTAGCTTAATATTTAATTGTAAACATGGTGCTCCTTTAAAATGGCACCACAATCTTGGTGAAATGACTGAGCTATATCTCTGTCTCTGTAACCTCCTCCCCACAAGCCACTGAGAACTTTGCATTCCCCCAACTCTGGCCTCTTGTGCATCTCTGATTTGCTTTGTCCCACTGTCGGCAGCTGTACCTTCAGCTACCTTGGCTCTACACTTTGAAAGAGCTTCCCCTATATCTCTCTGCCTCTCTCTCCTCCTTTAAGGTGATCCTTAACACCTACCTTTTTGGCCAAGCTTTTGATCACTTGTCCGAATACTTCTTCATGTGACTCAGGGTGGAGTCGTCCCAGATTTGCACTAAGTGTAGTAGCGAGCGGGAAAAAGGACGTTTTACCCGCTGGCCGCAATGGCGGGTTTTCACGTCGTCATCCCAATCCCACCTCATTAGTCATGCATTCCCAGGAAACACACCATTTCGCTGGTGGGTGGCCTCTGATTCAACCATCACACCATTACCTTGCCACTTCCTTGCGCTGGATGCCATATTTAAAATATAGATGCATGCACACCTCTCAGTGCTTCCAGCCCAGGACTGCTGCACAGAAAACATGGCCCCGAAAGGCATGAAGACTGAAGACTGATGCCTTCTGGAAATTGTGGGAGTTTGCCTCAATGTCTTCTACCCCTGTTCTGGCTGCAGGAAGCTCATCAGTGTCATCGCTCCGGTTTGAGAGATGGTGGGAGAGGTGGTCAGTGCCAACGTTGCACAGAAGGGGTTCGCCATCGAAAAAGGATGATCTCACCGATGCCGCCAGGGTAAGGCAACCATCTAAACACTCTAAACTCACACACTCACAAGGCCATCACACATTCACTGGCACCTCACTCACTGCCAGCTCAAGGGACATCATCACTCTCTCTCCCACACACAAACTCACATCTCCATCTGGCCTCATCTCCTCTGGAGACCGCCTCCTCAGCCCTCACTATCTTGAGGCCATTTGAACAGATCAACATGTGTCCCCACACACACCCTAGGATACCCCTTCCCCAGTACAGCCCTCGCCCTGCAGCCTCTTCCCTTGCCTGAGGCCACTTCTTCCCCTTCCCCAAGCAAGTCCTAGCCCTGCTGCTGTTGAAAAGCCACCCCCGCCTTATGACTGGTCTGGTAGGTAGAAACCTGCCCGTGAGCCCCCCTAAAAGTGATGTAGTGGTGTCTGCGAAGCCTGGTGCTAAGACTGCAAGTGCTGCCCGAAGCAAGGTAGGTAAACAAGCCTCAAAGTCCCAAGTGAAGTGTAGCTCATCAGGTTCATGTCGCTTATGTTCAGTTGTGAAACACATTGGCATGTGCCAGGATGGTCCAGCTTGGGGTGTTGATTCCGGTGAGCTGGGCTTACAATGACGTGCAGATGTATTACCGTGAATTTCCTGATGTGAGGCGGCAGGAAACGCGGCCCACCATTGACGGGCAGAGCGGACAATTGCAAACTGGTTTCACGACGTCGCGAAACCGATTTGTGGCCTTCCTGCCATTTTGCCCGCTCACACCCACCGTGATGCCTGACACCAGTGGGCACGGAAAATTCTGCCCTCAGCGTCTGATAATGCTCCTGTGAAGCACCCTGGTACATTTTTAGTACAATAAAGACACTACTTAAATGCAAGTTACTGTTGCATAACTACAGGCATTGATAAACTGAGATAATATGTGACACTTACGATTGGGCACGAATTCCTATTGCGTCTGCCTGTCATGAAGCTCAAACATATACAGCAATGTCCTTCATCTGTTTAAGCTACTTCACCCAGTACATTCAATGTATTCCAATGGATATATGCATTAAATTTTGCTTAATTCTTTCTCAACATCATCTTATATTTACACAATGCCTTTAATCTAGTAAAACATTCTAAGGCGCTTCACAGGAGAGTTATTAGACAAAACTGATACAAAGTCACATAAGGAAATATTAGGACAAGTGACCAAAAGCTTGGTCAAAGAGCTGGGTTTTAAACAGCGTCTTCAAGGACAGAGAAGCAAAGAGGTTTAAGGAGGGAATTCCTGCAGAGCTAAGGACCCAGGCACTGAAGGCTATTAATAGAGGGCCAAAGGAAACCAAGGATGAATGAGTGATTTTCTTTCAACGATGGGCATTGTGAAGCCAGTAATAGCAATCCAGCCACTGGCTAGTTGAGGTCAGCTCCCTTGGTGCAGACCTGGACTTAAAACCTGAACCTTCCTTTTGGCTCAGAGAATTAAAATGGCTCATAAAGAGAAGTCAGAGGACAGTGTAGGAGTGGATGCCATTGCTTCGTGGGTCAAAAGGTAGGTGATTTTGCATTCTTCTCCTGAGGTAAAATTCTACAACAATTCTCTCTGCTTCCTTCAAAAATAGGTCAAATAAAATGCCAGAAAAGCTATTTAATCTTACAGCCAACATTATACAGATTCAACTATTGTCTTTCTTTAGAATGACATTTCAATGGTTCCAGTGGCTTAACATTCAATCACTTCTGCTTGTACTTATCTTTAAAGCCGTGAACTCTATTTCTAAGCAGATATTCAGTGAGCTCTTTTGAAAGATGTTAATCAACGCCGCACATCCACAAATCCATTCCAAAGATCTGCTCAGATGGTAAAGAAATTTCTCCTAATCTCAATTTTCAGCTTCAGACTTGTTCCTTTCGCAATAACATCCCCTCGGTCTGTGCTCAGAGGCCAGGTTCAGTAATCAAATATATCCATTCCTCACAAACTTCAGCTGAATCCTTTTTCTGATGGGAAGAAGTTCAGTTCTGTGATATTTTTTTCTAATTCAGTTCTTACTTTGAGCTTGAGAATCATACTTCTCTACCTCCTCAAATTCATTATTCTGGCAGGCTGCGTGCATTTTATTTTTATTCATTACCCTGGCAGGGCCTGCACTTATTCACAATCCCTAATGGAGAAGGTGGTGGTGAGCCACCTCCTTAAACCGCTGCAGCCCACGTGGTGTAGGTACACCCATAGTGCTGTTAGGGAGGGAGTTTCAGGATTTTGACCCAGGGACAGTGAAGGAACAGCGATATATTTCCAAGTCAGGATGGTGAGTGACTTGGAGGGGAACTTGGAGGTGCACAATGGGCCGGATTCTGCTCCAGAAATAACAGCGAGGTTAACAGCGGTCGCTGTTGTTAAAGTATAAATCGGACAGCAACTTCTCGTGACTGCACTTGTGTAGTTAAGAGTGGAAATCAGGAACCTGCTGTCAAAGTTATCCTACTCCTTCAGATGCTTCGCAATAAGGTTAACTCACCAAGACACAGCATTGCAATATCTGCAGAGGCATGTCTCCCCAACTCAGAGGTGATGTCCAAGGCAGGGGGGTGCCGTTTGATCAGATGGGAGGGCGTGGGTGGGTTGCTGTACTTACGTGACAGATATCGGCTAAGCTCAGTGCAAAGTGTTCGGGTTTGCCAATTCCACCTTGAGCAAATTTTGAAAAGCTTGCTAAGTCAAATTTTGCTCCCTGCCCTGCCTCCACAGGGCTTAAAGGTTTTCCTGTGTGTGTCCAACTAACAATTTTTCAATCTGAGTGTTTACGAAGATGAACCATTGCTTGTCCTGTTTACACAGGTCCCTGGTCCTCTATCAAGGATGCTGTGCTGAAATAGCTGTCTAACCACAGTAAGTTCCAGTGCAAAGTCCCAGGGAATGTCTTTGGGCAATGAATGGACAGCAGTGTTTGTTTTCTGCTAAGAGCAAAGACATTTCCAGTGTTTTAATAATAGTGGTTGAGAGATAAATATTGGCCAGGAAGCCTGGAAGAAATCTCCAACTCTTCTCCTCAATAATGTCATGGGATTTTTATGTCTGACAGGGCAGGTAGCTCCTCAGTTTAATGCCTCACCCAGAAGACAACACTTTCAGCAGTGCAGCTCTCAGTAGAGCAGTGGAGTCTTAGATTAGGTTTTGTACTGAAGTCTCTGGAGTGTTACATAAATCCACAAACTTCAGATTCAGAAACTCGCATTTATATACAAACAAGGAGCAAGAGTAGGCCATTTGGCCCCTCAAGCCTGCTCTGTCATTTAATAAGATCACTGTTCACCTGAGAGCGTCTTTCACAATCTCAGGGCATTCCAAAGGTTTTCTAGCTAACAAAGGCTTATTGAAATGTGACCATGGGAAACGCGGCTTCCAATTTGTGCACAGCAGGCTCCCACAAAGAGCAAAGTGATAATGTCCTGATAATCTATTCTTAGTGATGCTGATGGAGGGATAAATATTGGCCAGAATTAAACCAATGGGTAGAATTTAATGAGGGTGGCGGAGGGGGTGGTCTGACATTCGATCGGGCACAGAGTGCCAGCGAATGAGGCCAGCAGCCCCCCCACCCCCACCCGCCTTAGGCCACAAGCAAAGCTTGTCAGCAGCTTTAATTAGGGGTGAATATGGGGAGATGGTGGGGGTCCCCAACCGCACCCTCCCGCCCGCCCGATCAAACAGCCCCCCTGCCTCAGACTTCACCTGTGAGGAGGGTGCATTAAATTCCATGTAACATTGGGAGAACTTCCCAGTATAGGGGCCATGGACAGATATCACTTTGCGTAGCCAGGGAATAGTAGACTGCCAGAGTAGCTGAGCCTTTGAATTTTAATTCCCCCCCCCACAGATATTAGAAAATTAACTTCTCACAAAGCAATAATGGCAACAACTGTTTCATGAATATTATTTGCAAAATTGAATTGGCAAATATGGAGTTGCTTTAATGTCTCATCTGAAATATGGAATCTGGGTAGTACACTGTTCATTTAATGCTGCACAGAGGTGTCAGGTGAGATTATATCATAAACGGTCCTAGCACAGCAGGAGGTTATTCAGCCCATTGAATCCAACAACCCAATCCACAATCTTCTGATTCAGAGATGAGACTGAACTAAGCTGAATACAAAGGAAAATGTTAATGGGCTGTGAAAGTAACTGGGCTGGATTTTATGGCCTCCCACTGGGTGTGTTTTCAGTGGGGATGGAGGGAGGGGGGAGTTGCCAGGTGCCCAGCCCACCTCCTTCCTGACCACCTCTGACCTGTTCCCCGTAAATGGGGAGGCGGGTAAGACCCCCAGTAGGCCGCCTGTCCTTAGGCCGATTGAGACCCTTAACTACCCAAGTAAGTGGCAATTAAGGGCCTCAATCCGCCTCCACTGCCATAAAATGCTGGGCAGTGGCAGGCGGGCCAGAGCATTGTCATTTTTCAGAGGGCTTCTTTGAAAGCCGGGAAGGAAGGGGGGTGGTTCTCATCAATTGTTTGGGGGGGGTGCAGTGAACAGAGTGCAGGGTGCCCTATGTGCATCAGGTATCCCCCCACCACCACCATCCCTCCAAATCCCAACCCCCAACCCCCTCCCCCACCGCCCCCCTCTCTCTAATCGCCCCTGCTCTAAAAACCTGCGGCTGTCTGCGATCATCATTGCTCTTCTTCCTGCACCTCCTTGAGGTCCCACCAGCGCCCATTACTGAGTTCTGGCACTGCTGGCCAATCAGATTGACTGGCAGCTCTTGAGGGTGGGGCTTCCTGTCCACTGAGAGGCAGAAGTCCGACGCTGAGCTTTTTTTGACCTGCTGTCTCCTGTGTTATCACTGTGGGGCAGGGTTTTTAAAGGTCGCTCTGCTCAAAACCGAGTATCCTTCTTGAGGTCGGGCGGAGGGGGTGTGGCAAGCAGTCCAACCCTTCCCGCTCCCCCGCTGGTGAAATCCAACCCATTGGCTTGACTTTTTCATTCCATGCCTGCTGATATTTGATAATAAACAATCTTGGGCTTGCCCATGCAATGCTGTCATCGTGTGAAATCGTTCCTAGCTGGGAAGTAAACCAGCTAGGTCATCACTTGACCAGCAATAGCACCAGCTTGGATATAAGATCCCACCGGCACCGTCCGAAGGCGACCAGGGGAGTGCCTCTGGTATCCTCATCACCATTCATTCCTCGACCAACAGGCAAAACGGCTGCTCTGATCATTTGTCACATGGCTGTTTGTGGGAGCTTGCTGTGCACACATTGACTGCCACATTTCCTACACACCAACAGTGACTACACTTCAAAAGTACTTTGCCAGCGATAAAGTGCTTTGTAACGACCCGAGATTGTCAACGGTGCTCTATAAATGCAAGTCTTTCAAAAGTGACAAAAGTGTCAGTTTTTCTGCTGACATCACACTTTTTTTTAAAACAGAAAACATCTAAAGGTGCTGCAAGTGGCATAAGAAGATAAATAATAGTCACTTCCTTGGAACATCAGTGCCATATAGTTTGCTTCAGTAAGCACCAAGGATGCTCATGTTAGTCAGAAAATATATTGGAAATCAGGAATGGTAAACACTGGCACAGAGTAAATAAGTATTCAGCATTAGGTTTACTTTAAACTAATCTTTTTGTTTGTCAGTGACAAATTACTCTATGACCACAATTTTTAATAACCAGTCCTCACATCTCTCTCAGTAACATCAATATGATGAAGTCTACAAGGTGAGAAATTGTTTTTAAAGTGTGGATGATTCCTCCAGTCATCAGTGTGAGGCAACTCAACTTATCATCGCTTGGGCTACAAGAAATCTCGTTCTCGCTCATTGAGCACACATTTAACCCCTGCCTCCCATTCAGTAGACTACGTCCAAAGCAATATTCACTTCATTCAAATGTAAGTCATGGGGGCTGGGTTTATGGTTCTCGCCAGGGTGAGTGAGGGAGGTGGAACGGAAAGTGAGAGGTCCGCTCACTCCCGCCTCTGCACAGCGGGTCAAACGTCGGACGGCCAAGTGGTGGTACAATTGGGGGCTCCTGCCCCAATCGGGCATCGTGGCCTGGATGCCATGCAGGAGAGGGGTTATACCGTGAACAGGAAGTTGTTCACCGCCACCAATTTAAAGGCCCCCTACACTCTCAATCTCTGTTTATTTCTTACGGCAGGCTCAAGACAGTGAATAAACGAAGTCAAAAACCATGCAGGCGCTACCTCCTTCAGCAGCAGGCTCTGCTGCTACATGCAGCCATGGTCCTGTCGGTCGGCCTTTTCTTCCGCCCTTGTGCTGCCCCCTCATACCTGGTTGTAAAGCACCCTCCGAAAAACGGAGTGGGCAATGAAAAAATTGCATACAATAAGGTGTTTAACGGGCTCAATACCTTGTTAACTGGTTATTTAAAAATGACTTCTGATTTCTGCGCCCGCACGCCTTCCATAATATCGGAGACTTGTTAAATATATTCTGATTTCATGATACTTGTGAGCAAAAACATTGCAGATAATCGCTTCCATCAGTTGTGAGTTCAACAATTCAACTTGAATTCCTTGTCTCAGAGGGAAAAAGGACCTCACAAAAGACTAGAAGCTGCAATTTGTTTAGGTGGCTTTGTTGGCAAGGATTGAAATCAGCTTTACTCATGCAATTAGCATCAGGCTTAAGAACTCATAGTATTAAGGTGGCAGGAGGGTTTAACAGGATTTATTATTTCCATTTACACATGTTTGGACCATTTAAGTGTTCAAAATATATTATGGCCCAGATAAGGTCCATCTAGAATATTAATGCACAATATGCTCATAATGCTCAGCAGCCTTAATTCCACACCAGCTTCTGGAGTTTTTAATCAAGCATGTACTTGGACAGTTTAAAATCTGTTTTCCTTCCAGTGATTGTCCAACAATTGCATATTACCTATAGCCACCACTAATTTTCTTTACGAGTGCTTAAATTCCAAAGGTTCAGAATGGTGCCTCTCACCTTACAGTGACATCGGGATTTGGTGTAGGTATTCTTATTTGACATACAATAGGAGGCAAGTTTGAACTGTCAGGTTTATTTAATGAGAAAACGTATCAGGTAATGAAATTGGGACATTATCATTTCCTGCTACCAAGGAGCTGTGTTCTTCTAATCCTCTCTGTGTGCTTTTCCTTCTAAGCCTCATTCCCTTCATCCTGCGATGTCCATAGCTTGCTTTAACCTCGAGATTCAATTTCCACAATATTCTCCTCTTCTCTCAGCCCCACTTCTAACTCTGCCAAACCTCCAACTTGCTCAAACCTCTGCCGCCGATCTCATGCCACACCCCATTCTGTAAATCCTACCTCTTCCTGTCCTAATATCTCCTTGGAAAAACTCAGCAGGTCTGGCAGCATCGGCGGAGAAGAAAAGAGTTGACGTTTCGAGTCCTCACGACCCTTCAACAGTTCTTTTCTTCTCCGCCGATGCTGCCAGACCTGCTGAGTTTTTCCAGGTAATTTTGTTTTTGTTTTGGATTTCCAGCATCCGCAGTAGTTTTTTGTTTTTATCTAATATCTCCTTATCTAGTTCAGGGTCAACTTCTTTTGATAACGACCCTGTGCAGCGCCAACCGTAGGGGCAAGTCTTCCTTCATGTGTTATGCCTAATGAAGTTGTAAATCTATTCTTCGATAAATAGATTTATGACTTTGCTACGTCAATGGACATGGGGAATCTATGCCCAAACTGATGGGAAACAAGTGAAGGCAACGTTCTTACTTTGAAGTCTCAAACTGAGTGCCATGTCATGCTACATCAAAATGAAAGTCAGAAAATGTAAATGCAATAAAGTTTTTTGAAAATTACAATAGAAATTACTGGGAGCACTCAGCAGGAGGAGGCAGTGGTGTAGTGGTATTGTCGCTGGGCTGGTAATCTAGAGACCCAGGATAATGCTCTGGGAACCTGGGTTCAAATCCCACCACTGCAGATGGTGGAATTTGAACTCAATAAAAATCTGGAATTAAAAACCATTCTCGATTCTTGTAAAAACTTATCTGGTTTACTAATGTCCTTTAGGGAAGGAAATCTGCTGTCCTTACCTAGCCTGGCCTACATGTGACTCCAGGCCCAATTAGAGATGTGCAAAAAATGCTGGCCTAGCCACCAGATGCTCACATCCCTAATTGCCCCTGAATGAAAAAAAAGGTTAAGCAGCATCTGCAGAGAGAGAAAGGTAGATAGTTAACATTTCTGGAAGATGACCAGCCTTTTGACAATACACCATCGACGCGCAAATTTTCTGCCATGTTTCCAACATTACAACAGTGAACGCGCTTCATTGGATATGAAGTGCTTTGGGACGTCCTGAGGTCATGAAAGGCGCTACATCAATGCAAATCTTTATTTTTAACTCTCCCATTCTCTTATCGCCAGGTGTTGCCTAACCTGCTGAGTGTTCCTGTCATACTAAGTTTCAATTTCAGATTTCCAGCTTAGGGATTATTTTGTTCTCAGATTTTTCAAAACTGAATGAACAGTGATAGTCATTTTTAAAAAAGGCACAAAATCTGACAACTTGTGTCGGTGATACGAGTACTCAGTATAGTGAGATGACATTCCCCTGACAGCTTTTTAAAATGAGGAACTCATCTATAAATGAGTTCATGTCTGTGCTAAAATAGCAGAAAATTATCGCATAAATATGTTAAGCTTGCAAATATAGCCAACAATGACTCACGGACTAGATTTGAACATTTCCACGTCAATGCTGCTTCTTTAACTATATTCACTGCAGAAATGTTGTACAACATCGGCATTAAAGTTGTTGCTCACCACAATAAGTCACTCCCTACTTTTTCAATATCCACCAGTTTGAATGCCTATCTACGACATATCCACAAAGAGATTCAGTACTGCAATATTCACCTATTCATAGCGGCAATGGGTTCCAGTGTTGAATTTTAGCGTGTTATTGCAGCAAGAACAACACGGAGTAATGAGTGCTAATTGGCGAACCAACCTTGCAAACGAGAAAAAGCAAATGATGAATTCTCTCATCATCAGAGAGCTGCATTTACATTGCCTCAAGTAATGAAGTCAATGACAATGATTATGAGTTGAATTATTCAATGTCTTAAAACAAACAGCAAACTATTGATGCCATGGCAGAATTTTTCTCTTGGCGTGCGTGATATTTTGGTCGGCAGGCACGCGCGAGAGTCAGAAGGGCGCCGGCCAACAATTAAGAGGCCTATTAAAGTAGTAATTAACTGAGATTTTTCGTTGCCTGTCTAACGTTATGGTTGGCGTCCTGGCGAATCGGCCAGGCGGCCTCTGCATTTTTCAGGAAGCCTCATCCACGTGTGGGATGAGGTTTCCGATATTAATTTAAAAAAACGTTTGGACAAAATTTTCATCATCCATATGCTCCGGTGACTGATTCTGATGCATGGGCATTTTTTTCCCAGTTATAAAATCTTGATTTTTTTTTTTGCATTTAAATTATTCAGTTTCCTGAGGCAGTTCTCTGCCTTGCGGGAGCTTTCATTGCGCGCTCCCCTGCGCCAGCTCTGACTTCAGCGCTCACCTTCCTTCCGTCCCCACCCCGGCAACGCTGAGCCTTTCAGCGTGCCTTTCATGTTGGCTGGCCGTTAACTGGCCAGCCAGCGTGAAATCGCGGTTGGGGATCAATCGAGTTCGGGGAGGTCCGTGCCCTGGCCGCTCCCAGGCCCACCGGTCGCGGGCGCCCGCCAAACTAAAAATCCTGCCTCATGTTATTCGCTCAGAATTTCCCTTTTAGGCATTAGCGAAATCAACGAAAAGTTACCATGTTACTATGGTGCATAATTTAGGTGGTTTTCTTAAGACAATTAAATTACCCTGAAATTACGCATTTATTTTCGTTACAGATCAGTAAAGAGAAATATGGGTTTAGATTCTTATATTGTTTTAAGACCCAAGATAATCCATCAAGTTAATTGGAAAACCTAAGGTCAATTTCCCCACATAGTGAGTTGCCAGACTCTGTTTTCATTCAGCATACTCTTGGCCAAACGAAGGGCTTCCACAAAAAATAAGGAAATAGTGGGGCAGAGGTGGGAAGAAAGTTAACCCAGGTCATCTTTCTACATCTCACACTCAGCCATTTGCCAGGGGCTGAGAGCAGATCATTTGCCCAGGCTTTCTAGCTGAACAATAACTCAGAAAGGGGGATAAATCAGCATGCTACAATTGGCATTGAATATTTTTACGGCAGAGGTTCTTGTTAAGCAAGGGAATCAAAGGTTATTGGGGGTCCATGGGAATGTAAAACACGAAACACAAGCAGATCAGCCATGATTTTATTTGAATGGTAGAGCAGGCTCGAGGGGCAGAATGGCCTACTTCTGCTCCCATTTCGTATGTTCATATCAGAGCTAAGGAGGGGCAAGGATAGTTAAGGTTCCTGAGCATCCTCTGCATATAGTGACGGGGGCAGGCTGTGATATCCTTGTGTAACATGCTATCACTGATACCTCCAGTATAGTCACTTGGACAAACTACTGAAAAGCATCTGATGCCTGTTGACCTGTAATTCCACAGATGGAGAGAAAATTGGTCAGAAAACAAAAATGATAAAAATGAACTGCATTAAATATATTGATTGGACAAAATTGTCGTTTTTAAAAGAAGTTACTTTCTGTTAACTCTAACAGTGAAAAAACCTGACAGACTTTTTTTTTAACCTCAGGTAGATCATAAAAGATTCATGTAATTGCAATGTCCAGTGCCAGTATGTCTTACTCGGAACTTCAAACTAATTTTTATATTTTAAAACTGGACATGAAAGGCTGAAAAGATGGCTGTCCGTGGGCCACCTGACTTTTTTTGTGGCTTTAAACCACTCCCCTGTCTCAAGAGGGAACAAAAGGAACATTCCAGACTGATGTGATTCAATGCCCTTTCCTGAAACCAATCCAAAGGAATGATCATTCAAAAACAAAGACACTAAATGTCTTAAACCCTCAAGGTATTAAACCACAACACAGGGTTTCAGCGTCAACATGACACCACCCTTTTTTGGAAAAGGACTTGGACTTATAGAAACTCAAATGATGAAAGAGCCATGCTTTCTGTCTGTGTTTAAAAGATCAGCAAAGGTGCTTGAAGGCAGTTCCACCAAGGCCATCAAGCTATCTGCAACTAATTCAAGCAGCCGAGGTAATCAACAGCAATACCTTGTAAGCTGGAGATCCCAGCAGAGAGAAGGACTCCGCGACCTGTTCTAACTTCAAGTTGACCCGAGAACCAACCTTCTGGAAATTCGATTACAGGAGGCCTCACAGCCTGTTGATAATTATTCACTTCACGAGACCCCCTGCTTCAAATTTAAAGCATGGAAACCATCCAAGAAATTACAGGCCTGCCACGTGCGAGCTGAATATCTTAAACCAGAGGCTGAGATAATTGTAAACTGTAACAGTACATTACCTTCACCTGTGTCTAATCTTCGTGTGTATGCAAGTGTGTGAGATTTCATGGTTAATTCGGGTTAAGTGTGTGAGAAAAATAAGTTTCTTTATTTTTAATCACACAAAAGCTTGCTGCTGGATTTATTTGGGATACACATTCTGAGGGTAAAAAAGGCACATACCTCTTTCATTGCAAAACATACTGATCACGGGAAGTAAAGGAATATAAACATTCTGTCCATGACATTATTCTCTAGCACCACTTAAATTTAGTGGTTTACATTTGAAGGTTATGGGGAGTGCCAGAGGGATGTGGCATTCATACATTCGCTGTTAATTATTTACTAGGGGATATCTTTCTGCTCAAATAAATTTATTTACATTGATGTCTTACCACAAAATGAACACAAATGCTTTCCCATTACCTGTGATCTTAGGACAAGCAAACATTCAGTTTCATGTCATGCTCCTCATTTTTTTGTTCATTGTTTGTATTTAAGACACTGAGGGATTGGAGAGTGAGATTGGAAATTGGGCCTGTCAGATGTTTCCTGGTGATGCACAATTTTCTTTCCTTTTGAATTGGTTCCTTTTTCATATTGACTGCCATTGTGAGGTGTTCAGAGATGACGGACTCAGAATCCAATCAGGAAGGTCGCGGGTTACCCAGTGACATCGGTGAGTAAAATGTCAGCTCACTCCAGTTTCTCAAAGCAGCAGGTATATCAAATAACAATGGTTAAACAGCTTCACATGAGAGATTTTATGATGGCCATAGGTTAAAGTAGATTCACAGCATGAAAAAGGTGCCAGTTTTATTACCATTTCACTCCTTTGGGCCTACAAACACGTAACAATACTTCACTAGTATCTTAAAGCTATATCACCTACGAGGAGGGTGCGTTTGAACTACGTGTTTAATTCTGGACTAATTGAATAGGAAAACACAAGGTTGATTTGGTACAATATCATTGAAGATATTTACAAAATCATTGTTACAGGTTTGCAAAGAAATGTATTTAAGGAAACCATATTCAGCCCATATTACATAAGTGCATTCCGCTATCATTTTTGCAGTTCAGCTCAGTTTCACTATGTATTCCTTTAATAACAAGCTGTGCAACATCATCAACTTGACATTTGTAAATTTTGCTCGACACCAGCTTTGCAATCATAAAAACCTGCTGACAACAGCGTCGTGACAGCAGTGGTGAATGAACAGTGAGGAATTGCGCATCAACGAGTGTCCGGTTGAGAGAATTCTTGTAATTTCAAGATATTTACAGATCAGGAAGACTCATCCATTAAAATAAGAAGAAAAAAAAGCCTTACACAGTTTCCTCCCCTCCTCCCAATCATGTAATGTAACTATAGCTTGAGTAGAGGGTAGATTTTCACCTTCACCACTTGGGCAGTAAATTGAGAGAGAGCGCTATCTGCCTGTTACAGAATGTGCCAGATTTTCGATTCACTTGGATACAACTTGTCATTAAGAAGATCCCAATTAAATAATTGTAATCTCAAGATAAGGGTGGGGTGTAACTGGTCTATGCCAGCAGTGCGAAACGGGCTCATTGCGTTTTTTCACTGTGCCAATTTTTATTTTCCACAAACTTGGACAAATGTTGCCAAGATTTTTAACTTCAAACCAAGTCTCTGAAAAGAATTTGAACTATTGCTCTGTGAACTTCAGTGAAAAGTAGACTGGGTGCAGTGAAAAATCAGCCATCAAGTCACTATCAGCTTGTTTTGTGCTGCTGGTGTAGAATAATTTCACCTCCAAGATTTCCATACAAAATAAAAAGGTGTAAGTCGCCCCATTTCAAGTATTTTCCTCCACTATTCTACATGAAGATTATAAGTGTTGATCGCTCTTTGATGAAGTACCTTATCCTCGCATGTGTGTTAATTTATACTTTCACCCGTTTAGTCCATGTCCCTTTGCTTTCTTGTCTCGTCTTATCTTGAATAGGCAAAACCCAACTCAAACCAAAGCAGATGGGGTTAATAGAGTCAGACCAAGATATCAACCTAGATTATTCATTCGAGTCCATGAGGGTGAGACTCGTATCCGTGACCTTCTGATTCAAAGGCAAATGTGGTAACATTGAACCAAGGTTGACAGCAGACAACCTGGAGGTGTTGGTGTCAGCTACCCAGAGGTGCTGGCTATTCCTGGTTGACCCAGAAATTCATCATTTTCAATCTAAACTGAAACAGTTTTCAAACATCTGAAATCTCGAAGCAGAGCACAGATTGTTTCCTTGTTTAAGAAAATTACTTCTGTCAGAGTTTATGGCCTGGAATTTCCTCAGAGTTGCTCCCGAATCACTATCATAAATTTTGCTAGGGTGCAATCTCATGGAAAACCTCACCATAAAATTTTGTTTTCACCTCACTTCTGACGCACGTATGGTGAATTAGATGGAGGAGCTCAGAGGAACTAATTTCATGGCATCTTTTACATCCATCAGAGAGGGCAGACAGGGGCAACGGTTTAACACTTTGCCTGAAAAACAGCACACCCAACAGTGCGGTATGTGCTCATTGCTGTACTGAAGTGTCAGCCTAGATTTTCTGCTCGGTTCTCTGGAGTAGAGGGGAAGCAACCTCCTCTAAGACGTTTGCCCTTCTAGGAGGTGGAAACAATGGGGACAGAATCTCAAATTATAAAACTAAAAGCTTATTTTTGTTAAAAAAAATGTTCAAAGCGTAAAAACGTTTGCTGTTTCACAGTGAAAAGGAAACAGTAAATTCAGAACTTGAGGAAACCCATCACTCTGCTTGCAGTTAAGAAATTAATCTGGATTTCCAGAGTCAAGCAAAAGGAATAAGTAAATTAAAGTTATAGCTCCTATGTCATTCAGTAGAGCACTGTCAAAACACACTAGTTTTAGGCACCTACTCAAGATAATGCAAAATGTTTTTTTTGTATAATAATAACCGTTAATAAAACCTAAATGTGGCTACCATTCATCATTCTCACGCACATGAAAAACGTTGCTCCAACATAATGAAAAAAAATCACTTGAGGATATTTGCTATCCTATCTGCAGATAAGACAGCACAATTTGAACTTCAATGCATCTAGAATCATACAACACAGAACGTGGCCATTGGGCCCATGGTTCCTTGAACAAGTCGTTGAAAGAGCTACCCAATTAGTCTCACTTCCCTGCTCTTTTGTCATAGCCTGTAATTGTTTCCACTTCAATTATTTATTCAATTCCCATTTGAAAGTTACCATTATATCTACTTCCAGCACCCTTTCAGGCAGTACATAACAATTCACTACATAAAACTTTTCTCTCATCTACCTTCTGGCTCTTTGCCAATTACTTTAAATCTGCATCCTCTGGTTACCGACTCTCCTGCTAGTGGAAACAGTTTCTTCCTATTTACTCTATCAAAATCTAACACCATCGGCTGCTAACATGTCTAATTTCTAGGCATATCTCATATTGAGCGTGTCCAGGGTATTCCCAATTGGATCTTTTTTTTAATTCATTCATGGGATGTGGGCTTCGCTGACTGGGCCAGCATCTATCGCCCATCCCTGAATTAATTAGACTTTGGTAAGTCTCTCTGCAGCTGAATCTTAATGCAGTCTTTTAAGGTTATTGTCAAACTGTTCCCATCGCATTGTGTAAATTGAGGTATACAAGGTTTATTTCAAATCCATCACAAGCAATTTGCCTCAACTTCTGTCAACGAATGTGGCATTCTTCTTACAGAAACTCATTTAATATTTGCATATGAGGCAAGCTGAAAAATAGACTGAGGGAATCTGAGAGAGTTTGTGAAAGAGGGAGATGCGTACAGATGTTTCTGTGTGGGAGCTTCACAACAAGAACTTAGATTTGAATAGTGCCTTTAGCATAATAAATTGTCCCAACGCCCTTCATAGGTGTGTTGAAAAACAAAATCAGACGCATCAGACAATACCTGGGCCGATGGTCAAAGGCTTGGTCAAGGAGGTAGGTTTTAAGGAGTGTCTTCAAAGGAAGAAAGAGAGGTAGAGAGGGGAGAAAGGATTAGGAAGGGAATTCCAGAACTTAGGGTCCAGGCAACTGAAGACTTGGCCACCAATAGCGGAGCAAGTAAAATCGGGAATGGTCAAGAGACCAGTTAGGGTGTGAAGGAGTTTTCTCAGGAAGCATAGGAATATACTTCGAAAATGCTAGGTCCAGTTCACTGCCCTCTGTGCAACGTGGCACCAAGGACGAAAGACATCTCTTGTTGGTGGCACTGCCAATGCCATCACAGCATGCGATAACCCCCCATGCCTTGTCGGGTTTTTTAGGGGTTGATTGTACACATTCAACATCCGAAAATCAGGCAGATTTTGCCTTAAAGCCCATTTAAAAGTTGCTCTGTGAAACTGGGCTCAAACTGGTTTTTTGTGCATCTTTGAAATAAATGCAGGGGTTTTACAAATCATTTATTCTTAAAGGGGCAAATTTCAAGTAACCTCATGCTTTGATTGGGGTTCCATTTGCTAAATGAACAGAAGCCTGGGATAAGCATTATGAACTTTAAGTAAGCTATCCTTTGGCAGAATCTACATTCAAAGTATGCCCCATTCATATTGCAGGAAAACCTCCAAATTGTTGAGCAATATAATTTGGTTGAGAAATAATCATTTGGTAGTGCAGAATTTGAGTATTGCTGAGAAAAGATATCTTGTCGAAGCTTTTCATCTTGTACTCATCAGGACAATTGCAAGAATACCCATGTCAGGGGAAGCAACAACTTTATACTGTATGAGAAGAGAGTGCCAATTGTTTGGCCAGTGGACTCTGATTGGTAGAGCAATTGCCATGAGGAATGCACCAGTTCATGGTGACTGAGTGACATGGTGATGAGTCAAGGCTTTACCCTGAGGAATGAACCAGCGAATGGCTATCACTTATTTTGTCCAGCTGATGCAGGTGCATTGTGTGTACATATTCTTTCCTGTCTGCAAAGAACAGGGCCCTGTGTATTAATATATGTAGCTCCCAGTACATGCAAATGCACCACACTGTGAGCACAACTGACAATCTTGAATTGGTTGTCAGCGTAATTTTTAGTACACTGAGGATTATTTAGTGAATAAATCCTCACCGTCCAAGGGCCCAAACACTCCTTTCAAGTGAAGCAGCATTTCACCTGCACTTCCCTCAATTTAATCTACTGCATTCGCTGCTCCCAATGCAGTTTCCTCTACATTGGAGAGACCAAATGCAGACTGGGTGATCGCTTTGCAGAACACCTTCGGTCTGTCCGCAAGCATGACCCAGACCTCCCTGTTGCTTGCCATTTCAACACTCCACCCTGCTCTCATGCCCACATGTCCGTCCTTGGCCTGCTGCAGTGTTCCAGTGAAGCTCAATGCAAACTGGAGGAACAGCACCTCATCTTCCGACTAGGCACTTTACAGCCTTCCGGACTGAATATTGAGTTCAACAACTTTAGATCATGAACTCTCTCCTCCATCCCCACCCCCTTTCCGATCCCTCTTTTTCCAGTAATTTATATATATTTTTCTTTTCCCACCTATTTCCATTATTTTTAAATGTATTTCCATCCATTGTTTTATCTCTACCTTTTAGCCTATTTCGATCCTTTCCCCTCACCCCCCCTAGGGCTATCTGTACCTTGCTTGTCCTGCTTTCTACCCTTAATGTCACCATTAGCACATTTCTTAGCTAATATCACCACCGTCAACACCTCTTTGTCTCTTTGTCTATGGCATCTTTTGGCAATCTCCACCTATCACTGGCCCTCTATCCAGCTCTACCTGTCCCACCACCCCCCCTTAAACCAGCTTATATTTCACCTCTTTTCTATTTTTCCTTAGTTCTGTTGAAGAGTCATACGGACTCGAAACGTTAACTGTGTTCCTCTCCGCAGATGCTGTCAGACCTGCTGAGCTTTTCCAGGTATTTTTGTTTCTGTATTATTTAGTCAATGTTGTCCATTCACGGAAGCACATCTAATGTTGGACACTGTGTTTTGAATTTTGCAAGCACGGGCTAGGTGGTTATGGTCTGTACCTTGTCCATTGCGAACAGCAGAAGGGACATGCTATTTGAAATGATCTTTGAAACGTACAGCCTACATACCTAGCATCACACTGCCGCTGAAATTCATATACCACGTTACTCATTTGTGAGATAGGCAAAAAAGCTTCAACAAAATGTCTTTTCTCAGCATAATTTGGTTTCCTAAGAGACGTTTCTTCCCATGTCAGCTGTGACTCAGTCAGTAGCACTCATGCTATTGAGTCAGAAGGTTGTGGGTTCCAGTTCTGCTCCAGAAACCTGAGTGCATAATCTCAGCCAACACTCCAGTGCAGTAGTGAGGAAGTGCAGCACTGTCAGAGGCGGCACCTTTCAGGTGAGTCTTTAAACCGGGAACCAGCTAAGGTTAAAGGCCCAGGCACCACAAGCAAGAATGGGGTTTTGAGCGAGCTAGGCACATGCAGTAAAGTTCTTATGGACTTTCACTTCACATGATGGAGGATCAGCAGCCAGACAGTTCAAAGAAAGACCCAATAAAGACAAAAATATCCAGCTGGTCTGTATGAGTGGTCCGATAGTTCAGAATGCGAACAGCCCCACTTAAAATAGCAGGTGGGACCTCGGCTGAGTTTATTCAGACAGGGTGTGGCCGCAGAGCATCTAAAAATTTTAGAGAGTTTAATTATGCAAGGCAGTTCTTTTAAAATTTAACCCTATTATCAAGAATAGAAAATAATTCACTTCTGCTAAACTTAACAGTGACTCCTTCAAACCAGCTCTCTCAACGATATTAGCTTTGTTTGAATTCAATTTTCCAAGACCAGAGAAATTATTAATTAAAATTGGAACATCTTTGTTTTTGGGCAGTAAAAACAGGTAATAGATCAAATGGCCTTTGAACATTACACAGGATGAAAAAATGCATTTCAGCGTCTAACTATTTAAAAGAAAGACTTGCATTTATATAGCACCTCTCATGGCCACAGGCTGTCCCAAAATGCTTTACAGCTAATTAAGTACTTTGGAAGCGTGGTCACTGTCATTATGTAGGAAACGTAGCAGCTAATTTCAGCACAGCAAGCTCCCACAAACAGCAAAGGGATAGTGACCAAGTAATCCATTTTTGTGGTGTTGATTGAGAGATAAATATTGACCAGGACAGCAGGGTTGACTCCCTTAGCCTTCCTCAGAAGAGTGCTATTGGATCCTTTACACGCAACTGTGAGGGCAAACAGGGACTCAGTTTAATGTCGCATTCAAAAGACGGCATCTCCGGCAGTTCTGCATTGGAGTGTCAGCCTTGATTGTTGTGCTCAAGTCCTGGAATTGGTCTTGAATCGACAACCTTCCAGCTCAGAGACAAGAGTGCTACCCGCTGGCTGGCACATATAAAAACACAACGCATTAACCTGCAAGAATCACAGTCCCAAAATGCAACTCACTGCAGTATATCTGGTGATTCAACTTGTCTGTTCACTTTCACCTTCACCACCTTGTTCTGATCACACAAGCAGCATTTCCAAAGTCTGTACTGTAGGGTGATATTGCACACTGTTCTTAGTTGCCATTCACCACACAAGGTTCCGCTATCCGTCATGCTTTTGCAGAAATCACTAAATGGAGATTAAATGCTTCTTGTCAGAAGAAATGGGGAACTGTGGAGGTGCAAAGGATTAGGGTGCCCATGTGCATAAATCACAATAAGCTAGTAGACAGGTGCCAAGAAAGTAATCAAAAAGGCGAATGGCCTTTACTATTAATGGTATGCTAATTATATTGTCAGGCTACACAGGTGAAGGGTATTGATTAAATACTTTGAGCACATATGAAGAGGGGGCAGCTAGGACACTGGGTGGGTGGAAGGAGAGTTGTAACATTGAACAAAGTCAATAAACTCTCTTGATAAAGAAAAGCTCTGCGTCTTGGTTTTGACTTCACCAACTGGCCTGGATCCTATTAACATTTACTTGTGGGAAACTGGAACACAAAGGGCATAGAGTTATGCTTCAGTCATACAGATCCTTGTTCAGACCCCAGCTGGAGTACTAAGTTCCGTTCTGGGCATTGCATCTCAGTAACACCTTGGATGGGATAGAGTGCAAATCCACCAGAATGATCCCAGGGTTTAAAGGATTAAATGATGAGGATAAGTTGCATCAACTTAGCTTGCATTTCCTTTGGCATAGAAGAGTGATGAATAGTCTAATGTTAAAATTATAAAAGGATTCAATAGGGTAGATAAAGAGTCACTATTCTATATGGTGTGGGAAACAGAACAAAGGTCATAATCATAAAGTTTGAACGAGGCCATTGAATAGTGAAATCAGGAAGCACTTCTACATACAAAAGTTAGAAGATATCTGGAACTTTCTCCACCCAAAGGCCTCTAAAATGCTGGGACAATTGAAATTTTCGAGACCGAGACTGATACGTTTTTATTAGTTAGTGGTGTCAAAAGACATTAAGCAAAGGTGGGTGAATGGAGTTGAGGTACAGATCAGCCATAATCTAACTGAATAGCAGAACAGAATAAAAGGGCTGAATGGCCTTCTCCTGTTGCTACTGTTCCTATGGAAGGGAGGTAACATTTTTGGTGGATGTCTGCTCTATGTAACTATGAGAAAATTAAATGGGCTAAACCACAAGAATATACTGGCAGTAAAATTTGAATGATCGAACAAGGTTGCTGTCCAAACATGAGAGGACTTGGCAAGCGTTCAATTTGATGTTTCAGCAATTTGTGCTTAAATACTGAATACTGAGGAATCTCTAAAGCTTCAACAAAGGTGGCAAAGCAATATCCTGGGAAAGGGCTGCAGCACAGCTAAGCAATTTCTCAACTACTCAGCTGTAGCAAAACTCTCACTGTCAGTGTGACAAAATGAGCTCTGATGTGAGACAAGTTGGAGAAGATGAGAACACATTCTCAGCATAGATTTTGTCGTGAAGCAGAATTTGGGGACGGGGGTGAGGGGGGGTGGAAAGAGGGTGACTTTGATGTTTAGGGAATTTGATTGCTGTGCAATGCTGCAATGTTTATTTATCGACAATATGGAACTGAGTTGAAATTCTGAACACTTCTCTCAAATCAGCTAGTTTGCTTTGGTTTTGATTGGTGACTTAGTGGCCAATTGCATGCATCAGATAAAAGGGAAAGGAAAACAGTAACCTCCTGAATTTGAAGGGAGAGTGAATGCCCGGTAGGAAAACACAAGATTAACACCACCAGACTTTAGCAGGACTTAAACTTTCTGACAAATAGCAGATGCCCCTGCTCTACTATGCCACTCAAGCTGAACGTGACAAGGATCAGGGAACAGACCCACATCATCAGCTCTATATCTGCGATAAACTATAACTTGCAGAGTGCAGAACATAATTCCAACTTGACATCATGAGCCAGGCCAAGCTAGAAGTCAAACTTGTGACCATAGCCAGTTTACTATTAACTACCACATCACTTAAGTTGAACACTGCCTTCTGGATGTGCATTTGAGTATACTGTAGGTTTCAAAGACCCAAATTGAAAGTCATTGCATAACTATGTCACTTTTTGGTTGGGCACAAAATACATATCATCCCGGGGGCCGTTACCATTGAAAAGAATGTCAGCACAAATATGAAAGAGGTTTTAAATGGATTTGTTCATGTACAAAAATCCCCAGATAAAGAAAGTTGTCACCCTGATCATTAAGTAGTGAGTGGATGCAGCTACTAGACCACCAAGAATTTGATGCGCTGTGACAGGATTTAGAAACACATCACCACTGGGCCACCAAGAAGTACCTGTACACCATATAACATCAAAAGCCTTACAAACTGGGTTAACACATTGCAGGAACTCAGTGTGTACCCACCCATAGGCACAGAGGGGCTTGGATGGAGTTCCCACCTTGCAATGGAATGCTGGGAACAATTACACAGTCTTCCAATGTTCCAGCATTTTCTAATTTTATTTCAGGTTTCTAGCATCTACAATACTTTGCTTTTGTCTCCTAATGTTCTGGTTTGATACTTTGAGTTCTGATAATATTAATGCAAAAATACCATAAATAGAATGATGTCTGGGGAAAAATGAGAGGAGGAGGAGGAGAGAGAGAGACGTTGATTGGGATTGATTTTGTCTTTCTGTTCATAAATGTTAAAAGAAAGTCTTGCATTTATAAAGGGCCTTTCATGACCACAGGATGTCCAAAAGCACTTTACAACCATAATGTTCTTTTGAAATGTGAATGCACAAAATGCAGAAGACAATTTGTATACATCAAGGTCCCACAAATACCAAATGATCATGTCCACATCGTGTATCTGAATGATGTTGGTTGAGAGATAAATATTGGCCAAGACACCAGGGAGAACCCTCCTATGCTCCTTCAAATAGTGTCATACTGTAGTAATTATAGTTTTGATAAATGTAGGACAGCATCTTTAAAAATAATCCTGCATTGTAGGATCATATGATTTGTGTAAACCAATGAGATAGCAGCGTGGGGAACCTCTAGAGAGAGAACCCTTCTTTAGTTATAGAGTTTGATGCACACAAGTAGTTGATGCTGCTGTCTTGTAAATTAAGTTCAGTGTTTCCACCAAGAAAAGTGGCCTGGTAAATCAACTCTATAATAAACGAGAATAAATCAGATCCAGTGCTGTCCCTCACCCAGTGATTGTGAGTATCTAAGATAATTAAAAAGAAAGGAAAATATACTCATCCGAGATGTCACAGTTTGGCAGAATCAATCTCTTTGAACCAGCCACAGATGACTGGTCTCAATATATAGAACATTTTGCGTTCTACTTTCAAGCCAATGAAATCGCGGGGGAGGAAAAGAGGAGAACGATTCTCCTGAGTATTTGTGGGAGCAAAACCTGCAGTTTAATGCTTGATGACCCCCAGCTCCCCTGATTTGAAGACCTTCAGTAAATTACTAGACCTCGTTAAGGTACATTTCCAACCCAAACCCTCAGTCACAATGCAGAGGTTGAGGTTCAATTCACGGAATAGCGCCCCAGGGGAGACCATTGCTACCTACGTGGCGAAATTAAAGCAACAAGTGAAATGTTGTGATTTCGGTGAAACCTTGAATGATGTGCTCAGGGATCTTTTAATCTGTGGTGTACAAGAGAATACTATTCAGTGAAGATTGCTGACTGAAGTGAATCTTGATTTTAAGAAAGCGTTAGAAATAACGCTTGTGATGGTCCTTCCAAACGATTCAAGGTGCGCAAAATGGTGCCATTTTCCTGGTTGGGTGGGAGTGGTCAGCCTAAAGTGGCGCGAAAAGCCAGGACTCCGACATGAAGCGGGCAACAGCTCCCGCTAACCAAACATTTAGGGGAAACAGCTTAGTAGCAAAGTCGAAAAACAATTCTTATCGATGTAGAAACCATCATACTCCTAACCATTGGTGGTTTAAAGAAATGGAGTGTTATTTTTGTCACAAAAGTGGGTACGTATTGAAACATTGCAAAGTGAGATTAAAACAGGCTTCCAAGCAACAAACGAAGTCCGATGTAGTATACAGTGTGGAAGAGCCAGAAACAACCAATTCTGACATTTATTCCTTATTTAACAGGAAAGTTGGGAAGACAGAGCCAACTACTGTCACAGTGCTAGTGAATGGTAAACCCTTAAAAATGGAAGTGGACGTGGGTGCTTCTATCACTGTAGTAGGAGAACACACTTTCAGATATGTAATTAAAGGTGCTCAACATTTAAATTTGGAACAAACCTCTGTCAAGTTGAAAACGGACACGGGTAAAAGGTATCACCAAGTCATTGTTCATCATAGACACCAAACAGCACAACTATTGATGGTGGCCTTCTAGGTCGTGATTGGTTGAATGAGGTTAAATTAAACTGGTCTGAAATCTTCCAGTTGCGAGCAGGAGGACTGACGGAGCTGCTAAAAAGATATGACATCCTCTTCAAGGATGAACTGGGAAAAATCAAAGGACTACAGGCAAAGATTTACGTCGACCTAGAAGCAAGTCCTCGCTTCTTGAAAGCAAGACCGGTGCCATGCACCCTGAGAGAGAAGGTTGACGCTGAGTTGAACCGGCTAGAGAGGCTGGGTGTCATAAAAGCGGTTCAGTTCTTGGAGTGGCAGCACCCATGGTCCCTGTCCTTAAACCAGACCAGATCATCCGGATCTGTGGGAACTATAAACTAACAGTCAACAAAGCAGCCAAACTGGACAGGTATACTATTCCCAACATTGAAGACCTCTATGCAAAACTAGCAGGAAGGACAATGTGTAGAAAGCTTGACATGTGTCACACATATCAGCAACTGGAACTGGATGATGCCTGCAAAGAACTTGTGACCATAAACACCCACAAATGGTTATATCAATACACATGCCTGCCGTTCAGTGTTACTTCGGCCTGTGCCATTTTTCAGAGGATGATGGAGAGCTTGCTACAAGGACTGCCTCATGTTGTGGTCTACCTGGACAATGTACTAATAACTGGATTCACAGAAAAGGAACACTTGGCTAATCTATAGGAAGTCCTGATTTCTACAAGCAGGAGTGTGCCTGAAAAAGGAAAAATGCACTTTTCAGGCAAACGAAGCCATTTATTCGAGCCACCGGGTAGATGTCCCTGTTGAAGAGAAGGTTAAAGCAATCCGAGAAACACCTGCACTTGAGAATATCTCTGAGTTTAAATCACTTTTAGGGATGGTAAATTATTATGGCTGATTTCTACCAAATTTATCAGCAGTTCTAGTCCCTCTACATTCACTGCTAAAGAAAAGCCAGCGTTGGGTTTGGGAGTCATCCCAAGAAGAAGCTTTCATGAAAGTAAAACAGTTCTTGCACTCTTCAAATTTGTTAGTGCACTACAACTCGATAAAGGAATTGGTGCTAACCTGCGATGTGTCCCCCTATGGAGTGGGAGTGGTACTATCTCACAAGGTGGTTGACGGTACAGAGAGGTTGATAGTCTATGTATCCAGGGCATACACCGCAGCTGAAAAAAGATATTCTCAGATCAAAAAGGAAGAGTCCGTCGATTATTTTTGGTATAAAAGAATTCTACCAATACATGCATGAGTGACATTTCACAATAGCATCAGACCACAAACTACTTTTAGGTCTGTTTAGCGAGGAAAAGGCTATACCTTCCATAACTTCTGCACAAATTCAAAGATGGGCCCTAATTTTGATGGCATACGAATACACCTTTGTACAAAGACCAGGGATTCGTATCGCCAATGCCGATGCTCTAAGTCGTCTTCCTTTGCAAGAGAACAATGACCATGTCCCAATTCCCAAAGAGCTTGTATTAAAGATGAATTTCCTGGATTCCTCATCAGTCTGTGCCAGGCAGATAAGAAACTAGATGAATCGTGATCCAGTTTTGTCTCGAATGAGAGACCAAGTGTTGCATGGTTGGTTCCAGGAACCAGTCCCTGATGAATTGAAGCCATTTTTCAGCCGAAGACATGAGATGAGCAGTCAAGATGGTATTCTATTATGGGATGCATGAGTAGTAGTTCCTTCACAAGGAAGGGAACCACTCTGAGTAGAGCTACACAGTGCCCATCCAGGAATCTCACGAATGAAGACGATAGCACAAAGGTATCTTTGGTGGCCGGGAATGGACAGTGATATTGAAAAGGGGGTAAAACACTATGTGCAATGTCAATAGCTACAAAAGTGGCTTGTGGCAGCCCCATTACACCCATGGGAGTGGCCTGGTAGACCCTGGTGAGATTGCACATAGATTATGTTGGTCCTTTCCTTGGAACCAAATGTCTACTGATTATAGATGTTTACGCCAAGTGGTTAGACATTTATGAGGTAAAGTCACCAACATCAGGCGCTACGATAGAAAAACTACACCGAAGCTTTGCTATTCATGGATTGCCAGAGGTGATTGTCTCAGATAATGGTACTGCGTTTACGAGCGCTAAGTTTCAACAATTTGTCAGCCTGAATGATATTAACCACGTGAAGACTGCACTGTGCCATCCGTCATCTAAAGGACTGGCAGATAGAGCAGTACGAATTTTTAAGGCAGGAATGTAAAACTAACAGGTGAATCGTTAGTAACTAGACTTGCTCATTTCCTATTTCACTACAGAACAACCCCACCACACTACGACAGGAACAACACCTGCACAGTTACTGATAAGGCACCGTCTTCGAACAAGACGAAGCCTGATACTTCCCAATTTGGTGGGGAAGGTGGAGAAAATTCAAGGAAACCAAAAAGCGACTCATGATTTGCATAACTGAGAGCCACAATTTACTGTTGGGGAAGCAGTATATGTAAGGAATTTCGGTAGAGGACAGAAGTGGTTACCTGGTAAAGTAAGCCCTGTGGCCGGGCCATTATCGTGCCATGTGGAAGTGGAGGGCCGGATCACCCATAAACATGTGGATCATTTAGGGAGAAGGGAGGTACCCCAACAAAATGATGTTCCACCTGTAACCATTGCTGAACCTATGGTCCCTGTTGAAGTTGCTCAGCCAAAGATAGACACTATGTCGGAATGGACGACACTGAACTGCCTGTGCTTCATAAGGTACCTGATGTTAATGGAGTTCCTGAGAATGTGATTCTTGTAGAAGAACCGGAAGTCGTGGAGTTACGATGTTCCACACGGATCAGGAAACCACCTGAAAGATTGAACTTGTAATTTCATGACCTGTGTAAATATTGTAATGTCATGAGATAATTATCCTTGTAAATACAAAATGTACAGAAAAGTTAAAGGGGGAGGAATGTAGTAATTATAGTTTTGATAAATATAGGACTGTAACTTTAAGAATAATCCTGTGTTGTAAGATCATATGAACTTTGTAAACCAATGAGTTAGCAGCACAGGGAGCCTCTAGGGAGAGAGTCCTTCTTTAGTTATATAGTTTGATGCACACCCGTAGTTGCTGCTGCTGTCTTGTAAATAAAGTTCAATGTTTCCACCAAGAAAAATTGCCTGGAAAATCAGCTCTATAACATATAGGACTTTTGATGTTGACCTGAGACCACAAATGGAGCCTTGGTTTAACACCTGCTCCAAAAAACACCATTTGAGTGTACAGCACTGCCTCAGTAGTGCACTGAACTGTCAGCCTGGATCATGTGCTCAAGTATCTGGAGTGGGACTCAACGCTACATCTCCTAACTCGCAGGCACAAGTGATACCATGGAGACAAGGCTGAGATCTTACTGGCATTTTATCAGAATGTGTAAATATTGGTCCACTTCAGATTAACATTTCAAGTTCAACGCTCTTTTCTATCACAGATTTTGATTTTTTTTGCACACTCTGAATAGTACTTTTCCAAACAGCAGTGGGCTTCAGTTGGCTATACATGTTAGATATTCAGTATCAACATTACATTATCTTTTCAACTAATAGCACGGTTTATATAACTTGAAGAGTTCGAACTGATTATTACAAATTGTAACAGCTTGAATATCATGACTAGACGTTTCCTATCCTAAACTTCCAGCTATATATCTCATCAGGGAGTTAAAAAAAAAACATATAAAGAAACAAGGACCAAGAAAACTCTGGGAAGTTCCTATCCAATCCGCTGAGGTGATCTAAACTAACCCATTATCAATTGCTTGTTCTTTCATTGCTCTGTCAGGTGCACTACATATATATAAGGTTCAAATGAAGAGAAGGAAATATTGAACGCTACTCTGGTACAAAAAATAAACACTTGCATTTATATAGCACCTTCACAACCTCAGGACAGCCCAACGAACTTTACAGCTAATTAAGTGCTCTTTTTGAATGTAAGAAGTCTATCAGCCAATTTACACACAGCAAGCTCTCACAACAATGATGTGATAACGACCAGCTAATCTGTTTTTTATGATGTTAATTGAGGGATAAATAATGCTCAGGGATAATTTCCATGCTCTTCTTTCAAATAGTACATGGGATCATTTACATCACTCAGATGGGGCCTCATTTTAAAGTTTCATTTCTGACAGTAAAGGACTGGAGTGTCAGCCTAAAGTTTTGTGCTCAAGTCCTGCGGCAGAATTTTACGCTCCCCCTCCGACAGGTTTCTAGGCATGGGGTAGCCGTAAAATTCTTTGGATGGCCTTGCCGCTGGCAGGGCTGTCCCTAGGGAGGGTGAGAGGCCCAGGGCAAATCACACTGTGTGGAATACCTGCCCCCCACCCCCCATAACATTTTTAGACAAGTTTCCTCCGATGGCTGGGCTCCTGAGTGTGTGTGTGAAAAGGAGAATCAGCAGTGCCCCAGCTACTGAGCACTCAGTTACAAGTGCGTACTGCACTGTTGGCTGTGATAACTGTGTTGCACGTACAGCTACACCTTGCTTCCAGTACAGAACAAAATTCTTGGCTCTCCTTTTGTTAAAGAGAAATGCACGGTCTCTATGGGATTCCGTCATAACATCTTCACCAACGCACCCCACACCTCAGCTAGAGAAAAAGGCCGGAATTTTCCACCCCCTCATGCCGGTGGGATCTTCCGGTCCCGCCAATGTGAACAAAGCTGCAGGGAGGGCTGGAAAATTCTGGCTTTTCGACCTTTTTTTAAAAAAAATTACAAACATGATGCAATAAATAATTAGACTTTAAAAAAAACTTTGACTATCCATCTTCCAACGTTAAGCAAATGTTAGTTGCAAACACGTACTGGAAGAAAAATAAAATAAGAAGCGGGACTGAAATAAGCACAGCGAGTGAGTGACTCACCCAGCAGGTCAGGTGCTGTGCGCCATGTGCTGGCTTTATAGACGTTAACTAGCTCAGAATAGTTCATCTTGCCTCTCTGCGGTGAATGAGAGTCGCAATAAAATCTGCTCTGCCCCTGCCGCCGAGGTCAGCGCTGCCCTCTCCAAGGGAGACAGACGGTGCTGAGCCCGCAACGCATTTTGGAGAGGGGACACCTGCTTCGCTTATTCGCTTATATCCACCAGTAAACACTTACTTTGAGCTTAGTGTGTGAGAGACAGTGGATCAGCTGGCATGTACTGCAGGCTGTATCACATCTGACACCGTGATGTTGAAGTGCAGGGCCCCCCAAAACGCGGGGCCTGGGGTGGTTGCCCTGATTCACCGTACCCTAGGGATAGGCTCTCTCCCACACTGCCCTTGCCCTAGTTGAGGCCCTTAAGTGGCCAATTAATGACCGCTTAAGGGTCATTTCCCGCCCAGCTTCAACTTTCAGTCTGGCAGGGTGAGTTCAGGGGCTGGGGAAAGCCCAAAAAGCAACCCTGCTCAGGCCACAGGTGGGAAGGAAGGGCAGGGTGCATTCATCAACGGCCTCCTTTTAACATCAGGCACCCCCCCTAAAACATCTGGCCACTGCGGGTGCTCCCTCCCCCACCGGCCTCTCCACCAACGCCCTGACCCACTCTGTCCACCACCCCTCAAGGCCTCTCTTCCCCGAGACCCCCAAAACTTACCTGGGTTCTGCACTCCCGGGACATAGACTCTGGGGACTGCTTGCAGTCCCTGTCCTGTCCAACGCGGCTGCTGGGACTAGAGAGCTACTGGTCAATCAGGCTGGCAAGTAGCTCTCTGAGGTAGGACTTCCTCCCGAGTGAGGGCTGGAGTGAGGGCCATCTCCAGCCAATCAACACACCTTAAGCATTAAATGGCTGCAGGGCAGCGAGAATAATGTGTTTGCCGCCGACTCCTCGGATGATGGGAAGAGAAATCCCGCCATCAGGGAAATCCTGAGCCTTGCGCGAGACTTAAACTCACAACCTTCTAAATCAGAAGTGAGGGTACTAGTAAATGAGCCACAGCCGACACTGGTCAGTAACATGGTTTGAAAGGGATATCTTTCCATACAAGAAAAAGAATTGTTGAAATGGTTTTGTGACATCAATTCCTTAGCCTTTCTTGGTCACATGATCAATACGTTTCAGTCACAGGTGAGATTCTTTTCATCATGTTGTTTATGCAGGCCAATGACAATGCTTAAAATCAAGAGTAACCATGATCAGGAAAATAATCACATGAAGGAACTATTACTGAAGAGTAAAATGATGGAATTCCTTCTCCCACCTCACTGGCCTTCACTGACAATTGTCCAGACCCCTGCTAATCAAGCATGGAACTGCCAGGTTAAATCAGAGATAGATGAGATAGTAGTGTAGTGGTAATGTCACTGGGCTAGTAATCCAGGGGCTCAGGCTCTGGGGACATGGGTTCAAATTTCAGCATGGCAGCCAGTGGGATGTAAATTCAAGTAATAAACTGGAGGTGAAAGCTAGTCTCAGTAATGGTGACCGTGACAGCTACCATTGATTGTTGCAAAAACTCATCTGGTTTACTAATGTTCCTCAGGGAAGGGAAATCTGCCATCCTTACCTGACCTGGCCAACATGTGACTCCAGACCCACAGCAATGTGGCTAACTCTTCTCTACCTGCAAAGTTTGACATAATTTGTGTGCAACAGCATTCATTTGCACTCATTTGACATCCATTTCACTCAAAAGCAATCATTTAGCTATCATTTAACATTACAGGTAATGTAACTGATATCAATGTCATCAATTTCCCAAAACCACAGCATTCAAAGATTTGTGATTCGCAACGTCACTTAAGCATTCTGACACCAAAAATAATCAGAGTTTATTTTCCATGGGGAGGATCTTCTGGTCGGTGAGCGGGGGGCGGGGCCTACTCGCCAACATGTAAAACGATGCGGGATGACGTAGGGTGGAACTCCCGACATCAGCCCGCGTCATTTCAATTTTCAGGTCGGCGGGGGCGCAGCCGAATCAGCTGTGTGCCCGCCGACCTGTCAACGGCCAATTGAGGCCATTTAAAAAGTAATTACCCTCATTAATGGACCTGCCCGTCCAACCTTGGGGTTGGCGGGCAGGCCGGGAGCCCTGGCAGGCTTCAGAAAAAGCCTGAAACCTCATCCACGGGAGGGATGAGGTGTCATGAGGGTTTTTAAATATTTAATAAAGGATTTCGGTAAAAGTGATGGACACGTCCCAACTCATGTGACAGTGTCACATGAGGGGACATTTCAGGGAAATCTTGCTATCATTTGATTAACATTTTTAACTTTGGCGCCGATCTCCCTGAGGCAGCACTTAGCCTCAGGGAGACGAGTTGCTCTTTCCTGTGCATGTGCGAAAGAGCACACTCTCAGCTGAGGGAACCCCCCCTCCACACACGGAGCGCATAGCGCTTCCTGGCGGATGTCACCTAGGTGGGCCTTAATTGGCCCGCCCACGTAAAATGGTTGACAGGGGGGACATTTTTCTGAATTTCCATAGCTTTAAAAATCCTAAAACTGTGCTAACTTTAGAAATAGCAGTCTTGGTTTTAACAAGCTAGTTCTGCATTTTTCTTCATAACATATAGTGTAGCGCAACCCTGCCAGAGATCCCCCACCCCACGCCATCCTCCCCACAAAGATTGCAGCAGGTTGAACCCCCACATCCCAGCCCCCAATCAATCTTCTCCCAGTCACCCTCCCGAGCAATTTTCTTCTCCCCCTGAACCCCCAGTCCCCCAAATTGCAGCAATTCTCTTCCCCTCTCTCTGCCCTCCACTCCCCCTTCCTCCCTCTCTTTTCCTTCCATTCTCCTTTCCCTCTCACTCCCTCCCCCGTCCAGCCTCTCTTTCCCTCTTTCCCCTTCCCCCAGCCAGAGCTCAGGTTGCAGGGCCAGCCAGAAGCAGAAGTGATGGTGAGGTCTGCCCTGGTGCAGTTTTGAACTGGTGTGGGAGCAGCGATGGTGTCGGCAACAAGGTAAGTATTTCGGATGGGGGGGGGGTAGTGGTGGAGAGAGTTGAGGATGGGGGAGAGAGTCAGGGGCGTGGTGGAGAAAGTTGGGTGTCACTCGGATCTCTGAGTCTAGTGGGGGCCCAAGGTCTGGAGTTCGGCAGCAAGGGCCCGGGCCAGAGGCCTGGAGACTGGAGGGAGGGGGAAAGAGGTTGGAGGGAAGGGGTGTAAGACATTGGCGGGGGAGGGGGGAATAAGAGTTTGGAGACCAGAGGGTGAGAGAGGGAAGGTGGTAGAGATGAGTTTGGAGACTGAGGGAGAGGAAGGGAAGAGTTTGGAGACCTGAGGGAGAGTGGGAGAATGGGGGGGAGGGGGTTGTGGAGGTAGGGAGTTTGGAGACTGGAGAGAGAGGATGTCATGGGAGGATTCTAGACCCTGAGACTGTGGGGGGTGAGGGGTAGGGGGGTTTAGACCCCGAGAGCGGTGAGGTGGGGGTTTGGACCATGAAACTTGTTGTGGGCAGGGTAGAGTTTAGTCCTTGAGATTGGGGGGTTGGTGGTTGCAAAGTATAGACTCTGAGACTAAAATAAATTAAGACCCGATGGGTGTTCTTAAGCATGTAGTGTACAGTGGCAAAATGTTTTGGTCTAAATGAAAAAACTGAATAAATTCAGAAATTATTTAAGTAATTAATTTCCTTGCATTTTTCAATGCAGGTCGCCAAGCGCATTAAATAGCTTGGAGCGCACCGGATAGCTTGGAGCGCACCGGATAGCTTGGAGCACACCGGATAGCTTGGAGCGCACCGGATAGCTTGGAGCACACCGGATAGCTTGGAGCACACCGGATAGCTTGGAGCACACCGGATAGCTTGGAGCGCACTGGATAGCTTGGAGCGCACTGGATAGCTTGGAGCACACTGGATAGCTTGGAGCACACCGGATAGCTTGGAGCGCACTGGATAGCTTGGAGCACACTGGATAGCTTGGAGCGCACTGGATAGCTTGGAGCACACCGGATAGCTTGGAGCGCACCGGATAGCTTGGAGCGCACTGGATAGCTTGGAGCGCACTGGATAGCCTTGAGCACACTGGATAGCTTGGAGCGCACTGGATAGCTTGGAGTGCACTGGATAGCTTGGAGCGCACTGGATAGCTTGGAGCACAGGAACGTTTTGAGAGCACTGGGTAGCTTTGAGTGCACTGGATAGCTTTGAGAGCTCTGGATAGCTTTGAGCGCTCTGGATAGCTTTGAGCGCACTGGATAGTCTTGAGCACAGGATAGCTTTTCAGTGCACTGGTTAGCTTTGAGCGCGCTCGTTAGCTTTGAGTGCATTTGATGCCTTCAAGTGTCTTTTGCCATTTGATGTCAAAGATGGAAAAAACGCTGCTCATCTGCGCCCAAACTCATTCCAAATTAGAATATTTGATGTCAAATGATTGCTGATAGTTTTTGAGCGCACTGAACGCAAAAATGATATCAAAATGTTCGGGTAGTGTTGCACTGCCTCTGAAATGGCCGAGCAAGACACTCAGCTCAAGGACAACTAGGGATGGGCAACAAATGCTGGCCTTGCCAGCAATACCCATGTCCCATGAAAGAAGAAAGAAAAAAAATCAGTTAAAGCCAATCAATTGTTAGACTGCTGAATGGATGGATCTGATATGTCATATTCGACAGTAAGGTTCCTGAAAAGTTTTGATCAGGAAATCATGCAAAAACAATTTGCCAATAAGATTACTTAAAGCAAACATCATTGTTTCATATTAAGTAGATTTTTGGTTTAATTATGCTTCTTCCACATGGAAATAAATACCGGGAGTAACATGTGAGTTCCTGGTTCCTTAAATTATTCCTGAAACAATCTAAAGTTGAGTCAGTGCCAAGATACCGAATAAAATCACCTAAACAGAGAGCAGCAGATGCATTTCATAAGGATCACTTAGTTCTAAGCTTCACTGATGGGACACGAATTTTAACTTAACCTGTGCTCATTCACAGCAATCTGCCGATACCTGTTTGCTAATGGAAAATGCAATTAACTTTCAGCTAATTAAATGCTAACTGCTATTTGTCCACTCAAGTAAATAATCTTGAATGGTGAGCAAATAGATCACAGTATGCTCAAGTAGAAGGGCACTGACTCACTGTTTAGAGTATTTAGGTGTCAGCTCAGTCAGTAGCACTCTCGTCTCTAACTCGGGAGGCTGCTGTTTCAAATCCCACTCCACAGCTTGCCTGCAAAATCAAAGCTGACATTCCAGTGCAGTACTGAGGGAGTGCTGTGTTTTTGGAGGTGCTGTCTTTTGTTAGAGATGTTAAAACTGAGACGCCAACTGCCCTCTCAGCAGCTCGTGAAAGATCCCATGACCTTCATTTGAGGAAGGGCAGGGAAATTTCTGCCTGCTTTCTTGGCCAATATTTATCTCTAAATCAACATCACAAAAATAGTTTGTCTGGTCATTACCACATTGCTCTTTGTGTGAGTCTGCTGTACACAATTGGCTGTTGCATTTTCTGCAGTAACAGTAATAGCATTTCCTCGGCTGAAACGTGTGTGCCCTTCAGTTGTGAAAAATTCTATACAAATGAAAGTCCTTTTTTAATCCATTAGTGGACTCTGTTGGCAGAGGAAAAATCGAAGGCTGCGTAACAAAACTAATTACACGTCTTTATGACCAACACATGGTTGGTATTAATACGTTGGAAATGTATTTTCTGCTGGCATCTCTGAACATTTCACAATTACAGCTTCAATGCCAATTATAAATGGTTTTGGCATATGAATTCAAGAACTAAGAGAAGACCAATTGTTTAACATCTCATTTGAAACACATGGCCACAGTATGTCCATGTGCTGTCAATGTAAATGGCACACTGGCTAATATACTGCCAACAGTTGGCCAAACGTTTCTTTTCAATGAAGCCAGTGTTCCTTGAATCAAATGATCAGAGTTCAATGAGCATAACCAGGGTTTTTTAACACTCCTTCGAGGGTATAATTTTCTGAAGTGCATGATTAACCACCTCAGTCATTAGATTCATCAAAATAAACAAGGCTTCAATTAAGAAATGTTTTAATGTTGAAGGCTTTCTCTTGAGATGCAGAACCTCAGTAAAATAAACATCTTTGCATGAACAGTTTGTCTGCTTAGAACAAAAAAACAGTAAAAACTGGGAAATAAGAATACTGGTCTGAACTGTGTGTTCCTCTTGGTGTGCCTACAAGACACTGTCGTGTCAGGTTGTCACAATCTTCTTTTAATGCAAGTCGGTGTAGTTCATCAATTATTTATGCCTGAAAATACCAGCGCCAAGCACTGAATTCTGTCCTCCTCCAGGTGACCTAGAGTCTTGGAAATGAGACCACTGAGCATCACTCTGAAGGACTGACATTTTTTTGCACGTACAAAAATAATCTGTTTCATTTTCTTAAACCCTCTACAATTTCTTACACAGCAAGTGTTGTAGCTTCCCCTGCAAAAGGTCAACTGTAAATAGCAATCCGAATGACTACTTGCTGGAAGATAAAAAAAATAGGAGCAGGAATAGACCGTTGGCCTCCTCAAGCCTGCTCCGCCTTTGACCTCGACTCCACTTCATTTCCTGTATATCTTGAATATCTTACCCAAAAAAATCTATCAATCCCAGCCTTAAACATACTCAACAACTGAGGATCCACAAAGCTTTAAAGATTCGCAATTCTCTGCGTGACAAATTTCTCCTCATCTGAGACCTAATTGGCTGACTCCTTATTTTGAGACGATGGGCTGGATTTTTGCAGAGTCTCCCTGACTCCACGGGCATATAAAAATGGCAGCCAAAACCCGATTCCAACCCTTTTCCCAGGGTTTCCAATTTCCAATAGTGCCTTCTGAGGGAGTGAGCTGCATCTCCCGGCCTGGCCGGCTCCATTGCAAGATAGGCACGCCCTAGTCCTCTGCAATTTTCATGGAATCAGGTCAGCTTTTCAAAGAGTTGCGGTTCATGGCACCTCAGAGGTGTCCTGCAGTCTACAGCAATCCTCCTCGCTATCAATCATGTGCAACATTTTTTGTTGTCTGCAAACCTCTCGAACATTTCCCTTACATTTATGTCCAAATCATCAATATGTGCCACAAAAAGCAGGGGGGAACCGCCTAATGAGCCTTGTGGAACCCCACTGGAAACAGCCTTCCAGTCACAAAAACATCCATCAACAATTACCCTTTGTTTCCTGCCACTGAGTCAAATTCCACTGGATGCTATGGACTTTTTTTTTAACCAGGATATAGAACAAATTAACTTAATTTGAATTCATTTAAAGTTAACTGCGGGAGTAGAACAAGAGGTGGTAGGACCAAACCACAGCAAGATACAAAGAGGGGTCATAGGCCATTAGCCTGGCCTCTGGATAAATGGTCCAGTGATATTACCACTAGACCACCATCTCCCCTGACACAGCAACAAGAGCAATTGCCCTGAATTACTTTCTAACTTCAGGATGGATATCCGGATATCAGGAAGTTCGGCTTTACACAAAGAGTGTCCAATATGTGGAATAAGCGTTTTTATTCTTTGATGGGATGTGGGCATCGCTGGCAAGGCCAGCATTTGTTGCCCATCCTTAATTGTCCTTGAACTTTGTGCCTTGCTAGGCCATTGCAGAGAGCAGTTAAAAGTCAACCACATTGCTGTGGGTCTGGAGTCACGTGTAGGCCAGACCGGGTAAGGATGGAGCGGATTTCCTTCCCTGAAGGACATTAGTGAATCAGATGGGTTTTTACTACAATCAATAATAGTTGTCGTGGTTACCATTACTGAGACAAGTTTTATATTCCGGATTTATGAATTGAATTTAAAATTCTGCCATGATGGGGATTGAACCCATGGCACCTGGATCATTAGCCGAGGTCTACTCGATTAATAGTCCAGTGGTATTACCGCTACACCACCATCTCCCCTAATACAGCAGCAAACGCAAATGCAATGAATTACTTAAGAAAGCGTTGGATGATTTCATGGGGTAAGGGGGGAGGTGCGTTGCTATGATCTCTCTGGATGGTTGAAACAAAAGGGTTGAATGGTCTTTGGATTCCAACATCATCTTGTGAACGTGGCTCTATCAAAATCCACCACATCCAATGGTATAGTCTGCTGCAGGAGAACAAAACTTTTATTTTAATTGAAGAAAAATGATTGCAGAGCCTGCAATAAAAAAACCTTTCTAAATCTGGGATTAGAGAATATGAAAGCAGAAAGAACTTGCATTTATGTAGTACCTTATCTCAGCTCCACAGCACCCTACCATCAAAGAGTTACTGTGGAAGTGTAGCCACTGTTCTTCTAGAACATATGTTGGGCAACCTGCACAAAGCAAGGTTTTAAAAACAGCCAATGAATCAACGATCAATCATTTTCATTTACTCATTCATGGGGCTTGAGCATCACTAGCAAGGCTAGCATTTCTTATCCATCCTTAATTGCCCTTGAAAAAGTTATGGCGAGCTTCCTTCCTTCTTGAAGCTGCTGCAGACAAACTGTTTTAATTGGTGGAGAGGAGCACAGTTGACGTTTCGAGTCCGCATGACTCTTCAACAGAACTGTTGAAGAGTCATGCGGACTCGAAACGTCAACTGTGCTCCTCTCCACTGATGCTGCCAGACCTGCTGAGTTTTTCCAGGTATTTTTGTTTTTGTTTTTGTTTTGGATTTCCAGCATCCGCAGATCTTTGCTTTAACTGGTGTTGGTTAAGGAAGGAATTCTTGTCAGGACATCAAAGAACCCCTGGTTCTTCTTCGAATAACTGTATCAGATTTTTGCATAATGCCTAAACATGCTGGTAAAACCGCATACAAAAAGAAAGCACCTCCGATGATATAGTTCTACCTCTACTCTGCACTGAAGTACCAGTTTGGGTTATGTGCTTCAATTCTCCAGTCTAGCATGAACTAATGAGCATATAGCTCAGAAGTGAGATCAAACAATGGGGTCAACTAAGACTTAAGAGTTAAACAAATGATTCTTTCTCCTTAACAAGAGAAGACTAGCCTACTTAACAAAAGATAGGGAGATGTTGGCATAGTAGTGCTGTCACTGGACTAATAATCCAGAGGTCCAGCCTAATACTCTGGGGACATGGGTTCAAATCCCACCATGGCAGCTGGTGGAATTTTAATTCACTTAATTGATAAATAAAACCTGGATCTAAAAGTTCATCTCAGTAATTGTGACCATGAAACTTTCACTGATTGTTGTAAAAAACTAACTGGTTCACAGATGTCCTTTAGGGAAGGAAATCTGCTGTCCTTCCCTGGTCTGGCCTACATGTGACTCCAGACCCACAGCAATGTGGTTGACTCTTAACTGCCCTCTCAGATGGCCCAGTAAGGCACTCGGTTGTAGCAATGAGGGGTGGTCAACAAATGCTGGCCTTGCCAGTGATGCTCACATCCCATGAAAAGAACAGAAAAAAATCTGGTCGATGAATCAAAAGCTTGGTTGAATATCATCAACAATGAAGCTTTAAACAGGGCAGTTTGGCATACTGACGACCTTTCTGTTGGAGCTGCTTGGTGGGACACCTTGCTCATTTTTTTTTAAAGACTTGTATTTATATAGCGCCATTCAAGATCTCTCAAAGCTCTTTACAGCCAATGAAGTATTTTTGAAGTATATTTATTGTTGTAATGTAGGAAAAGCGACAACCTATTTGTGGGCAGCATTGTGATAATGACCAGGTAATCTGTTTTTGTGGTGTTGATTGAGGGATAAGTGCTTTCCAGGTCACCAGGGATAACTTCCTTGCACTTCTTCAAAACCAGCACCATGGGATCTTTCCAATCCACCTGAGAGGGCAGACAGGGCCTTGATTTAACATCTCTTCTGAAAGATGGCACCTCTGGCATTGCAGCACTCCCTCAGCACTGTAGTGTCAGCCTAGATTTTTGTGTGCAAGTCCTGGAGCGGGATTTGAACCTACAGCCTTCTGATTCACAGGCAACAGTGCTACCAACTGAGACATGGCCAACACCCAAAACATTGCTCTGTGCCTCTGCCCTGAAGACAGTAGCATATTGGCACTACCCCAGCTGTTTGGTCTGCTAGAATGTAATACTGGCAAGTATAAGAACACCTCTTTGTATATTTTTCATTAAAATAACTTGTTGGATCTAGACCTCCAATCTATCACTGAGCAAGAGCAATCAGACACGCTTAACTGTGTCTGTAGCTGTATATTATAAGTCGTATTGGTCTACAATCACCTTGAACTCTGTATTGTTCTAAGGCCCAAGAAAACGCATGAATATTGTTTAAATCAAAAGATAGCTTTTTGAAGCCAGGGGTAGCAGCAGTGATGCAAAAAAGTTACTGCATCTTCCATGATGTAGAAACAGGAAAAGGTTTCTTGCAAGACAAAATGCTGTGGTGACATTGGGCTTTTGACAGTGATATTGGAGAAAGGTTTTCAAATGGGAATTCATTGGACGGTGTTAAACAAAAAGAGCGTTTAGCTGAAATAAAATTTCTCAGAAAACAGCTGGGAGTCAGTTGTCTTTTTGTTATGCAGTTGACACAGGCAAGGTAGCACTTAGTGCCTATCCTGAATTGCCACAAGGGCATTATTGCAGGTTTGGAATTATGTGTAGTGCAGAACAGATAGCTGGGGGGTGGGGGCAAATCCCTTTCCTTGAAGGGCAAAAGGAAACTAATTGGGTTTTTATCGTGACAGCTTTCATGGTCGTTTTCTCTGATATGAGCCTCCAAATTACCAGATTTAGAAAATTGAGTTCCACACCTTATTATGGTGGGATGTGAACTCACAACCAGTACCAGAGCCACCAGGCTAATGCCATATCCATATGATTATAAACAGAGCAAAGTAGATATTTATCTTAAATTTGTTTCAGTAAGAGTATTACTGCTTTTTGGAGATTTTTAAAAATTCATTTATGGGATGTGGGCATCGTTGTCTAGGCCATCCCTAATTGCCCTTGACAAGGTGGTGGTGAGCTGCCTTCTTGAACCACTGCCGTCCACGTGATGTAGGTACACCCACACAGTGCTGTTAGGGAGGGAGTTCAAGGATTTTTGAGCCAGCGACAGTGAAGGAACAGCGATATATTTCCAAGTCAAGATGGTGGGTGGCTTGGAGGGGAACTTGCTGATGGTGGTGTTCCCATGTGTCTGCTGCCTTTGTCCTTCTAGGTGGTAGTGGTCGTGGTTTGGAAGGTGCTGTCTAAGCAGCCTTGGTGAGTTCCTGATGCTGTTTGTTCACTTAAAATCAGTCCATCATTTATATTCTAAGAAAAAATATGCATTTACATCCTCAAGCCACCTCAATACACTTAACAGTCAATTAAGCACTTTTTGTGTGGTTATTGTTGTAATGTATGAAATTAAGCAGCCAATTGGCACACAGAAAGGTCCCATGAGCAATAAGAAGATAATGGCCAGATAATTTGTTTGAGAATTTTTTTGTGTGAGGGAGTAACTCTGCTGCTCTTTTTTTGAATAGTGCCGTGGAATCTTTTACACCCATCTGAAACAGTAGTCAGTGTCTCGTTTAATTGGCTGATTGGAAAGATAGCACCTCTGACAGTGCTGCAATCCTGCACTACTGAAATCCTGGATTGCGGCACTGGGAGATTTTGTACTCAAGCCTCTGGGGCGTGTTCTGAACCCACAACTTTCTAAACTCAGGGACTAAAGTGCAATAACTGAGCTAAGGCAATCCAGATTTGAGTTTTCAGATGCAGGGGTGGTGGGTTGATTGGGCCTATAGGAGTGAGGAACAACAGAGCATTACCCAGAGCATTGCATAATATTGGGGGAGGGGGGGGGTGGGGGGGAGAGCAGGTGGGGGAGATGACATACTTTTCAACACCCTGCACCCTTTTCCATCATTGTGAGTGTTCAGTCTGCAAGCAAAGACGACAAATCGATTTATTCAAGTTCTTGCCATGCATAAAGTAAGTGCCACTGTACTCTCCAAAGGGCTACTGATGACAAACAGGAAAGCAGCAAGCAAGTGAGGAGAGCTGAACCACTTAATAATGGAGCAATATAAATGGACACTGCAGATTGGGACTGGTGCATGTTAAACTTAATGGATGTGCCATGCTGCAGCTTCGTACACGTAGCCAATAAGTACAACACAGAGCAGAGGTGGGAACTCACATATTTGCCTGCGAGAAGATACAGGAGCACTTCTGTACACTGTGCCCTGTGAATAAAACAAATTGCGAGCAAGGGATGCAAGCATTAATCGTGACAGGCAGGAAGAAAATGAAAACAGTAAAACAAAAGGAAAAGAAGGAACAAGAACAAGCAGTGCTTTCTTTCATTTTAACCTTTTCCAGTAGCTCCTGGTGGATCACGCAGGTTGAATTGACAGCTTTATAAATATATAGAAATATACGTAAACAAACCTCACCCATTGGTTTCAATGAGTGAACACCATCTTTTGGAATTTTTTTCTGAAAATAGATAAATTTGTTTTATTTTTCTTTGGCAAATAATTCTGGTCCTCATTTGATTTTCTCAAGCACTTGCACAGCCAGGGTCTTCACTCTCCATGCACCTGACACAGCCAACAATAAATTCCAAGCCACCAGCACCACTGGGAATCCATAGAGACTTGGAGATTGTTCAAGCAGCTGAAGGCTACAGATCAGTTGGATCCAGTGAAAACCATTGGGGTTGGGCACCATGAGAGTTTGAAGGCAAATCGCATGGAATGCTGATAAGTTTAAAATGTTGCCTTGTCTCACACATAAAAGCGATCATGGCATTAGACATCACTACCTGTTATTTAAAGGAAAACCCTAGCAATGTTTTGTGTCATTTACCAAAAACAAGAATAATGGCAAGACTAATATCCATTCAGTCACCTTCCAGAAAAGAGGCTCTTTCATTTAAGATTTAGGCAAGGTCATACACGATTGAAACCTATTCACAGTGTACACAGAATTGGAGTGGATACAGAAAATATATTTACAAGAAGCATACAAACAAATTGAGAATTGGCTCTGGGCAGTCAAACAGTTTAGATGAGAACACTGAACATTAATGCAAACACAGATAAATAAATAGATAAATTCACAGAAGGATGAAGAGCTGAATAACTAGGCAGACAGATTATCCACATAAGATACTTTAAGAATTATAATTTACATAATAATGATGTTATTTTAATAAGTTGCTTCAAATTAGGTTTATAGTTTCATTGAAGTGAGTGCTTAGAGTTGAAAGAATATCAACGCTGGGGATGGAACACAGAGCCACCTCTCCATCCCCACCCCTGCCACTCTCATCCCTGCATCCGGCACTCCTAGGTTTTGTAAGCACAGACCAAGTGTAGCCTTGGTACTCTTCTGAGGGGCATTTCCTACTGCAGCAGTGTGAATTTTTCCAACCCCACAGTTGTAATCTGTGATGTTCAATTGTTTGATTGTTCTGTGTTTGATTATGTGAATCTGGTACCTGATCTGTGCTCACTGTGCTTGATTGGTTAAGCCTGTGTGTGGACACAGAGCAAAATAAAGACACTGCAGAAGCTACTAGAAGCAGAGCTATAAGCATGAGTGCAGACATTTTGTGATTGCAGAGATATTTTTAAATTCTTGTAAATATACCTATTGCACACTTAAAGACTAGTGTCACCTCTGCATTGCTCTGAGATATATAAAAAATACAACATTATCCATCAGCTGTTCCTGCTGTCTTGCTCAGTAAGATTGGCTACTCAGCACTGATTTGGGGAAAGTTCAGGGCTAAGGTGGGCCACTACTCAATTTCACAAGGAGCCCTCATAGCCAATTGAGACAGGTTTTCACAGAGGGCTTCAGTTTAACCTTTTTACTTGAAAGATGGCATCTCTGTCAGTGTCGCGCCCCCTCAGTATGAGTTTGATTCTGTTTTTCTCAAAAAAGATTATGCGTTTAGACAGTTTCCTTCACATCCACAAAATATCGACAATGATTAGCAACCAGTAAATTACCTTTGAAGAGTGGTCGCTATCATTATGTAATTAAAGACAGAAAATTATGTACAGGATTCTACAAACAGCAATAAAATTAATGACGAGATAATTGCTCTTTTGCAAACCATGCCATGGTATCTTCCATGTCCACCTGCAGACAGGGTCTTGGTCCAGGCTCTCATCTGAAAGATGTCTCCTTGAACGGTGCAGTTTTCCCTTAGTACTGCACTGAAAAATCAGTTTAGGTTATGTATTCCTATCTTTGTAAGTACACAACCTTTTGACTAGGAAGCAGTCGTGCTAAAAAAGCAAGATAAAGAAACAAGGCTGACGGTGCAAAACACCACAGAGGTTGCAAAAGGTGTAACAGAAGAACTGATGTGTCAAGAAGTTGTGAGGTGACTCAAGCTTGTGCCTTAGAAGTCAAAAGGTTGTCAGAGAGGGGAAAGGCTAAGGGAAGTGAACAGATCCATAGTTTTGAGGCCAGGGCCAGGATTTTCAGCGCAGCGTGCGGTGCGCACCCGAGCGTGAAATAGCGCGTCCCGACATCATCGCGCACTCATGAGATATTTCGGTTGACGGACACGCGTGAGATCCAGCAGTGCACCCACCGACAATTAAGGGGCCTATTAAAGCCCTTTAGCAGATAATTCAGTAGAATTTTTTGCTGCCCATTCAACCTTACAGTTGGCGGGCGGGCGAATAGGCCAGGCGGCCTTTGCGAAACCCCATCCACCTGCAGAATGGGGTTTCCAACAATGAGTAAAATAAACATGTTTTAAAAACTCATTTTTAACATGTCCCCCTTCGTGTGACTGAGTCACATGTGGGGACATGTTTATATGAATCGTAGATCCTTCATTTTTCATTTTAAACATCTTCAGCTCCCGGAGGCAGCTCTGTGCCTTCAGGGAGTTGTCGGTGAGCGCACCCCTCTGCGCATGTGCAAACTTCGGCACTTGCGCTCCTTCCGCCCGCCCCCCACACCCCCCACCCCCAGCAGCGCTGAGGCTCTCAGCGCATGTTTCATGCTGGCCGGCCATTAATTGGCCAGCCGGTGTGAAATCGCGGTTGGGGCCCGATCGCGGTGCGGTAGACCATTTCATGGTCACTCCCGGGCTCGGCTGCCCACCGCACCCACCCGACGAGGGGAAAATCTTGCCCCCGTGGAAAGAATGAGTTCATGCAGAAAACTGAAATGGGGTTTGATTTCAACAAGGAGTGTGTAGAGAGGAGAAAACACATCCGACATCCCATTCTTGGAGTTTTCAAAAGAGCAAGAGAGGAAGGTTCAGGGGGAATTGAGCATAATAGAATTTATAAAATCAGGAGAAATGAGGGAAGTTATGATGGAGAGCGAGAGAGAGATAAAACAATCGGAGGAGGCTGGAGGATTGAAGATAAGATTCGGACAAAGTGTTTTCTCACCTATCTTATCCAGGAGCTCAAAGAAGCTGCCCAGATACAGGAGCGACATTCAAGTTTTGAAGTTTAAAGGATGTTTTTGAAGAAAAAAGGAAAATGTTTCACCGGTGGTAATTCTACCATCCTGCACTTCTAGTGAGAAAAAGAATGTGGGCTGGACACAGGGCTGGAACACTGGAGTATACACTAGGAACATGGAATTGGCGAATTACCTCTCAATATTCTAAGGGTAGAGATGGAAGAGATATGGGTTTTCCGATCGAGGTCAGGAATAGTACATGATGCCAAAAATATTGCTATACGGAGAGGACTAAGGATGGAGTTTTTAGAGGCAAGAGATAGTGGATGCTGCTTAGAACTGCAAGATAGGAATGTCAAGAGAAGGGAAATTTTGCTCTGTCCAGCCTGTAATGTTTGCCTACTTCCACAACTGCCACATATAGGTTCCACAAGGAATGCAATGAGCTGAAATTAAGTTCAAACAAGATGCAGTGCTGTAAAATTTCTCTCAAGACTTGAGAGCAATCAAGCAAAACTCAATCATCAATCCATCTTGCCATTTGATGCTCACAATTCTGATCAGTTTCACTCCAGGCAATTCATTCGGAATTCCAGCCTTAGAGTTGCAACTCCTCTAGCATTGCCCCGGAGTCTCTGTCAATTAAAGATTCATCGCCAGGCCGAGAGCACAAGTTCATGCATGCGCACAGGTGCGTGCTGGAAAAGCTCCCTGAGGCAGAGTGCATGGAGATGAAGAGTTCAAAACGTTAAAAATAAAGATTTTTAAAATGTTATAAAACATGTCCCCTCATGTGGCTCTGCCACACGAGCAGGGACATGCTTTAAATGAAATGTTAACATCTTTATTTGTTGTTGGAAACCTCATCCCGCCCGTGGATGAGGTTTCCTAAATATTGCAAAGACCGCTTGGCCTTTTCGCCTGCCCGCCAATTGTGAGGTCGAACAGGCAGCGAAAAATTTCTTTCAATTATAACTTTAATGGGCTTACTTAATAGGTATTTTAATTGATCGAAATATCGCGTTATTTTGTACCGTTTTATAGCACGCCTGCCCAACGAGCTAAAAATTCTGGCCCAGAAATATGTCCAACTGAGTTGGCAACAGTATGGCAGCAGCGCAAAACTGCTGTGTGCCAAACAGCATTTGGGCATGTTGATCTCTGCACCTGCTTCTGCAATCCACACATCCATCAAGTGAGGCTCTATATCTTGGAAAAAGTATGTACATCTGCAATCTTATAGATATTTATCCAGATGTTAAAATCTGTGAGGAAAATAGAAATTCTTTTAACTTACAGTCGTATTTCAGGTTTAAAAGAAAGAAAATCTTGTATTTATATAGCGCCTTTCATGACCATTTAAAATCAAAGTACTTCTGAAGTGTTGTTAGCTAGACAATGCAACATCCAATTTGCGCACAGCAAGCTCCCACAAACAGCAATGTGATAGTGACCAGGTTATCTGCTTCCTGTGATGTTGATTGAGGGATAAATATTTGTCCGGGCACAGGGTAGAACTCCCCTGCCCTTCTTCAAAATAGTACCATTCTTTATGTCCATCTGAGAGGTCAGACAGGGGTTGATGTATCATCCAAAAGACAGCACCTCCGACAGTGCAGCCCTCACTCAGTAATGCACGAAGTGTTAGCCTCGAGTGTTGTGCTCAAGCTCTGGAGTGGGGCAACCTCTTGACTCAGTCCGAGAGTGTTACCAACCGAGGCCATGGCTATAGTTTTTTTTGCTCAGATCTCGTGGTTCTGTGACCAGTCTCAGTTATCTGCTCACATTCATCTTATCCCAGTCTTCCAAAGCAAGTAAACAGAAAATGGATTTTATATAACTCGACTGTTTTCAAGACACAACCAATTGGACATCACCTTGACATAGTAAACTCACTCACTGTCACGCACTGTCACGACCAGTTTGTCAATTGCGTAGCAGATACCAAGCAAAAGTAAAACTTGTATAACAAATAAAGGAAAGCAGAAACAGAGAGAAAAAAAAATCAGTGAAAAATAAGGGAGAGATATGCATCTGAGCCATTGAGGTGACAAGAAAGTGGCCATCCAGGTAAGGTTTGTGTAATTCAGTACGAAACCAGCCGCTGGGGACTTCGGATTCAGATCCCGAGGCAGCTAAGAAATGAAGTCACTGATCTGACTCTGTGATTGCCTTCCAATTTGAGCAAGGTGAAGTGTAAACGTATCCCGATTCTGTCACTGCTCAAATCGACGCTTCACGCAACCCCCATTTGTTTTGCAAACGTTAATGTGAGAAGAGCTGCTTGTTGGCTGTGCAACGAGGGAGAAAATGTAAACTGAGACTAACTAACCAATTCACCAGGAGGTGACCTCCAAGATCTTGTAATAAAAGAAAGGAAAAAAAAAACTTGCATTGAAATAGCACCTTTCAGACCCTCAGGACATCCCAAAATGTTTCATAACCAATGATGTACTTTTGAAGTGTAGGGTAACATAGAAAACGTCCAGATCTCACCAGAGGAAGTCAGCTTTGAATCAGATTTCCAGTTTGAGCACATAATCCAGGATGACACTCCAGTGCAGTGCTGAGGGAGTACAGGTGGAGGAAGCATTTTTCTGCTGACACACTAAACTGAGGGCCTATTTGCCCTCTCAGCTGGACATAAAAAGATCTCATGACACTAATTCAAAGAAGAGCATAGGAGCTATCCCCAATGTCCTGAACAAAATTTATCTCACAACCAACATCAGTAAAACATGTAATCTGGCCAGTATCACATTGCTATTTGGGAGAGAGTTGTAGTGAACTAGCTGCTGCATTTCCTGTGTTACAACAGTAACTACATACTTTTTTAATGCAAAAATTAATTCACTGGCCGTAAAGCGCTTTGGGATGTCCTGAGATTGTGAAAGGTGGTGTTTAATTCTATTTCATTCTTTATGTTAGGCAATGTTGAATAGTATGTAGCATTGAGACAAACTGTAGGGTAGATGATGGTGGTAGGAGATTAAACCACTGCACATGACAAATATATTACTATTGGCACTGCTTGATATACAATGCAACAATACAGCCCATCAACTATAGCCACGTTATAACCTACAGTAGCCACTGAGGATAATAATAGGATACACAATATAATGATAATTTTAAACACCTCATAATGGTAGGAGAAGGTAGGGGGTGGGAGTTATAAATATGAAACACAACCCAGACAATTTGTGAAGGTGCCTTCTTCTATGTAACCTCAGTAGGTTTGGGGTTAGCTGGTAACCTCCTCTGGGAGAGGTGGGGCATTGATTATCATAATCAAAACCAGCTTCCTTCCTCGGACTTCAGGTGTTATTAGAATTTAACAACTGAGGGCCAGATTTCAGAGAGTTCCAGAACAATGTTCCTTGTAAACTGCCTGGCCATAATCCGAAAGTCTCCATTCGTGACACACAGCCTTGCAGAAAATTCCAAACAGGCCACGCACTGAAATAAATCACATGCACACTCCAAGAAAATAACGAGAGGGAACGTTGCTCAGGAAACCCAGCAAACAAAGGGAAGTGGGAGCTGCCAGATCCAGCAGAATCAGTGCTTTCCCAATTCTGCTTTGCCAGGAGGAGCAGGACTGCTTTTTCTGGGACCCCACCTAAATCTTCTCCCCCGATCTTTCTCTTCCATCCCCCATCTTTAGAACCACCTCCAATAATCCACAAACCCCTCCATTCCTCAATCTTCTCTTGTCCTTGGCCACTCCCCCTGGCGCTCTTTCCCAGCAGTCAATTTGACCGGCTGCCGGGCCCAATTAGGAAGAAATTCTAATGGGGTCCCCCCGTTAAACTCAGCAGGACCTCCACATCTCCAGAATTCCAGGCCGCTGACAGGCACCCCCTACGCTCTCTCCCTTCCCACCTTTGCGCAAATATCAAGGGTCATGTATCTGACAGTATGAGAACATAATGGGAAGCAATTGCAATTCAGGGAAATAGTAGACTGCCTGCAAGTGCTACACCTGGCTTTCAGCAAAAATAAAGACTAGCGCCTTTCATGGGCACAGGACATCCTAAAGTGCTGTAGAGCCAATAAAGTACTTTTCAAAGTGTAGTCCCTTGTCCACAGTCCCAACGCCAAATGTTGCGTTGTATATCAAGCAGTGCCAACTGTAATATTTTTGCCATTTTGCAGTGGTTTAACCTCCCACCACCATCATCTACCCTCCAGTTTGTCTTAATGCTGCATGCTATTCAACATTGCAATGAAGGAAATGCAGCAGCCCATTTGTGCACAGCAAACGTGTTAATCACCAGATAATCTGATTTATTTTTATGTCGTTGAGTCATGGATAAACATTGGCCAGGATACCTTCCCGCTCTTCTTCGAAGTAGTGCCTTGGGATATTTTACATTCATCTGATAGCTCAGATGGGGCCTCAGTTTAGCTTCTCATTCGTGAGACGGCGCCTCCGACAATGCAGCACTCCCCGAGTCTCAGCCGAGACTTTTGTGCTCAAGTCCTGGGGGGTGGAACCTGAACCCACAACCTTCTGGCTCAGAGGCGAGAGTGCAACCAACTCAGTCACGGCTTACATCGAAGATTTATACCTACCCCATTGTACAACTTAAGCTCTTTTTACAGTGATGTATAGTATCAGGAGATCTCGCGTTGCACTCCAGTTTGGATAGCACAGTATTCAAACCTCTGAAGGCATTTGTCCCCGGTGCTGAACATTGTCAATATTATTGTAGCCACTGTGAGCGCCGACAAATGAAAACCCAAGACTCTCCAAGGGATGGGCATGCCTAGCGACAACATTCACATTCTGACGTAGCTGATCATTTATCAATTAGAATATAGGCACCATATCAAGCATGGCCACCCATTGTGATGGTTATCATTGTTTTCAATCAAACTCTGCATTCGAAAAGGTACAAGAACAAGAGGGGTTGCCAAGTAGCACTGAGATGCTGCTGGAAAAATTGCAGCTGCATCATATATTTCAATCATCTCCAGCTCACAGCTCAAAATTTAAAGTAAAATTGTAGCAACATCAGGCAATTAGATAGAGCTTGGCACAGGTAAATGTCGCACTAAGCCAAAATGACTGTTTCTATGACAACTTTCACAGACTATTGAAGTGACTCACAGATATGGTACGTGACTACCTATTATGCTCGGATAAAAGTCCAGATAAAATAAAGGAGAGGCAACAACATCTAACCTTAATAAACCTACAGAAGTTCAACTCTCGCAAGGTCTTCAAACATTGCCACAAAATAGAAACAACATTGATTATTTTTATTTAATTTTGTTTCACTTCAATTATTTCTGTGCCACCATACATCTGCTGTTCCCATCCTCCGCCTCGTCCGCTTGCTACCCTTCACAAGTTTGAATTTCTGATTCAGGGACAATTTGTTCACGGAGGAAGACAGACTCTTCAAAATAAACAATGGGGTAGAAACTGGTAGGTATTGCACCTGCTTTTCATGTATAAAGTTTGGGCAAAAGTTAGCAATTTTGGATGGACAGCATCCAAACTGCACAGGAATCGGTCCTACTGTGTCCACCTGATAGATCCCCTTAAACATGTTCATGAGGGTTCTAACATCTGTTTAAGGACTGGGGTACAAGATTTGCTCCCAATGGATGGAACAGGGCTTGCTCCACTTAGGATTTTTCAGTGGCCCTTTTGGTATACCAACAAAGGTTTTAGACAGAAGTCATAGAAGAAACCTTACCTGGAGTCAGTAGGTGCAGATGTGTTCCCTGACACCTTCACCAACTTCACAATCTGGTCTCCTCTCCGTTGTTTAGTCTAATTTTAGTCTAAAACTCAAAATGGTTCTGAGCCAACTACAACTAAGCAATGATCATCATACTTTGTAATTCTCGGCAAGAAGAAATTGCATCTCATGACCTTGAGAAGGATCAAACTTCCCAACAATAAAAATGCGTGAAGTGGACATTTAAGAACTAGGATGGAGAAAAGTCAGCCAGAAAGGCAACGCTTTGGTGAATTTGCTCATTCTTGCCAGGAGAATTACATAATGTTTGCACTCCTCAGCCTATTAACATATCCTTCAATTCCTTTCTCCCTTGTTGACTTATCCAGCTTCCCCACAAATGCATATTCACTGCTTCATTCATCAGTGAAATCCATTCTCCCAATCTACATAGTCATGGACAGTGTCACAAAATTCTAGACTTTGAGCAAGGCTAAAGATTAGAGGAATTTCTTGCCATGTGGAACATATGTCCAGAAAACATCGGTATCAATAGACTCATAAGTGGCGATGTAAAGAAACTGAATCAATACTTGTCAGAAAAAAAGGACCAAACATTAGAGATCTATTAGAAAAAGTTTATTTAATTCACATGGGTTTTGGAGGAAAGTTTAAAGATCTAGCAAGGGGGAGTCCATGATTGGAATTGACAGGTGTGGGCAGAGTAGCAGCAAATTGATGAGCTGAAGGGCGGAATTTTACTGGCTCACAGGTGGTAAGAATGGAGGCAGGAGGGGCTGGTAAAACAACAGAGAGCCACTTTGGTACAACTGCCCAACACAGTCTAGCCACCGGAAAATTATTCCAGTGGTGGGCTGTGAGGCATATCAGCTGCCCAGACCATGGAGGCGGGGCAGACAACTTGCATGCTCATTGGTCCTATTAACCTCCAGGACCACAATTTTCAGACAAGACAAGCCAGCAAATAAGAATGGCAACAAGAAAATAGGCATGGACCTCGAGGGGCTGGTTACATAATCCTGGGTATAAGCGATTATGGAATAAATATTGCACATCAAAAATCCACCCCTCCTGCACCCCCATCCCACTGTTCCCGTCCCCACAAAGAGTCTCCAATAACATTTACTCATAACATTTTCCCTCTGGTACAACATTCTATATATGGATCCATAAATCATGCGCATTTAACAGAGTAAAACTTAAATAAGACTTTGATAAAAAATGTAATGCATCTTTATTGGTATTGTAGATGCAATCATTCCAAAGTAAGTCAACTGAAGAATGTGACAGAATAGCAGCAGAAATGCTATTGATCAGTTTAGTGCTTTACAACCTCGGACATATCCCAGTACAACCATTACAAATAATGTCTTAATTGCAATGCACTCTCGGTCAGGAAGTGTTCCATTGTTCAATAAATTATTAAGGCAAACTTTGTTCCATTCATTTAAAAGGTTCCAGGAGAAACGCCACAGTTAAGCTTTGGGTTGCCAATCCTCCAGGAGTGTCCTGGAGTTTCCAGGAATTTAAATTCTGATCTGCAGGATATCACTCGGAGCAAGCCAGGGAAAAAACATTAATTTTCTTTGAAGTCTTCTGTTTACTAGTTTTAAAAATATTCGACTTGAAGAAAAACTGACAGCCAAGAATCATCAATTGAGTATTGAAGAGTCAGTGTGCTTTACAATTGCCACGGTAATGCAGTGCACTGTGAAACTGGACATAAGAACGTAAGAAATAGAGCAGGAGTACACCACACGCCCCATTGAACCCGATATGCCATTCAATACAATCATGGCTGATCTTGGGCTTCAACTCCATTTTCCTGCTCTTATTTCCCTGAGAAACCAAAAACCTGTCTATCCCAACCTTAAATGTATTCAACAATGGAGCATCCACAACCCTCAGCCAAAACTGGATACGGTAAGGAATTTCTTCCTGACACCATGATCTCAATAGTTGTTCTCTCCCCCTCTTTAAGGTCACTTATTTTGATCCATCTGAGGTTGCACCCCATCCAAATCTGTCCACCTCAGTCATCTCCTTCACACAAAGCTTAAAGCCCTCAAAGCCTACCTGTTTCAACTCTCGTGAGTCATTTATCCCTGTCAATCTACATTATGATTTAGACAAGAGATGGAAACGTTAGAACAGGAGGACGCCATTTAGCCCCTCTAGCCTGTTCCACCATTCATTGAGATCATGGTGAATCTGCGATCTAATCAATGTACCCGCCTTTGCACCATATCCTTTAACACCTTTGGATAACAAAAATCTATCAATCTCGGGTTTAAAATTAACAATTAATGTAACATCAATTGTCATTTTCCAAAGACAATTCCAAAAATTATATCTTTCTTTGTGTGTCAAAGCATTTCTGAAAGGTCTACCTCTAATTTTTACACTATTCTCCCTCACCCTAGTCTCCCCAACCAGCAGATATAGCTTCTATTTATCCCTCTTGCAAAATTTAATCAAATTTCTCCCTTTGGTAAATCCATGATGCACTCCATCCGAGGTCAATATACCCTTCCTAAGTAGGGTATGGTGTCCAGAACAGTAATCCAAGTGTAGTCCAACAAAGGCTTAGTATAGCTGAAGTGTGTCTCAAACCCACCACCCCCCAGTCCTTTAAATGCTAATCACATCATGGGTTCATTCACTTGTCTCAACCTCCAAAACCCGCCATTCCATTCTTATGTCTCCTGGCATGTGTGGGGAGAATTCTAACACTCTATTCTCAAGCCTTACATTTTTTATTTCTCACTGTGTCACCAGTTTCCTATGGTTAAGGTTCCTGTGAGGGCTGAAACAGGCACTAATCTGTCCTCAGGAGTTTGTCTCCTGCACTCCCCCAACTCCACCTGAGGCATTAAACACTACCTTTCTTCATTTTGAAATTCTATTAAACTTTACCCCATTAAAATGTTCCCTTACATCATAAGCTTCTCAGCATTTTCAAGGCAAGGCAGTGATAACGATAGTTGGGATTTATCAATACCTCCAGCTAATTAATAGATAAAGTCACCATAATCCTGCCACATTAACGTACTTTTTAAAAATTAACCTTGCTGCTGAGGAGTCCTGCTCTATGCAGCTCCCATTGTTAAATTTAGAGGCCATTTTATTCTTAGTCACCTTCTGTAAATCCCTGCAATTAAGCAAAGTCTCTAATGCTATGTGCAAAGGTACAACGATGTTCCTACACCCATGAACTCTCTGGGCACTTAGAACATTTAAAAAATGCATGCTCCTGAACCAAAATGTACCCCAAACTTCCTGCTCAGCTGCCTAAATTTTACAAAAAAATTGTGCTGCCACAGAATTTCACGGTAGCTAACCGTGGGCACATCATACCGAGAGAAGTCATGAATCCTCCTCTCAGAGGGCAGAGTCAAAGTCTTGGAACACACTGACTCAGAATGATGCTTGCACTCAAAAGCATCTTCTGGCCAAAACACAAGCCAAAAGGAACCCTCGAACTCCCACAGAGAACTCAAACCGTGTGTTGTAAATAAACTGCCAGGGAGTGATTTCAAAATCTAATTTTAGGACCTAAACGTTGTTTACAGGGTACAAACTGGAGTGGTTTCATACATTGTAAGTTCTTGATTAGACTGCTGTCTTGTTATCATTCCAAGATGCCCATTATTCTTCAGCAAAGCTCATCTGAACCCACCCTACTTCCCAAAAATGATCATGCTTTGTAACCACTCTCGGGTATGCGCTATCCTCTTTCTAGCTTTTTTTGAATATATGTGTCAATTATTGCTTTTTAATCACTAGTAGGTAACTACTAACTTCTCTTTAAATTATTAATCACCCCACCAATCTATTCCTTAAAGCACAGACTTTATCGAATACATCCTCTTTTATCTTCAGTTCCATGTCCTTCCATCATCCCCATCCTAACCAATTGGATACCATGTTTGCTAGAGGTGATAAATTTGTTGTTTGTTACTTTACTGCTCAATTTTCTTGTTTGATTGACGATTGCACAATGCAAAGCCACTTAGTGGTTTAATCACTACATAATCATTCAGAATCTGTTGATTCTTTTGTGTCAAATTTTAATGACTAGTCAATTAAAAAAGTCAATCATTATTTGTCCACTTGTGTTTAAATGACAGTGGCAACACGTAAAACCAGTCAGCGAGTTAGAGGAGACTTTGGTGGACACAAGCTGTTTGATTTGCAAGCTTTAAGTAGAAATGATGTAGAGGATAGTCAATACTGCAGGAGCTTTCAACAGATCTCCTCGAAGTTGCACAGCTGGATGGCATAAAATCATGAATCAATGTTATCGACTCAGTGGATTTCAGACTGATGTTACCAAGTCCTTGTGATCGAAGGCCCATTGAGGAGGCTGAACTGTATGCATCACAGCTGGGCCACTGACAGAGTTGCCACATGAAACAGCTGCAGAAACTCTGTATGAAAGCTGCAAGTGTGGGTCATTCGAAGTACTGGGATAAAGGTTCAAAAACTGCAGACTGAACAAAAAAAAGCAGGATTAGGTGACCGACAGCACAGCGGCAATCCAATCCAGCACAATCGGGAACTGAGGAGAAACTTCGTTACCCGGAGATTGTGAAACTCGCTACCACAGGGAGTAGTTGAGGCAAATAGTACAGATGCAGTTTAGGGGAGTTAGTACAAAGTTAAAAGCCTGGTTACATCTCACTCAACAAGGTGCAATATTTTCAAGGGTTATTACAATGAGACTAAAGGCATAAAAGGGCAAGTTTTCAACAGTTCAGTGAGTTCTGCTGGATTTGCAGTCTGTGAAGGCGGAGGGGAGGTGGTGGATTTCAACAGTGAACCCTTGTGGGGGGCCCAGAATCACTGACAGCACCTTCTGCATTTCTAGATTTAGTTGTATGTGCGTGCAGACTTCAGAAGCTGCTGTCAATTTCCGAAGGTGAATGAAATCTAATGCTGACTAGTTTGCAGTCATTGTTTCCAAAAAATCCAAACCATTATTAATCCCTCAGGAAAACCAGGGATCACACACCCATGGGTCTGGATTCATGTGTCGGTCAGGTAGGAGCAGGAACTTCGACACTCATTTGCTGGCATTGTAACATAAACACCGAATGAAACAGCAAAATTGACAAGAACAATAGGGATGTGAGATGCAAGACGTTGGCCTTATAAACTACCATGTAGGGGTAAATCTGACTCATAGATGTTGCTCTTGATAGTAGCCACTGCCTTACAAGTGGTTTTCCTGAAACCTGCAATGGCAGAAACGGCGGCCTGAATTTTGTGTTCGTCGGGTGCGCGCGATCAGCGGGCCTGGGAGCAGACAGGAAACGGGCCCCCGACCACCATTGACCCCCAGCCGCAATTTCACGCTGGCCGGGCCAATTAACAATCAGCCAGCATGAAACGCGCCCTGAGAAAGGCTCAGCACTGCCGGTGGGGGCAGGAAGAAGGCAGGCGCCAACGTCACTGCGGGTGCTGGGTGAGCGCTTCCGCTGTGCCCCCTGAAGGCAGACAGATGCCCCAGGGGGCTGCAGACCTCCAAATAATAAAAGAAAGCACAAAAACGCTGCAAAAATGTCCATACAGCACAATCAAGCACCTGAAAGCAGGCCTTATAAAAAAATCAGTCCCCAGATATCTCTTTTTATTTTATACCCTAACGGAGATTTCATCCTGCCCTTGGATGAGGAAGTGATTAAAACGTGAATTCTGGCCACCAGATTTGCCCGTGCAATGAGCTAAAAACTGCACGGATAACTTAAAATCGCAGTCAATAGGCTTTTTAATGACTTTAATTGGCCCTTTAATTGTCAGCGGGCGCTACTCCAACTCCCGCACGCGCCAGCTGGCCTCAATATTGCATGTGTGCGCGATGACATCGGGACACACTCCCTCCCTAACAGCACTGTGGGTGTACCTACACCACATGGACCAGCAGCGGTTCAAGAAGGCAGCTCACCACCACCTTCTCAAGGGCAACTAGGGGTGGGCAATAAATGCTGGCCCAGCCAGCGAAGCCCACATCCCGTAAATGATTTTTTTTTTAAAAAGTATTTTTGCGCTATTTTACGTGTGTTCGAGTCAGGCACACGCCTGACCTCGGAACACAAGATTCAAGCCAATATATTTTTAAATCTTACGATTATTCTGCACAGAAATGGTAAAGAGCACCAACTAACTGTGTGATTTGTGAAAGTAGAGTTTCTTTTCACATTCTGTTTTCTGATGGGTGTGGCAAGGACAAAGTTTGAATGTTGTACAGCTGTTGGATAACTGCTGTGAAACCATACATTATACAAAATGACTTGATGAGTTTACTGGCTGGAAACCACTAATTTAATTTTTAGAAAGACTACAGTCACATTCCAGAGACTTGAAATCATAGTCAAAGATGGCTGCATATTTGCATTACTGTAACTTCTACATTCCAAGGCCATTAAGTGGAGTATGCCTGTCTGGAAGCGTTCATCAAAGACCTTAGGGGAATGTGAATGAACCACATATATCATGTCCCATTCATAGAACATCCAGACTCAACTGGGTGGAGAACCAGCATTAAATGCAATCACTTCAGACAAAGGACTCTGGTTAAGAGAGGAGTTCCCAGCCATAATCTAATCAAGTTACAACTAGAATACATTAGCCATGACCATATTTGAGTCACTGGGCAGTTGGAAAGTTGGACCTTTTTTATTATTTTCCTTAGACCGGGTTAAATTAAAACTACCCTCTCCTCTTTACAAGGAGTTCAAGAAAACATGCTTTGTGTGTGTTTTCTATTCACAGCACACAAACAATTAAACACCCACTGAATTAGCAAGCATATCGTTTTTTTTTTAAAAACCTGCTGCGGTCAAACGGGGAGTGGGAAAAGAGGGGAGCCATTTAACCCCTCCTCACCTGATCATAACAATAATGAAATTACTGTCTGACATGGGGCAGAGTTTTTTGAAGCAATATAGAATCTCACCAAAGGATGCCACTTGGCCCATAATGCCTGTACCTGCTACTTGAAAGAACCAACCAAACTCCAACTCTTTCCCCCTAGCCCTGCAATGTTTTTATTTTCTTCCTTTTCAAGTATCTAACCAATTTTATTTTGTAGGTAACTACTGGACTGGAACTTAATGGAACCCCATGATTAATGTGAAAATTGACTGATTAAGGAATTAAGTGAAATGCTGTGAGTCGCATTCCAGATTTCCCGAACCTGCAGATTGATTTATGCCACTGAGCTGTTTTGCTTTGCTGAAATGGCATCCCATCCTTCACCTCCCCATTATTTTAAAGATTTGGATATCAATTGTCCATCAAGTAGGCCACAGAAAGTTAAATCTGCTAAATAATGGTGTATGTACATTTTTAACAATGTTATCATGGCTAATTTTTAAAAAGTTTGTTCATGGAATGTGGGCGTCACTGACTGGACAAACATTTATTGCCCATCCCTAATTGCCCTTGTTCAGAGGGCATTAAGAGTCAACCACATTGCTGTGGGTCTGGAGTCACATATAGGCCAGACCAGGTAAGGACGGCAGATTTCTTTCCCTAAAGGACATTAGTGAACCAGATCGGTTTTTACAACAATCGGCAATTCATTATTAGACAGTTTAACAGTTACTTTTTTTAAATTTCAGATTTTCATTTAATTTAAATTCCACCATCTGCCATGGCAGGATTTGAACCAGAGTCCCCAGAGCTTTACCCTAGGTCACTGGATTACTTGTCCTGCGATAATACCACTACGCCATCACCTCCCCCAAAAGGCTAATGACTGATCAACATCACTGACCTGGAAATTGAACATTTGCTGTGGAGTCTCATTGCTTTAGGTATTGAATTGTTGGAGATTTAAAATTTTCAAATTTTAAATTTGAATTTTTTTTTTAAACTTTTCCTTTCTGCCTCAATTTTCTCTCTAAACCAATCTTTGTTCCCCTCTCTTCTCTTTCTGTGCTTGATTTGACATTGAATTCACCTACTCAGTCCTTCCTCCATTTAGTTCTTAATTCTTACGGTTGTGGGAGATCAAGGGCAATTAGGGATCGGCAGCAAATGCTGTTGGCCTTGCCAGCGATACCCACATCCCATGAAATTAAAAAAATACACTGTTGACCCCAGTGTTCACTGTGACCGCAGTGTCCTGTTGTGCTCACCATGCCATCATCAGCCCACACTCTCAGCAAGATACAGGGCACAAAAACATTTTTGATATAAAAGTCTTACGAATGGGGCACACCATAAGATGACATGTTCCAATAATGAATCTACTCCCCTCACCCTTTCAAATGATTCATTCCCAATCATAACAACATAACCTGAGCTAAAAGCAAATCTCTTCCCTTGCCCTTCTATTCTTCTGCCAATTTTTGAGAGTTTTCATCTCTCAGTCACTGTGATATACTTCAATTTATTATACTCAAAACTCATTGCCACTAATTATGTAAATTGAGACTGGAGGTCTTTTGGAGGTGGGTTTAAGCAAATTGAATGTTTGCCATGGGAAAGTCAAAGCAATTTTCTGTCTGCACCCTCAATGATAAGCTCTAAAATTTTGTGGCAAATTACCCACAGATGAATTAGTTCCCTCCATGCTTATCCACAGCAGAAGCACTAATTAATCCACAATCAAGCATCTTCGTTTGCTGTAATTAAGTGTGTTTACTGAGGTAGCCTTTTCTCCACTGGCTCTTGTCTTCAAACTTACCAGAGAACTCCAGACGCCAATGCTCGTTTAATTATCCACTTGTGAGATCACACTCAGGAATAAGAGATCTTGCTTTGGCTGTTCAAACAAAGATAATAGGGTGCCCTGAAGTGCAGCCAATGCTTTCAGAGCCAATTGTGTATCCGGTTGCAGCTCTGCACATTGCATAATTCAAGACAATAACATATAATTGTCCAAATATATTTATCTTCAGATTAGCTACATCAAGTCACAAGCTCTAGCAAGAAAATTTTCATTTAGTCATATGATAGTACAGGACTTGAGTATTACTGAAAAAAGAGTAATGTCTAAGCTTTTCATTTTGCATTCATCAAAACACCTTGCAAGAATCTATAAGGGGAAGGCAAAATTTTATACTGTACGTGAAGAGAGTGCTGATTGGTTGGCAAGTGATGTTGCCAATGAGAATGCACCACTGATGGTGGCTGACAGTTAATTGCCAAGCATTGTTTGAAATTTAAGCCAGGCAGCTTGACCCTGATTAGTCAAGGCATTGCCCCGAGGAATGAATCAGAGAATGGCTGTCACTAATGTTGCTTAGCTGAAACAGGTGTAATGCATGTACATGTTCTTTCTGTCTGTAAATAACAGGGCCCTCTGTATTAATATATGTAGCTTCCATTACACGCAGATGCGCCACACTATGAGCCCGACTGACAATCTTAAATTGGTCGTTAGCCTAATTCTTAGCACACTGAGGATTATTCAGCAAATGTTGTCAAATCGTGGAATCACATTTAATGTTGGGCACTGTGTTTTGAGTTTTGCAAGCACGGTCTGGTTGGGTACGGTTTGTACCCTGCCCATTGCGAACAGCGTCTGGGACATGCTGTTTGAGACGGTCCGCCAGCCTTTGGGACGTACGGTCTACATATCTAGCATCACACTGGCATGGAGATTCATATACCACATTGCTCATTTGTGTGACAGGCAGAACTTTTTTTTGGCTTGACAGCAGCATCCTGTTAGTGGCCAATATCACTCGAATTGCTACTGCATTGTAGCAGCGTGGAACAGCCAAGGATGAAAACAAGGATGAGAATTTTAAAATCAAGACTTTGCTTCACCAAAAGCCAATGTAGGTCAGTGGAGTGATAGGTGAACCCGACTTGATGAGCTGATGTTACTGAGGTAGAAAAAAAAGCAGTCTCAGTGATGGCGCGAAAATATAATTGAAAGCTCACCTCAGGGTCAAATCTGAAACCAAGGCTGCAAACAGCCTGGCTTAGACTCAGACAGTTGCCAGGGAGTGGGATGGATTTGGTAGTTAGGAAACAAAGTTTGGAGCGGGCATCAGAAACAATGGCTTCAATCTTCCCAATCTTTACTTGGAGGAGATTTCTGCCCATCCAATACTAGATGTCGGATAAGCAGTCTTGTAATTTAGTATTCAATTTTAGCAGAGGTGTTGAGAGAGGTGGTGGTGAGTTAGAGGTTTGGGTATTGTTGGGGTACATTTGAAAATGAATGTTTTGCTTTTGGATGATGTCACTGAGGGGCAGCATGGGGATGAGAAATTGGAGGGGTCCATGGATAGATTGACACAGCACCTCCATGCACATTTAAATGATGGTAATCAGCGAATGGGACAAAAATTGACTGCTAAAAGCAAGTTTTCAAACAGGCATATTTCATTTGCACAGGATTGTCTTTTTTCACTCTTTGTGCCAAAAGAACCCATATACTCGTTGGAAATATGATGCTTATGGATTTTGGATCATTGTGTAAAAGTCTATGTGCACCCTCACAAGTTAAATTAGAAAGAACAATGTTGAATTTGATTAAAAATTCTTTAAAGATAGATACAGCGATCCCTCAGATAAAGATGAGGTCCTCTTGTTCGCACTTGAACATAAGCACGATGCAGGTGAATTCGCCAAATCAACCCAAAAAAACAGGGAATTTTAAATGGAAGTTACAGACAAAACCACTGGTGCTCGAGTTTTCTGGGATCTTTTACACTGGTTCATTATTCTATTCAATGAGGTGTCAACCTGGTGAAGTTACAACACAGGGCTACTTGCATGCCACACAGAAAAAGCAGCAAGTGATAGACAGGTCTAAGCGATCCTACAACCAATGGATCAGATCTAAGCTCTGCAGTCCTGCCACATCCAGTCATGAATGGTGGTGCACAACTAAACAACTCACTGGAGGAGGAGGAGGCTCCACAAATATCCTCATTTTCAATGATGGGGAAGCCCAATACATCAGTGGAAAAGATAAGGCTGATGCATTTGCAATGACCTTCAGCCAGATGTGCTGAGTGGGTGATCCATATTGGCCTCATCTGGAGGTCCACAGCATCACCTTTGCCAGTCTTCAGCCAATTTGATTCACTCCACGTGATATTAAGAAACGGCTGAAGGCACTCGATACTGCAAAGGCTGTGGGCCCTGACAATATTCCGGCAACAGTACTGAAGGCGTGTGCTCCAGAACTTGATTCATCTCTAGCCAAGCTGTTCCAGTACAGCTACAATACTGGCATTTACCTGGCTATGTGGAAAATTGCCCAGGTATGTCCTGTACACAAAAAGCAGGACAAATCCAATCGAAGCAATTACCACCCATCAGTCTACTCTCAATCATCAGTAAAGTGATGGAAGAAGTCATCAACAGTACTATCAAGCGGCACTTGCTTAGCAATAGCCTGCTCACTGACAATCAGTTTGGGTTCCGCCAGGGTCACTCAGCTCCTGACCTCATTGCAGCCTTGGTTCAAACATGGAGAGAAGAACTGAACTCCAGAGGTGAGGTGAGAATGAGTTCCATTGACATCAAGGCAACATTTGACCAAGTGTGGCATCAAGGATCCCTAGCAAAACTGAAATCAATGGGAATCAGGGGGAAAACTCTCTGCTGGTCTGAGTCACACCTAGCCCAAAGGAAGATGGTTGTGGTTGTTGGGAGGTTAATTACCTCATTTCCAGGACATCACTGCAGGAGTTCCTCAGGGTAAGTCTTGGCCCAACCAACTTCAGCTGGTTCATCAATGACCTTCCTTCCATCATAAGGTCAGAAATGAGGATGTTCACTGATGATTGCACAATGTTCAGCACCATTTGTTTCTCTTCAGATTCTGTAGCAGTCCATGTCCAAATGCAGCAAGATCCGGACAATATCCAGGTTTGGGCTAACAAGTGGCAAGTAACATTCGCACCACACAAGTACTGGGCAATGACCATCTCCAACAAGAGAGTCTAACCATTCAATGGCATTACCATCACTGAATTCCCCCATTATCAACATCCTGGGGGTTACCATTGACCAGAAACTGAACTGGGTTAGCTGTATAAATACTGTGGCTACAAGATAGGTCAGAGGCTAGGAATACTGTGGTGAATAACTCATCTCCTGACTCCCCAAAGCCTGTCCACCATCTACAAGGCACAAGTCAGGAGCGTGATGGAATACTCTTCACTTGCCTGGATGAATGCACAACACTCAAGAAGCTTGACAACATCCAGGACAAAACAGCCCACATGATTGGCACCCCATCCACAAACATTCACTCCCTCCACCATCAACGCACAGTGGCAGCAGTGTGCACCATCTACAAGATGCACTGCAGGAACTCACCAAGCCTCCTCAGACAGCACTTTTTAAACCCACCACCACTACCGTCTAGAACATCAAGTGCAGCAGACACCTGGAAGCTCCCCTCCAAGCCACACACCATCCTGACTTGGAAATATATCGCCGTTCCTTCACTGTTGCTGAGTCAAAATCCCTGGAACTCCCTTCCTAACAGCACTGTGGGTGTATCTACACCACATGGACTGCAGCAGTTCTAGAAGACAGCTAACCTTCTCAAGGACTATTAGGAATGGGCGATAAACGTTGGCCTAGCCAGCGATGCCCACATCCTATGAATGAATATTTAAAAAAAGTCAAAGAGATCCAAAACAAAAACAAAAATACCTGGAAAAACTCAGCAGGTCTGGCAGCAACTGCGGAGAGGAATACAATTAACGTTTCGAGTCCGAATGACCCTTCAACAGAACTAAGTAAAAATAGAAGAGAGGTGAAATATAAGCTGGTTTAAGAGGGGGGTGGGACAAGTACAGCTGGATAGAGAGCCAGTGATAGGTGGAGATAACCAAAAGATGTCACAGACAAAAGGACAAAGAGGTGTTGAAGGTGGTGATATTATCTAAAGAATGTGCTAATTAAGGGTAGAAAGCAGGACAAGCAAGGTACAGATAGCCCTAGTGGGGGTGGGGCGGAGTGAAGGAATCGAAAAATGCTAAAAGGTAGAGATAAAACAATGGATGGAAATACGTTTAAAAATAATGGAAATAGGTGGGAAAAGAAAAATCTATGTAAATTATTGGAAAAAAAAGGGGGGGGTAATCGGAGGTTTTCCACCCACGGAGGTTGACAGGGCCCTCAACCGTGTCCGGCCCATCTCCCACGCATCCGCCCTCACGCCTTCCTCTCCCTCCCAGAAACATGATAGGGTCCCCCTTGTCCTCACTTATCACCCCACCAGCCTCCGCATTCAAAGGATCATCCTTCGCCATTTCCGCCAACTCCAGCATGATGCCACCACCAAACACATCTTCCCTTCACCCCCCTGGCAGCATTCCGCAGGGATCGTTCCCTCCGGGACACCCTGGTCCACTCCTCCATCACCCCCAACACCTCAACCCCCTCCCATGGCACCTTCCCATGCAACCGCAGAAGGTGTAACACCTGTCCCTTTACTTCCCCTTTCCTCACCGTCCAAGGGCCTAAACACTCCTTTCAAGTGAAGCAGCATTTCACTTGCACTTCCCTCAATTTAGTCTACTGCATTCGTTGCTCCCAATGCGGTTTCCTCTACATTGGAGAGACCAAACGCAGACTAGGTGACCGCTTTGCAGAACACCTTCGGTCTGTCCGCAAGCATTACCCAGACCTCCCTGTCGCTTGCCATTTTAACACTCCACCCTGCTCTCATGCCCACATGTCCGTCCTTGGCCTGCTGCATTGCTCCAGTGAAGCTCAACGCAAACTGGAGGTACAGCAGCTCATCTTCCGACTAGGTACTTTACAGCCTTCCGGACTGAATATTGAGTTCAACAATTTTAGATTATGAACTCTCTGCTCCATCCCCACCCCCTTTCCGATCCCCCCCTCCCTTTTTTTTCCAATAATTTATATAGATTTTTCTGTTCCCACCTATTTGCATTATTTTTAAATGTATTTCCATCCATTGTTTTATCTCTACCTTTTAGCATTTTTCGATTCCTTCACCCCACCCCACCCCCACTAGGGCTATCTGTACCTTGCTTGTCCTGCTTTCTACCCTTAATTAGCACATTCTTTAGATAATATCACCACCTTCAACACCTCTTTGTCCTTTTGTCTGTGACATCCTTTGGTTATCTCCACCTATTACTGGCCCTCTATCCAGCTCTACTTGTCCCACTCCCCTTAAACCAGCTTATATTTCACCTCTCTCCTATTTTTACTTAGTTCTGTTGAAGGGTCATTCGGACCCGAACCGTTAACTGTGTTCCTCTCCGCAGATGCTGCCAGACCTGCTGAGTTTTTCCAGGTATTTTTGTTTTTGTTTTTAAAAAAAAGTCACCTGGACCTGGCCACACAGCTGTAGTGTATTGAAAATTGCATTGATTATTTCATCCTCTTAAGTCTCCATACACATGTAACAGCAGAGGGATTCTAGAAGAGAATAAAAGGAATCCATGTTTCAACAGCACGTGCAGTTCTGATTCTGAATGCTTCTCACTGAATGTTGCTGTTTCTTCCAAAGAACTTCAGAACCCTCAGCTAAAAATTGTGAGATTCTATTAATTGTACTGGTTCGAGAAGGCTATTTAAATTGTACTAATTTTCTTAAACACTCAGACACTAGTTGGCTTGCTTTAAAACTTGTTTCCAATCAAAAAAAATAGAATTTCTTAAGAAACTGTCTCTTGTGCACCAATCAAACAATGAAACAGTTCAGTATAGTTTTTAAAGTAATTTTCAGGGATTTACATCAGCTTACTCGCACAGGTGGAGGTATTATTAAAATGCTTATTTTTTGGTGATAAGCCCACTTTCAGCTCTATTAATAAAACTGTGCCAGGTTACCACTCTTAGTATAAAAGCAAAACACTGCGGATGCTGGAAATCTGAAACAAAAACAAAAATAGCTGGAAAAACTCAGCAGGTCTGACAGCATCTGCGGAGAGGAATACAGTTAACATTTCAAGTCCGTATGACTCTTCATCAGAATCACCCCACCCCCACTAGGGCTATCTGTTACTTGCTTGTCCTGCTTTCTACCCTTAATGTCACTATTAGCACAATTCTTAGCTAATATCACCACCGTTAACACCCCTTTGTCCTTTTGTCTGTGGCATCTTTGGCAATCTCTCCTTTGCCTCCACCTATCACTGGCCCTCTACCCAGCTCTACCTGTCCCACCCCCCTCTATCAGCTTATATTTCACCTCATTTCTATATTTCCTCAATTCTGATGAAGAGTCATACGGACTTGAAATGTTAACTGTATTCCTCTCCGCAGATACTGTCAGACCTGCTGAGTTTTTCCAGGTATTTTTGTTTTTGTACCACTCTTAATACATTGAGGAATACTTTTAAAATGGAACTAAGAAGGAACAATTACATTCTCCTTTACTGCACGATTGTGTTAGCTCATGGAAGGTTTTACTTGTAATTATACAAATGAATTTCAGCGCGATCTTGAAGACAAACTCAACCAGAACAATTCTGGATGTGCTTTAGCCGCAATTTTCCAATTGCATCCAAAGCAGAAAGTTGAACGCCTGTTTATCCAAATCACAGTGTAAAAGAGCTGCTTCCTCCAAACAACATGGGTAAAGAACTGCATGTGCTGGTGACTAGAATTTCTGCACTATTATTGAATTTGATGCTCCAAATGTCTGCCTGTGAACTTCAGAACCTATTACACCAGAGGAATGATTTCTGGATTTATATTCTCATTTAGTAGTTTAAAGTATTGCTACCTTGAAACTCTCTCTGTGCATCTATAATTCTCTAAGTCAAACAAAGTGAAGCCTTCAATTGGATTACCACTTTTTAAATCACTCATGGGTATCCACTGGTCTCTTGTGCCTTCCATGCGAGAAGGAAAATAATATTCATTGCTATTATTAATGTTTTAGATTAATGCAAAGAATCAAAAGCCAAACCATAAAAGATCACATTCTAAATTGGGTCACTAAAACCTTAGGTCATACTTGGCCATCCTGTAGAATCTCAGCTCATGAAAGGTGTATTACCAAACTATCTTGGTAATATAGTAATGAGCAAAATTCAGAATTAGAATCATAAAATATTTCAGTACAGAAGCAGGCCATACAGTCCACTGATTCTGCACTGGCTCTTTTGAAGAGCATTAAGAACATAACATAAGAACATAAGACATAGGAGCAGGAGTAGGTCATTCAGCCCTTTGAGCCTGCTCCACCATTCAATGAGATCATGGCCGATCTTCCACTCCAACACCACTTTCCTGCACCAAGCCCATATCCTTTGATGTTTTTAATATGCATTGTAACCTATCAATCTCAGTCATGGACATTATCAATGACTGAGCCTCCACAGCCCTCTAGGGCAGACAATACAGTCAGTCCTATTCCTCTGGTCTTTCCCCATGTTCCTGCAATGATTTTTCTCCTTCAGGGAGTTATCCAATTCCCTCTTTAAAGGTGTTATTGAATTTGCATCCATGACCCTGTCAGGCAGTGCATTCCAAATCCTACCTACTCATTGCACTAAAATGCTTTCCCTCATGTTGACCCCTGGTTTATTTGCAAATAGCCTTAAATCTATGTCCTCTGATTATCACCATTGGAAACAGTTTCTCTTTATTTCCTCGATCTAAACTCTTTGTGATTTTCATCCAAATCCATCAAATCTCCTTCTCTGCTCAGCATCTGCAATCTATCCGTGTAACCGTAATCCAGCGTGATTGGCTCTTTACCCTGATTGCTGACATCACTGCTGCTGGATCCGTTAACCTGGTGCCTGGTGTAGTTTATCATGGGGAAAAGGGAAAACCATGCCACAGATTGCTAGGTCTCTGTGGGCAGAGGCAAGCATCATTGCTTTGGGCCAATGCAATGGCTGGCTTTCATGCAACTAAGTAGGAGATAAACAAACGAAGATTGGATGTGAAGGATAAGGTCTATTTCTTGTATGCAGCTCTTTCTGACAAGATTAAATCAATGTAACCATTTCTGTAATATACACCACGCCGTGCTAGGAAGTTTCTGCTGGATATTTCTGTAATAATTATGGATATCTCTGAAAGTATATGAAACCTTACCAACTTAGACTTGACTTGTTTTTGTATTTTCCATTAGCTGCATAAATCCCAAATAAACATTAATATTTTAATCGATAAGTGTGTCTACATAGATTCAGCTGACAGTATTGGCCATCGTGCCTCTGGGTTGGAGGAGAGAGTTCGAGTTTTTGATCCAATGATCTCTCTGGAAAGAGTACGAGTTCGTGTGTAAGATAGAGAGAGTGGGATAGTGCGTGACAGACAGAGAGAGACTTCAGGGAAGCAACCTGCCGCCCCAACCCGACCTGGCTGACTTGTGTGTGGTTGACATCGATGACCTTCCGAAGTGGCCTAGCAAAACCACTCAGCTGGGAAAAAGGGCAAAGGAAGTACATAGCCCACCACTAAACAGCTTCACAGGGAAACAAGGACTGGGCAATAAACGTGGCATTGCCAGTGTTGCCAACATCCTAAAGGAAGACATTGTCTTCTGGAGTCAATAGCAAAGAAAGCTGTTAACCATCTTGATAAAAAAATTGCAAAAATATTGCTATTTCAATGATTGTTGGAAAGAATAACTTCAAGTGTTGAAAATAATATTCATACCAATGCAGACTACTGTGTAAGTTTTTAATGTCCCTTCACAGTTACACTTCACCTTAAACATCTGATGTAACCGCTACTAAATCTTAAAGCAGGTACTAAAATGCAGACTATAAAATAATAACACTTTAATATAACATGCTCTAAATAACTAACAACTATTTAATAAACAGTTGCTACAAATTGGTGAATTTGTAACAGCTATAAATACAGGATTAGAGTCAGTCTATAAATGTTTAATACTAACACACAGCATGTTATTAATTCATAATAAATGTGTTTTAAATATTTATGGGTATGCAGCTCTTGAGTTTGATGTCACAGTCTGAAGCTGATCTCTTCATCCCGATTCACGTGAAATTCTGTTTAGGGTATTATCCCGCAACTAGAAATAAACTCAACTAATGAGTGCCTGTCTGGTAGCTATTGCGTTATTATTCTTTTACAATAACTGCCACTCAAAAGCACTGCCAAATGTTACTACATCACTGAAGTGGTGATTGGCCACAGGCTAGGTGATGTATGGAAGGAGTTGGGTACAAGATAGTTGTTTGATTAAACTTTACTACAAAACCAAGAGCTAGATTTCGCCCAGGATCTCAATGCTGGGATCGAACCAGGGTCCCAAGACCACACTTGCCAGCAGCACGACTAGCTCAGCACTCTTCCAGGAGGAGGTCTCCTAATTGGCTGCCTCTGCGTTCGCCATCCTCTGAAGGACAGCGGGCGGGCTCTCAATGCTCTCAGAGGGCTGGCAGCTCTGGATCCTTTGCAGTCCAACTGGGAGAGTTGGGCACTGCTGAGACATGTCAGGGACCATGAGGGCACCTCAGCATGGAGGGGTGCAACAGCAGTGGAAATATAGGAGCAGGGATGTGTCAGGGAGCAACCTTATTGCATGTCTCCCTGCCCCATTTTCCTGTCCACGCCCGCCCTCTGCCCCTAGGCCGGCCATCACGAGGCTGGGGAAATCCAACCCTTCAAAGTTCAAGCCAGTCTTGCCTGGCATTGCAGACAGGAATTCAGGCTGCTCAGTATTTCTAAGTGGTTGGCACGGATGGTTACAGGGGTCCTATTTCACTCATGACACTGCCAGCAAATGTGGCCAGTATTAAAAAAATAAATCCTGGTCAATCTTTGCTCTGTGCCTGCCCTGAGAAAAAAAACACAGAGTTCTGTTGTCTGCAATTACAATGATGAGATGGTTCTACCACTCACTTGAATTAGCCCTGCTTGTGATCAGGTTAATCTTGATCTGTTGGTGTCATTGACACCATTTTGGTCAATGTCGTTAGTGGAATCAGTGGTGACTTCTTATCCAAGATGAGAAATGCTTGCTGTCACAGCTCAGGAACTCTCTAGTAGTTACTAAATATAGGACACTTGCTAATTTACCAGTTAGTCTAGTAACAGAACCTCCATGCTCTGTTCTAAAGTTAGTCTGGGTCAATGATAGGAGGTGCTCCAGGTCAAGTGTCAAAGGCAGTTTTCAAGTAAGATTGAGAAGAGGACAGATAAAAACCAAGGTAGAGGGAGTGAGAGGGCAATGGGACAACCAATTTCAGATTGAAAGCAGTATGGTTGATAGGGCCTTCCACTGTGTCCGATCCATTTCGCACACTTCTGCTCTCACCCCTTCCCCTCCCTCCCAGAACCATGATAGGCTTTTCCATCCGCCCCATCCATCTTCATATTCAAAAGATCATCCTCCCCCATTTCCACCACCTCCAGTGTGATACCACCACCAAATACATTTTCCACTGTCGTCCCCTTTCAGCATTCCAAAGGGACAGTTCCCTCCGCAACACCCGAGTCCACTCCTCAGTCACTCATAACACTAACTTCCTTCCTTACAGTGCCTTTCTGTGCAAGTTCAGGAGGTGCAACACCTGCCCTTTTAACTGCTCCCTCCTCACCATCCAAGGCTCTAAATAATCCTTCCAAGTGAAACCGTGATTCACTTGTACTTCTTTCAGTTTAGCATAGTGCATTCGCAGTAGTCTCTTCCACATATGGGAGGCCAAACGCAGAATGGGTGACCATTTTACGGAACACCTCCATTCATTCCACAAGCATGACCCAAAGCTTCCAGTTGCTTGTCATTTTAATTCCCCACCTTACTTCCATGCTGCCCTTTCTGTCCATGGCCTGTTACTGTGTCCCAGGGAAGCTCAACACAGGCTTAAGAAACAGAACCTTATCTTTCGACTCAGCATTGCCTTCTGTAACCAACGTCAAGCTCAGAAACTTCAGATCAGAACTTTTGCCTCGAATCTGCTCTATGTGCAGAATATTGCGCTTGTCAGGCGGGGGTGCGCTGACCCGAACATGCGTAAAAAGAAGCGTGATGACGTTGAGCGAGCGTGCTGATGTCAACGCGCAAGCGCGTGATAGTTTGGTCGGCGGGCACCACTGGGGCTGGCAGTGCGTCCGCTGACAATTAAAAGGCCTGTTAAGGCCATTAAGTTATCAATTAAGGTAAAATTTTCGCTGCCTGGGCAACCTAATGGTGGGCGGGCAGGCGAAAAGGCCAAGCCTTTGCATTTTTTTTGGAAACCTCATCCACAGCGGGATGAAGTTTTCAAAAGCAAATAAGAACAAAAACTTTAATTTTTCATTAATAACATGTTTTATTACATTTTCATACCTCTTCATCTCCCGGAGACAGCGCTGTGCCTCAGCGAGATTATGCAGTGCTCACTCGTGCGCATGCATGAAGTTTGCGCTCGGTTGGCTCGCACTTCTCCCTCCTCCCACACAGGCAGTGCTCAGCGCTGCCGCTCGCGTTTTATGCTGGGCGGGCCTTAATTGTCCCACCAGTGTGAAATCGCGGTCTGGGGCCGATCGCGGGCAGCAGTCAGCTTCCCGACCGTTCCCGCCCACCACCCAAGGGCAAAATTCTGTCCTGTGTGTGTTTTTTTTTCCATCTTTTTGTTTTGCTGTGTTGTTTTGTTTTTTTCTTTATCCCTCTTTATTTAACCTCTCCTGCCCTCCACCCTATCACAGAACTTGCCTTTTATTCTCCCTGCCCCTCCATCCTTCCAGTGGCTTAAAAACTCTTACATTTCTATCTTTCTTCAGTTTTGATGAAAGATCATTTTGACCTGAAATGTTAACTCTTGTCTTTCTCTTCACCAATGCTGCCAGACCTACTGAGTTTTTCCAGCACTGTCTGTTTTTATATCATAACATGTGGAGCAGGCTCAATTGACTAACTGGTCTTTTCCTGCCTGTCAATTTTACACAGTTGTAGGTTAGAGACAAGGAAGTGCAATGTGCCAACTATAAGGCCAGAAGCACTCTCAAGCATTGGCATGGAGAAACATCCATAAGTGACAGAGTGGTCTTTTTGTTGAAATAAATACCACCAAGTGTGGACAGGTGGACTGACAGCAGTGGTTCCCGGAAGGAACTACAGCGGCAGCAAACACAGCTAGTCACAAAAAACGCAAAGGTTTTCCTCAGAAATAAGCTCAAACAGTCCATTAAAATGCTTTGTTGCTCGCAAAGGGAGAAAAAATGGTGATGGAATAAGGGTCATGACCTCAGATCTCCCCAGAGTGCTTCATAACCAATTAAATAGTTTTGAAACGCAGTTGCTTGTCGTGTATGGGAGGTGTACCAGCCAATTTTTCAGCCACAAACAGCAATGTGTTCATTGATCGACCAAGTGGTTTTAGTGATGTCATTTGAGGGACAAATATTGACCAGGACACTGGATGGAGTTGGGAGAGTGCACTTGTTCACAAAGTGCCATGTGGTCATTTAAGTCCACATGACAAAGCCTCAACTTAATACCTCATCTCAAAGATGGCACCTCGACTACATTCTATGATGACTTGCATGTACCAGAGTTTCCAATGACGCCTGTTGCACGTAGAGGCTTGGACACCAAAGCCACTGAATTATTTAAGAAACAATTAGAGGCAGCAACGGGGAGAGTTCAGGGTTGGGTTTAGAAGAAGGAGGTGATCTCTTTTGAAACATAACATTCTGAGGGGGCTTGACAGAGTAGATGCTGAGAGGATGTTTTCTCTCATGGGGGAGAACTAGGGGGGCACAGTTTCAAAATAAGGGGCAGGTTTTTCCACTTTGCGGACTAAGTGCGGTGGCGGGCAGGAAAAGCAGCGGTTTCCCCCCATTTGGAACATCGGGTTGTGCAGGGCCCAGCAGGGCACGATGATCCTCTGGGGAGTATACTGGAATGCGTTGCCAGGCCTGTCCAGCCATTGGAATTGCATCTTCAAGGTGCCAATGGTTTGCTCTATCAACGATCGTGTTGCGACATGAGCAGCGTTATAGCTCTCCTCAGCTGGTGTTTCTGGCTGCTGGATGGGCGTCGTCAACCACGTCTTTTGCAGGTAGCCTTTGTCAGCAAGGAGCCAATCCTGGATGTGATGTCCGGAATCTGAGGTTGACTCAATATTTTGGAGTCGTGGCAGCTTCCTGGGTATCTTGCGCAAACCTGCATCTGGTGGGTTGCAGACCAGCTGTACGTTGTACCAGCTGTTCTGTTGATTTATTGGATTAGCTGCTGGGGGACCCTTATAGCCACGAGTGCAGTCAATGGCACCCTGCACCTGTGGAAATCCAGAGATAGCAGCAAAGCTCAGTGCTCTCACAGCCTGGCTGGCTTCATCTCGAGAGAAGTGCGCGTAATTGTACGCCATGGCAAAGAGTGCATCAGTAACCTCCTGTAAGAGCTTGTGGGTGGAAGCTTGCGAGATCCCACAGAGGTTCTGTTCTTGCCTGCACAGCCTGGCACAGAGCCGGGGCAGCCGTGAGGGCAACACGTTGGAAGATAGGAGAACGTACCTCGAAGTCAGGAGTGACGTGCAGTTCGCCAGATGTACGTCACTTAAATCTGATGGTGAATGACGCCGGTTTAATTAGATGCCGGCTTGGCCTGTTGATTCAGCGTGGGGGCAGCATGACTCCGGTGAGCTGCCTTCATAATGGGCATTCATGAGATTCAAATGTATCCTAATGCCATTCCTGACATGGCGGGAGATGCGTGCCGCCATTGAAGCTGGGAGCGGACAATCCCGACTTGTTTTTACACCGACATAAAACGGACTCTTCAGCTTCCTCCATATTTCCCGATCCCGCCTGCCATGGGGCAGGACCAGAAAACCCTTCCCAATGGGTTTTCCATTTAAGATGAAGCTCAGCAGGAATTTGTTTTCTCAGAGGGGCCATTGGAGTTTGGGATTCTCTTCCCTAGTGAGCAGCGGAAGCTGGGTCACTGAATATATTCCAGGCTGAGTTAGGCAGATTTTTGATTGACGGGGAAGTCAAGGGTCATTGGGGGGCATACGGGGAAGTCAAGTTAAGGCCACAATCAGATCAACCATGATATTATTGAATGGTCAAGTAGGCTCAAATGGGCTGAATTTCTCATGTTCTTAGGGGAATTATTTAAATGGGCCAAATCCCCTTACTCATCAGTCCATACCTTGTAATCTTCGAATCTTGTAATCCCAATAGGCATGTCATTATCCAAAATACGAGAACTGGAGTTTCATTTGTGCCTTACAAAGGGGACTTTAAACTCTCGGGTTAATTGTTGACCTTAAATTTTGCAGATTCTCGAAATCAATGATTAAAATCCAGAGGCTGACAATTGTAAATTGAAGTGTTTATAAAGGCTGCAGATAGGATTTATAAAGTCATAACTTCTCATATTTCACAACTATATTGCACTCTTCAGAGGAAGATTTCATAAGGTTTGGGGTTGATCTTGTGTAATGGAACTGTGCACATCATAAAATTATATCCTGGTTGCCAATATACATTTAGCAATCATAATCCAATCACTAAATCACAGTGGGATTCAACAGTGACACACCATGATACTGACACTCAACCTTAACCTAACACCATGGAAACAGATCAGATGAGAGGTTGCCAATTTAGGTGTTTCATTCAAAATTGCCTCATCAACCTCCCCTTTCCGATAGTATGCTCCCAGCCATAAAAATGTTGTGTGTAAATCATTTCCCTTCATTTCCTCTCTAGTTCTCTTGGTAATTATTTTAAACCTCTGATCTCTGGTTAATGGCCCACTTGCCAATTCTACCTTCCTTATTGAATGACATTAACAAGCAAACCAAGGACTTTTTTTCACTTTTTGCCTGACCTTTTTTTTGAGAGGTGGTGAATTGTCAGAGCAACACGAAACACAGATCAATAATCGATTAACACTTCCTTCCACTGTAACTCCATTTCGTACTCAGGTCTACGTTTTGCTAACATTGGCATGGATAGAAATGTTAACATGCAAAACAGTTCTAAAATATCTTCCAGGTGAGGTGGTGCAGCAAACTTGGGAGGAACAGGTAACCTTGGACTGATGATTCCCAAAGCTCTTGTGTTCACCGTAAGAAACATAGAAATCTCCATCAAACTACAGTCAAAGTACCTGCCTCCCAGGTACCAGCAATAGATGGGGGACAGCACAACAGCACATCACAAATTTTTTGTGCTGCAGGCCAAGAACAATGTGCTTAGGCACCATGTACCTGCAGAATTCCTGATCTTATTCCAGTAACTTGAGAGGTTACATCCATTAACATGCTGGGCACGCTTCTCTGGAAGGGGGAATGTTTTGGATGACCGGATGGAGATATTTAACTTTATGAAGGGCCTTGATAGCAAAGATATAAAGAAAATATTTCCACTTGTTGGGGAACCCAAAGCCAGGGGCATGAATATAAGATAATCACTTATAGAAATTTGCAAAATTGCTTGGCCCAGAGAGTGGAATGAATGAAGCTATCACATGGAGTAGTTGAGGTGAACCGCACAGATGCTTTTAAGGGGAAAGAAAGAAAGACTTGCATTTATATAGCACTTCTCACAACCACTGGATTTCTCAAACCCCTTTACAGGATCAGGGCCTATGCTTGGATGGTGAGCCTTAAGCTCATTTCTGCTTAGCTGGTGAGCTGCGGGTAGTGAAAGGCAGGTTGCCAGAGAAGGAGCTTTGAAGATATGCAAAGGCTCCAATTTCTTTTTATTCATTCGCAGGATGTGGTCTTCGCTGGCTGGGCCAGCGTTTGTTGCCCATCCCTAGTTGCCCCTTGAGAAGGTGGCGGTGAACCGCCTTCTTGAACCGCTGCAGTCCAACCGGTGTAGGTACACCCACAATGTTGTTAGGGAGGGAGTTCCAGGATTTTGACTCAGCAACAGTGAAGGAATGACGATGTAGTTCCAAATCTAATGTCCGTTTCAGACATGCTCACCCCTCACACGAATGATTTAAACCTTTACCAACACGGCAGCTTATCACTCATACCATTTATGACTCATAAAGAGTGCCCCGTTTCTTGCCCACCATATTGGGAGCATAGGAGGTTGTTTAGCATCCAAGAAATGAGCCAAATTTCTAGGTGTCTCTGTGTTCAAATCGCACCATCGTAAGTTGTGAAATAGAATTCAATAAATCTGGTCATTTGCAGCGGCAGCTATTGTTTCTTTCAAAAAATAAGTGGGAATCTGCCAGTCCTGTCTGGTCTGTGGGACATTACATTTTATTTTCTCTCTATTCTCTCATAGCGTATGGAGGTCATTTGTTGCCCATCCTTAATTGCCCTTGAACGGAATGGCTTGCCAGGTGATTTCAGAGGGCAGTTAAGAGTCAACCACATTATTGTGGGTCTGGACTCACATGTCGGACAGACCAGGTAAGAGCGGCAGATTTCCTTCCCTAAGGGGCATGAATGAAACAGATGGATTTTTGGAACAATCTGTGATAGTTGCCATGGTCACCATTACTGAGACGAGGTTTATATTCCAGATGAGTTTAAATTCCACCAGCTGCTGCGGTGAGATTTGAACCCATGTCCGCAGAGCATTATCCTGGGCTTTGGATTATGAATCCATCGCTACCATCACCCCAAGGTTGACTCTGAATGTCATCAGGTGTGACCTAGCAAGCCACACATCTTATACAAGAAGGTGGTGAACCATCGTTTTCTTAGTGTGACTGGGCTAGAATTTAAAAATGGGCAGAAACATAAGCAGAATAAGTAAAAATGTTTTATGACATCAAAAACACAATGCAACATTTCAAACTGCAAAGAACAATTACAATATAAATAAAATTGAATGAAGAAATATATTTATTTTCCCGGGAGGTTATAATAAGCCTCCCTGTGGTATCATTCTCCTTTATTTCTTGATATAAAATGGGCACAATGTAAACTGATCTGTGAGATTATTATTGCTCAGGGAGCAGGTTGCTCTGCAAAATGTTGTTAAAAAACAAAAATCCCGATCATACTAAAATCACACAGCATCCATGTTCGGTAATTCAAGCTCTGTTCTCCTTTATTGTGCCTGCAAGCTATGACAAATTGAGCTTTGTGTGAAAATTTATTGACTTTTTAAATTTATTCTTAAGTGAAACAAATGCTTACATAAAACAATGAGCACAGTTCACTGGAGGCGTTTGACAATCAAGCAGAAAATACTTTGAAGGTTAGACCATGTGCACTGCACACTCCTGCATGCTGTCTGCAGTTTCCAAACCGTGCCCAAGTTTTTCATGTCATTTACAGTTGAGAATGGAGCGCTGCTGTGCTCATGTTGCTGCTTGGAGTCATTCTAATTACCCTACTGAAAGTACCATTGCTCATTATACAATGAGTCAGACCAGCTCTGGGTTTGCAGTGTGTGTTCACAGAAACACAGAATTATTACAGCACAGAAGGAGGCCATTCAGCCCATCGTGTCTGTACCAGCTTTCCGAATGAGCAATTCACCTGCAGATTGGTTCTTTCCAAATAATGATCTAATTCCCTCTTGAATGCCTTCAGTGAATCTGTCTCCACCACATTTTCAGGCATTCCAGACCCTAACCACTGTGTGGAAAAGTTGTTTCTCATCACTTTTGCTTCTTTTGCCAGTTACTGTAAACCTGTGCCCTCTTCTTTTCAATCCTTTCACGAGTGAGAAGAGTTTCTCCCCACTTGCTCTGCCTAGACCCCTCATGATTTTGAACTATTACACAGTTACGCAGAGTGGCTGGAAGACAGGACCTCCATTTTTAGTACTTTAATCACTCACTCTCTCATAGATCTCTCCCTGTTGTTCTTTCCTTTTTCCATAGCTCTGTCCATTTGTAATTAGCCATGGTCCGCAAGGGACCTAGCGCATCTCTCTCAGTTACAGAGAGTGAAGTGGTTATCGTTTGAGGGGCACCAGTCTACATCAAGCATAGCTGCCCAGTAATCTCTCCCACTTTGGCATGCTGGGAAGGATTAGCAGATTGATTATGAAACTATTTGGCCGTGTTATGAATCATCCTTCAGTCCTGGAGTGGGACTTGAACCCACAGCTTCTGCTGGCTTACTGACAGGGGTGCTACCCACTGCGCCACTAGACCTCCCCCACTGTGATGTATTTACTTAAACTCAATGCTTCATGAACACTTTCCAGTTCTGATGAAAGGTCATCAACCTGGAAGGTTAAATCCATTTCCCTCTCCACAGAAGCTATCTGTCCAGAAGAGTGTTTCCAGTGTTTTCTGTTTTTAATTACGATTTGAAGTAACTTCAAAATAATGAAGGCCAGATAGTTATGAGCACAAAATTAATGCCAGATTTGTCAAAATGTACTCATCAATTTGATCTTTCTGTGTAGTAACTATGCTGAATACTGGCACCTACAATGACCCCAAAGTCTGATTATTCAGGGGTATTTTTACGAGCTAAAACAAAGGCTGGCAGTTATATACAGCCTTTCATGATCTCCAGACATCTCAAAGTTTTACAGCCAAGAAAGTATTGGTGGTGTAGTTATTGTTCTAATGTAGGAAGTGCAGCAGCCAATTTGCACACAGCAAGACTCCACAAACCAACATTGTGATAATGACCAGAACATTTGTTTTTTGTGGTGTTGATTGAGGGGTAAATGCAGGCCAGGACACCAGGGAGAATTCCCCTGATCTTCTCTGAATAGTGCCTGGAGACCTTTAATGTTTACCTGAGAAGCCAGAACCTCAGTTTAATGTCACATACAAAAGATGCCACCTCTGATACTGCAGCCCTCCTTCACTATCACACTGGGAGTGTCAGCCTAGATTTTGTGCTTAAGTCTCTGGAGAGGGTCTCGAACTCACGGCCTTCTGACTTAGAGGCAAGAGTATAAGTACTAAGCTCCTGGGGAATGAATCTCTGTACCAAGGATGCAACTTGCAAAGTTATCTCTTAGATGTCAAACCATGTTCTTCACCCCCTTGTGCCCAGATTGACTTTATATTTGAGAACAGAGTGAAAATCCAGCAAGTGGGAGGAAGTGAAAGAGGCAACTCTTGTTAGGGATGTTAAGATCATGAAAGAGTGTGAAGATGCTGGGAATGACTCAGATTGGACATTCTGTGCCTTAACACATGGACTGCAGCAGTACAAGGCGGCGGCTCACCACCACCACCAAGGGCAACCAGTGATTGGCCATAAATGCTGATCTAGCCAGCCATGCCTGCATCCTATGAACGAATTTAAAAATATTAATAGAGACCACAGAAGGGTGCAAGAATCTAATAAGTCGAAAGAATCGAGGAGCTGGAATGACTCAATCTTCATATTGATTCTCAGCTCATTATCAGTCTGCTCATATGAACTAAATGCATGCCTCTGGGCATCACATAGCACGAAAACTGACTGGAAGACCCCACTGAATCATTGTGCTTATGTGCTTATCCATATAAGGTTAACAGGGCAATGGCATTGCAGGGCAATGTTGCTTACCACTGTGAGGTATTTAGGTCAGCAATGATTGCTGCACTGTTAGCAAGTACACTGGCCAGGTTAACATTGCATACAAGCCAGTAGAGAAAACCATCAAAAGCTGACCTGTGGCTTCAAACACGCATCAATTCAAAGAGCTACCCTGAACACATGGACGTGATATGCAGTTCAAACCAGGATGCAGTTGGATGTGACTTTGGCATAACTTAAACTGCAGTGTTAGCCAAAATTCCACCAATTGGGTTACAGATGATTGTGACAAAAATGTAGTGAACATCAATTATTCTGCAGAGAGAAATTTCAGGCTGTTCTGAAACTAAATTGTTTTAAAATTGCTTGTAACTCACTTCCTTTTTCATTCCCCAATGTGGATCAGTAATGAGGGGCCATAGATTTAAAATAACTGGCAGAAAGAACTACAAGGGAATGGGGAGCTTTATTTTTTCCCCCACACAGGAGCTTGTTAAGAGTTGGAGCTCATCACCTGAAAGGGTGGTGAAATCAGGTTCCATAGGAACTTTCAAAAAGCAATTGGACATGTACTTGATGACAGCTAATTTACTGGTGTGTGGGATTATGTTGGACAGCTCTGAGTGCTCTTCCTGCTCCCACAATGATATCGTGGGTCTCCCCTGTCCCACTGAAAATATTTTATGAGTGATCTGCATTTCAGGAAAGTGGATGCTATTTTGTAGATGTAACGATCTTTCACTAATGAAGCATACTTGGCGGGACATTTATTGCTTGGATGCTTTTAAAAAAAATATTTCACAAGATGGGGGCATCACAGTCTAGGCCAGCATTTGTTGCCCACTCCTAATTACCCTTGAGAAGGTGGCGGGTGATCTGCCTTCTTGAGCCCTTTCAGTCCACGTGGTGTAGATACACCCAGGGCAGGATTTTTAGGTCAGTGGGCGGGCGCGATCGGTGGGCCCGGGAGTAGCCGGGAAACGGACCGCCACCCTCGATCGGCCCCCCTGACCACAATTTCACGCTGGCTAGCCAATTAACAGTGACATAAGCGTGGACCAGGGCGAGCACTAAATGAAAGCTTCCTGAAGGCAGAGAGCTGCCTCAGGGAGCTGAAGACTTCAAAAGAATTAAATAAAGAGTTTAAAAATCTGGAAAAAATGTCCGCGCTTCAGAATCAGTCACCTGAACATACACATGATGAAGATTCTGTTCATACAATTTAAAAAAAAAATTAATAACAGAAACCTCATCCCGTCCTTGGTTGAGGTTCCATCAAAAGTGCAATGCCCACCTGGCAGATTTGCCCATCTGCCAACTGTAAGATTGGACAGACCACAAAAAATTGGGGCCCAATGGAACTTTAACAACTTTGATTGTCAGCGGGGGCGCTTCTGATGCCTCTGTGCGCCAGCCGACCGAAATATCACATGAGCGTGGTATGACGCCAGGATGCTCACCCGAGGTCATCTCACTTGATTTTGCGTCTTTTTTTAATTCATTCATGGGATGTTGGCATCGCTGGCTAGGCCAGCATCTATTGCCCATCCCTAGTTGCTCTTGAGAAGGCGGTGGCGAGCTGCCTTCTTGAACCGCTGAAGACCATGTGGTGTAGGTACACCCACGGTGCTGTTTGGGAGGGAGTTCCAGGATTTTGATCCAGCAATAGTGAAGGAATGGCGATATAGTTCCAAGTCAGGGTGATGTGTGGCTTGGAGGGAAACTTGCAGGAGGTCCCATGCATCTACTGTCCTTGTCCTTCGAGGTGCTAGAGGTCACGGGTTTGGAAAGGGCTATCAAAGGAGCCTTGGTGAGTTTTTGAAAGGCTGTGCATCAGTTGTGGAGTGAGTGAATGTTTAAGGTGGTGAATGGGGTGCCAATCAAGCGGGCTGCTATGAACTAGATGGTGCTGAATTTTGCGAGTGTTGTTGCAGCTGCACTCATCCAGGCAAGTGGGGAGTATTCCATCACAATCCTGCCCTGTGCCTTTTAGATGGTAGACAAACTTTGAGGAATCAGGAGGCGAGTTACTTACCACTGAATTCCCAGCATCTGATTTGCTTTTGTGGCCACAGTATTTATATGGCTAGTCCGGTTCTGTTTAGTTTCTCATCAATGATGACCCCCCAAGATGTTGATAGTGGGGGATTCAGTGATGAAAATAGATGTCAAAGAGAGATGGTTAGATTCTCTCTTGTTGGATATGGTCATTGCCTGGCCCTTGTGTGATGTGAATGTTACTTGCCACATATCAGCTCAGGCCTGAATGTTGTCCAGGTCTTGCTGCAAATGGGAAAGAGCTTCTTCAGTATCTGAAGAGTTGCAAATGATACTGAACATCATGCAATCATCAGGGAACATCCCCAATTCCGATCTTATGATGGAGGGAAGGTTACATATGAAGCAGCTAAATATGATTGAGCCTATCTACACTGCACTGAGAAACTCCTGCAGCGATGTCCTTGGGCTGAGATGATAGAACCATAGAACAGTTACTGTGCAGAAAAGGCCATTCAGCCCATTGCGTCTGCACCGGCCAAAAAGAGAAAAAGAAACTAGTCGCTCATTTTAATCGCACTTTCCAGCACCTGGTCCATAGCCTTGCAGGTTACAGCACTTCAGCTGCAGATCCAGGTTCCTTTTAAATGAGTTGAGTGTTTCAGCCTCAGCCACCAACTTAGGCAGTGAATTCCAGATGCCCACAACCCTCTGGGTGAAAAGGTTTTCCTCATGTCCCCTCTAATCCTTCTAACAATCACCTTAAATCTATTCCCCCTGGTAATTGACCCTTCAGCTAGGGAAACAAGTCTTTCCTCTCTACCCTATCCATGCCCCTCATAATTTTGTACACCTCAAAATGGTTACCCCATAGCCTCCTCTGTTCTAAGGAAAACAACCCTAGCCTATTCAATCTCTCCTCATAGCTGCAATTTCCAAGCCCTGGCAACATTCTTGTAAAACTCAACTGCTCTGGAGAAAGTGCAGAGGTGTTCTTCCTGTAATATGGTGATCAGAACTACACACAAAATCCCAGCTAACCAGCATTGTATACAGTTCCATCATTACTTCCCTGCTTTTGTGTTCAATACCTCGCCCAATAAGGGAAAGATTTCCATATGCTTTCTTGACCATTTTGTCCACCTGTCCTGCTGCCTTCAATGACCTGTGGATATTCACTTCAAGGTCTCTCACTTCCTCCACCCCTCTCAATAAATTCCCATTTATTGAGTAATCCCTTCCTTTGTTTGCCTTCCCCTGTTTGACCTCCAACAACCGCAACCATCTTCCTTTGTGCTAGGTAAGATTCCTATCAGTGGAGTGTTTTCCCCCGATTCCTATTGACTCCAGTTTTCCTAGGGCTCCTTGATGCCACACTCAGTCAAACGCTGCCTCGATGTCAAGGACAGTCACTCTCACCTTACCTCTTGAGATGGGGCCATATTGATAAATATGAACTCAAGTAAATGAGACATGAGCTGCATCAACTAATCATGTCCTTGGTGTGTAACACGGCAAATCATATAATTAAACAAAATGAAAAATTTAAAATTGGATCTGTCTCATATCATAGGGATGGTCCACTGACATTAATAGACTCCTCTCTCTTTTATCCTCGCTTCTTGTATTTTTCTTCCATTTCCTACAGATTTCCTGGGGTATTTGTAAGTGTCTTCTCCTTATAGTTTGAACAGTGTTTCATGCCCCACTACGACTGCTGACCAGGCCCCACTTTGACACTTCTCTCTTGTTTGCCCTCACAAGAGAATAGTCCAGTGAGGATTACTGTACGCCATGTCCACTGTCTCGGTCCCTGGGTCTGGATTTGTCTCCCTAAATATCACTACCTTTCTCTCCTCCTTTAAGGCCCTCCTTGCAATCTACTTCTTTGACAAACCTTTTAGTCACCTATCCTGACGTCTCCTTCTTTGGTTCAGTCTCATGGCCCTCCTGTGAAGCAATTTGGGATGTTTCAAAGGCATTACCTAAATGCAAGTTGCTGTGAAGATGGGATTTCTAAGGTCTTTGACAAAGAAGTGGGAGGGTTGGTGTGTTAGAAAGTTATGAGGGGCCACAGGGCTGACTCCCAGCTCACTAAATGTAGACGCAAACACACAGCATTGAACTAACTGGATGTTGAAAAAACAATCAAACACCATAACTGACAGCACGAGACATTTAATATTTGAAGTAACTCTCTGCACTTACCAGTGAGTATTTAGTAATTAGTATTTGCACAGGACATAGATAAGTCAAAAGAGCAAGCTACAGGCATATTTATCACAGTAATGCTGCAATATTGATGTTGTGGTTGATAGGGGAAAATTAATGCTGTAATCTCCAGCACAGTGTTTAATTAGCACCAGGCTATAAAAAATAAAGTAATAATTAAAGTTTTGGATATACTAATATTTTGTATGTGTTAATAGTTACTCATTAAAACATTGTTACATGTCTACTCTTAAGGCAATTTACAGCCTTGGACATCCTTCACAAAGCCAGTTTCAATTTGTGTAGCATCTATACATGAAAAGCATACAATAATCATTTTTTAAAAATCAAACCTTACGTGAAATGATAATTGCAGTTATTAGTTAATAACTTCAGTGGGTTTGCGGCTGAATAAAATATTTTGCAAACATATCTGAAGTTTATGTACCATAAGTTTTGTGGAGAAACTAGGAAAGCAAGGATTGTTCATCTTAGAGCATGGAAGGTTAAGGGGAGATTTAAGTGGTGTTTAAAATTCTACAGGGTTTTGATACGAATATGTAGGGAGGAAGTGATTCCATTGACAAGAGGGTCAGCAACCAGAGGTCATGGATTTAATGTAATTGTTAAAAGAATCAGAGGAGAGATGTCGGAAGAGGTCTTGTGATGCAGTGAGCAGCCTTCCTACTCCTGAGCCAGGAATTACCAGTTCGAGTCCCACTCCAGGAATTGATGGCCACAGAAGCTTTTTCATAACGCAGCCAAACAGATGGATTGTCAACACGCAAATCCTTCCAACATGCCTACGGCAGGCAGTAAGAGTTGGTCAGCCATGCTTGATACAGAGCATTGCCCCTCAAGCCAATGACTTGGTCCAGGAAAAATGAGCTACCGAAAACAGATGCAAGCATGTGCTTTGTTTGCCTTATGTGTCTCTAGATGCAGGAAATCTTCTAAGTTAAGAGATGTTGAGTTTTTTTTAATGCAGAGTTGTTATGATCTGGAATGCAATGCCTGCAAGGGCGATGGAAGCAGATTCAATAATAACTTCCAAAAGGGAATTAGATAAATACTTGAAAAGTAGAAACAATTCAGGACTATGGGAAAAAAGAGTGGAACTAGTTGGATAGCTCTTTCAAAGAGATAGCATAAGCTTTATGGGCCAAATGACCTCCTTCCATGTTGTATGATTCTATAATTTCAATCTATGGAATGTAAGGTTGGCTTAAAGGAACCAACAGATTCACGAGCAGTACAATGATGCTCAAATCAGGGTTCATTAGAAAACACTGGGGTCTAGGATTTGGACCAAACCATTTTGGGCATATGAGGAGACCATAGTTTGCAGCCCTCCCATACCCCCATATCTGAATTATGAAGCCTGGCACACCAGACATGGGTCTTGGGCCTCATTAAAAAAAAAAATGCCACACCAACTTGGACTCCTCTGCACTAGCAGGCCCTATCCTTGAAATGAGGCCCAAGACCTCATTTCTTAGCTTACTATTGTTGCTGAGCACAGCCCATGTTGCTGCGTAGCTTAGAACTATTGTACATCAAGACAAAATAAATTCAACATAAATGCCTATTTATGCTGCAAGACCACTGGAGATAAATAGCCATCAAATTGCTCAGGTTCCATTCTGTGTAATTGTTGGTCCTCATGACATAATGTGCCTCACCGGAATCCACAAAATGCTCAGTACCCAAGGACCATGCTGGGTCATCGTTGCGTATTTGGTGCTGCGCTGAAGAAATAAATTGGGTGCTTTTAAGAGGTGATTTCAAAAGTATTATGTTGTATGGGTTAAATACAAAGGCAACAATCGTTTCTGCTTTAATCTCCAGCCACAGTGACTTAAGCTTTGTTCTGCACGCTCACATTCTTACATCAAGGTCTGAACTGGCAAGGTTCTATGCTGTTGCACTGAGTGGAGATGAAACTACCCATGCAGGCAAGCTGCTTGATTGGGACAGTCCAGTCCAATCAACGTTCAAGCAGTTGTCACAAAAAGCCATTATGGTATAATTGTGAGTTTTGCAAGCATTATCATTAAAAAATTACCTTTCGCAACAACGTAAACTGACTGAAATTAAATTGCCATTAGCACAGGAAAAACGCAGGTGCAAAATTTATAGGCTCTGCGTGTTTCAAATTCTGAAGGGAAATCTCTGCCTCCGTATGTTCATTACAGCAGGATTGTTTTATAATGTCACCACAACTATAAGCTCACCAGCCAGAGCTTAAATATTGCTTACCGTTTGAAAGGAAATGGGCTCTTTCCTTGTCAGAACGTTCATTTGTAGATAATTTTGCTCGTTCTAGCCTCAGCTTGCCCTCTGCTCCCAAAATATTTTAAATTTGTTCTCGGGAGAATTAAAAGGCAGGTGAAACTGGGAGACCAAGGTTATTTTGGAGTCTGGAGGGGCTGCTTTAACTCAGTCAGCCTTGGTTGATTGAGAGCTGATCTTTGGAGCTGTGTTCTTAGCCTATCAAAGCACAGGTTTTTTGTAATGCTACTCACCTCCAAAATAGTTGGAGGCAGAAGAAAGCAAAAATTAAATATTTCCAAGTTGGTAAATGTATGAAGAGTGGTGTGGAATAGAGTAGAATTGAATAAAGAGTAGGACAGCGAGAGAACAGGGAAGGAAGATGACAAATGGAAAATGGACAACAGGAGAAATAACTTAAATATAAAATTGAGTTTTTGGCATTTATTTTCATAATTTAGATTTAAATATCAGTAATAGATCCATTCCTGAAATTTTGCTGCATATATTGGGGCAATGTAATTGCTGATTGATTCCCAGTGTTTGAGCAACTAACCAAGGGTGATTGGCATTTATCTGACCCCACTGCAAAAGGTCAAAGGGGATTCATTTGCCCTACTACAAAGGGCCCAGGAGCATTTACCCACCTGTGCTGCAGCCTAAGGGTCAATGCTGCCAAAAGTCTATAAGGAGGCTAGCTTAAAATCAAGAACTTCAACTTTCTTCATCCGAATGGGTTCAAACTGGAATGCCAGCACAAGGAATCGGTTTGGAGTGAGTGTGACTGTGACACCACAGGACAGTCTGAATGGACTGCACTGAAATACCTACCCTGAGAGGGTACAATCCAATTCCATCCAGCCAGAAATCACACTGCACTTTCCTAATCGACAATTTATTTCAAGTGTTCTTAAGTACAAGGTGTGTTGATAAGATCATCACCAATACAAGGAGAAAGTGCTGCGATTTGAGTACAATTTAAGAAAATATTTTCCAAAAACGGAAATATTGGAAATACTTAGTAGGGCAAGCAGGATCTATGAAGAGAGGAACAGAGCTAACAAGGCGGATTTTGGTTATTGAAGCAGGTAGCACAATTCAGGGGATTTCCCAACTCACTGGACCTGCCTCGGTAAAACGTACCCCAAATGTCAAGATTTTTGCTCCAGTGTTGGGGATGGGGAGGGCAAGTGTGGTATCAAGTCAGGCCTGCAAAACGTGGAAGCATTTTCTAGAAGCACATGGGGTGGACAAATGCTGAGGTGGGCTGATTAGAAAGCCTGCCTTGGTTCTCTGGGTGCACCCAGATGTTTTAGAAGATTTTAGGCACTCTCTCCCTCACCTCCCCTCATCCACTTGGCCCTTCGTACGCCCAATGCCAACTCATGTTCCTCCACCCACCATGGCCCCTAATACCAGCCTCCTCCCCCAACCAACCATGGATACTCATTCTCAACTCACCTAGTATCCACCATGGGTGATCAGAAATCTCACTACACAGAGCTGATGGTGAAAAAACTTCCCATTCATGAAAGCATCAAAGCTTTTAAATCTCAAGTGGATAATCGCTTGTAAAAAGAAACAAGCTTCTGTTCATATCCCTATCTTTAATTGAGTCAATCAAATTGTGAACTCAGAGCCCCCGCTGAGATAATTGTAGCTTTTGAAACTCAACCAAGCATTCATAATGAATAACCCTAAGGGAAACGTCAACAAAAAATTACTGAAACTGAACAGAAGGTACACCAACTGGCCTGTCAATCAAAACCAGTCCAACAAAGGGTTTTTATTTTAACAATCACTGACCAGTTTTTTTGCAGTTTGAAGAGCAAGGGATTAAAAAATATCAGATCATGACACTTAAACAGGCATTATCCATCCTCTAAGAGTGTTTGTGTCTATTCCATAAATTTGTGACTCCCACACCGTAGATTAAGGCAACTGCAACAGCCAAAATGGGGCCTGTTTGAACTCAGCTCAAACTTCAAATGGTCCTGTTGTTTTTGGGTTTCCGTCCTGTGTAAATCACGCCCTGCTCCCTTTCCCCTATCAGCAAAAATGATTCATATTCTATCCTACAGTGTAGCTACTATCAGAAGGCTCATGAACCATTCCCACCAGTGACTTTATTATTTTGCTTTTCTTATTTCCACCCAAACTGATTCTACAGTCTGTTCCTCTGAACCAAGATCATTTATCATTACTGTACTGATCACATCCTTTATGAACAGAGCTACCCTGCCTTCTTTTCCTTTCTTTTCTGGAGAATCTTGGTTTTTTTCTACTGAAAAGGAGGCATCTGAAATTGTGATTGTTTTTTTTTTACACATGATAATAAATGGTTTGGAAATTATAAATACAGAATATCGTGTGAAATTAAAATTATGGGAATGAGATAAAGCTGGCATTCGCGCAAATTGGCAATATTTGTATTGGTATTAGGAGGTACTCCTTCACACAGAGAATGATCAACATCCTCGAACAGTGGAGCAGGCTCAAGGGGCCAAATGGCGTACTCCTGCTCCTATTTCTCATATCCTTATGCAGTTGTCAGAAATGTGCAAGTCAGAAAAAATCCATAGAAATACAACATGGCATTTGTCCTACAAAATTATATGAGAAAACATATTAATCAGGGAGTGTTGACATATTGAAAAATAAATCCTGAGGTAAGAAGCTCCAGTATTAATTCTGTGATCCTGCGCTTGTAGTGGGCATGTCGGATCTCAGGTCAGAGACAGAGCTACGATACTAACATTGATATCGTCACCCGCACACCCGGCGAGCGTGATTCCCTTCGACACAAGTCTTTGGAGCAGCAATGACAACAATAATCTAGTGCAAATTTATTTTTTCACAGATTACTTTCATTCTTTTGGGCAATGTGATGCCAACAAGTGGTTCAAACATTCCTGCACCGTGGTCATAACAATACAAGAGCAAACCCTGCTTACAAAATAAATTCCACTCAATCATAAGGGGCAAGATGGGCTCGTCATATTCAAATCTCCTTTTTAGCTGTTACTCTCTGCCAGCTCTAAATCCACGGGCAGAATCTTCACCTTGGAGCAGTATTGGGGGTGGGGATATGGGGGAAATCGGAAAACCCCATTGGGACCGCTCCCTAGTGCTTCCCAGCCTCCGGGTGCCGATTCCTTTGGCTGTCAACATCTGGAAGCTCATCTGGAGGCTGGTGGAAGAGAAACTGAGAAAAAGAGAGAGAGGGACACCAAAAAAAAAAATGACTGAAGAGCAGAAATCGGTGAAAATGTTCCAGGAGAATGGATATAGATAGATTGAGTGAATGGGCAAAAATCTGGCAGATGGAGTATAATGTGGGAAAATGTGAAGTTGTTCACATTGGCAGGAAGAATAAAAAAGCAGAGCTTTACTTAAATGGAGAACGACTGCAGGATTCCGAGGTGCAGAGGGATCCATGTGTTCTAGTGCATGAGTCATTAAAAGTTAGTATGCAGATACAGAAAGTAATTAAGAAGGCTAATGAAATGCTATCCTTTATTATGAGAGGAATTGAACATAAAAGTGAGGATGTTATGCTTCAGTTATACGGGGCATTGGAGAGGCCAGAACAGGAATGCTGTGTGCAGTTTTGATCTCCTTATTTAAGGAAGGATGTAAATGTGTTGGAGGCAGTTTAGAGGAGGTTTACTAGATTGATACCTGGAATGAGCGGCTTATGAGGGAAGGTTGGACAGACTGGGCTTGTTTCCATTGAAGTTTAGAAGAGTGAAGGGTGACTTGATTGAAATCTATGAGACCCTGAACTGCCTCAACAAGGTGGATGTTGGAATGATGTCCATGATCTTGTGGCTGAGTCCAGAATTGGGGGGCATTGTTTTAAAATTAGGGGTTGCCCTTATAGGACAGAGATGAGGACATTTTTTTTCTCTCAGAGGGTTGTGCAACTTTGGGATTTTCTGCCTCAGAAGGTGGCGGAGGCAGGGTCATTGAATATTTTTAAGGTGGAGGCAGATAAATTCTTGTTAGGTAAGGGAATCAAAGGTTATTGGGGGTAGATGGGAATGTGGAATTTGAAACACAAACAGATCAGCTACGATCTCATTGAATGGTGGAGCAGGCTTTTGGGGCTGAATGGTCTACTTGCTCCTACTTCATATGTTTGTAAGAAAGAGAGAAATTTGTTTGTCCGGCTATAGACAATGCCACAGGATAGTCAACAGTTTTGAGAGAGAGAGAGATTTACACAGCGGAAGAAAATACATTGGAATAATTTAAGAAACAATTTGATGCTGTAATGTTTAAGAGGGGTGGTGGGGGGAATCATTAAGACCCCTGGATGGGTGACTCAAAATGGACTAAATTGCCTTCCTCATCTGTAATTATCTTGTGAAAAACAGATTTGAAAAAATAAGTATAATATCTGTTTTCTCTCTCTTTAATAAAACTGTACCTGGCAGCAATGATGCACTGGCACTCTGCTTTCAACCTCATCTGGACCAAGCTACAGATTGCATAACCTTTAAATGCCATTGTCAGAAAATCGTGGGAGTGCACAGGCTAAATATATGACGGATATAAAATGCTACATTAAATTATTGAACTGGATGAGACAGAACGCCTGTATCATTAATAGATTGATGACTGAAATCTTTGTTGATCATCCCTCTTTCCCATTCAGAGTTGCCTCGTGTCAACAACCATGGCCTAAAAATGCACAAGTGCAATCGCTACACTGCTGCGTGAAGTTGGCATAATTTGCTGATTACATTTGATGACAGAATGCCAAACCAGTCTGGCACATATCTAAACATCACACTGCTGTTTATCACACAAATGCCTGCTTGACGTTGCCCTGCATGTTGTAAATGTAGATTTATTCTGATGCACAAACAACCAACACTGAATCCCACTTGTACTGCCAGTGACTGATTGAGCTATCCATAATCATCTAATAATAATTGGCCTGCGGCACTGCAGTATTTCAGAGAGAGATAACATGCCGAGGTGATTTCATTCTTGGCAACAAAGGAGAGCCAAAAACAGACAGATGCAAATAAAAAAAGGAGGAACAAAACAACTCTTGGACTTTCATGTCACATTTTGCGACAACATTGTACCCAAAGCTGCTTCTATATCCCAGCAGCCTATTTTATCTTAAGATATGGTTCAGGTACTGAGCCAGGGACCTCTGCTGAGTGTCTGTTTCATTTGGATTTCTGATTCTTCAAAGTTGAGGCGTGCTGATGGTGAAAGATCCCTAAACTGTTTGGCACTGGCTAGCTGCAATCCAAATGGAAGGGCGCAGGGGGACAGCTGAATATCACCCGGGCTTCCAATCTGTCCTGGAGCTGTCAACCGCTGACCCGAGTAGATTTCTTACCTCGGGCACCAAAGATACCCGTCTAATGCCTCAGGGCTTCTTTTGAGAACATGCAATGATTATGTCATTGGGACCTGGCATCAAGTCACTCACCAAAACTGAAATGGAGCTCAGGAGTTTAAATCTTCTGGGTCACAAAGCTATAGTGAGCTTTGAACTCATTCTAAAACTCACCCGTTGAAAATTGTCCCCCACCACCCCCTATAGTAAAAATTGGAATCCACGGGCAGAATTTTACAAGACGGCGAGCAGGGGCGGGCAGGCCAGGAGTCCTGGCAGGAACTAGAAAAAACATGAAACCTCATCCACGGGTGGGATGAGGTTTCATGTAGGATTTAAAAAATTTTAATAAAGATTTTGTAAAATTATGAACATGTCACATGAGCGGACAGTAAGGGAAATTTTATTTTTCTATTTTTGTCTTTTTTACATTTACATGTACTGTAAATGTAAAGTTACATGCACTTAGCCTCAGGGAGATGAGTGCGCTCTTTCGTGTGCATGCATGAAAGAGCGTACTCTCGATTTTGGGATCCCCACCCCCACCCCCCCCCCCCACCCACCCCACACCCCACACCTCCCGCCCGCACTGGGAGTGATTAGCGCTTCCGTGCGGATGTCACGCTGGGTGGGCCTTAATTGGTCCACCCAAGTAAAATGGCGACGCGCCTCCAATCGGGGGCGCCAATCAGAAGCGCGTCCATATGTGCCTGCCCTTCAACTTCCCCCCTAAAGGGGGGAAAATTCAGACCAAATCTTTAGTCCAGCTCTTTTGCCATCAAAACGGTGTTCAGCAAACTGCTTCAGCAGTCCCCCAAACTAATCTGTTTGTTATGTTCATAGGTCCCAAACAACCTCTTGCTGTGCTGCGAATTGGGAGGTGTTGGCATTTGGCATCATGGAAAACTATTAAACAATACAGCATATGGACGCTTCTATATGTGGGTCTCACTGAAATCAGGTTATGTTTCACAAAATAATCTATACCATTGGCTTTAATTGCATGGTATGAGTAACGAAACTTAAAACAGAGACAAAATTGTTGCTATTAATATTGCTGGAGGGGAAAGAGCCCAGTCTTAATTGGAAGGCCTGTGGCACAGTCACAGTGGTAAATTTCAGATCCCTCGTACAACAGAACTCAACTAAGGACAAATTGACCCTGTGATAAATCATAAGCAAACAAATTTAATACAGAAGAATTTAATGGTTCCAAACTGTGAAAAATTGAATGCTTAAATGCATATTATATTCAAGCAAGATAACATTTCTGAACTTCAAAGTGTTAACAAAAACATCATCTTTTTGGTTTTAGTCAATGCTGTAACATAAATTGTACCTCGGTTAATGATAAAAATAATTGAATTAATGTTCTAATAGAGAATGGAGTAAAATTATATTTTCCAATTACAAGTGTGGGAATCTGCTCACCAGGACTAAGAGCTGGACCAAGTATTAGGCAATGAATGGAAGCATGTAGATGTTGTAAGGAGGGAGGAACTTCTATGAAGCTGCATCCTTAGGAATAATTAAGCTGGATAACAGAAATTTTAAAAAGTAGAGGGAAAGTAATTTCCTCCAGCTAGCGCTGAAAGACTGATGTCATTGTCTCTATACTCCAGCACAAACTCTATACCTGAGCATAGCTGAAAAAGAGACACTTTGTTCAGCTTTTCATCCTGCACTCATCAGGACAGATACAAGAATGCCAAATTTCAAAGGGAAAAACATTTTATACTCCATGAGGAAAGGGTGCTGATTGGTTGGCAAGTCAGCTCTGGTTAGTCGAGGCAATGCCATGGCGAGCGCACCAGAAAGCTATTGTTTAATCCAAAAAGGTTCAACGTCTGGACATATTCCTTTTGCCTTCAGAGGATAGGCCCCTGCATATGACTATATGTAGCTCCTAGCAAGGGTAAGTTAGCTACATTGCGCGCCTGATTGATAATCTTAAATTGGTTGTTAGTTCAATTCTTAGCGCACTCAGGAATGTTCAGCAAGTGCTGCCCAATCGCAGAATCACGTATAATGTTAGACATTATGTTTTGAGTTTTGCAAACACAGGATGGTTGAGTATGGTCAGTACTCTGCCTATTGTGAGCAGCTGAAGATATGATCTGCCAGTCAGTGGCTCATATGACCGATGTACCTGGCATCACACCAGCACTGAAATTCATATTCCACATTATTTATTTGTGTGATAGGCAGCACATCCTTTTGGCTTGTTGGCAGTATCCTGTTAGTGGAAAATACCACTCATGTTGCTACTGCATAGTAGCAGCGTGAAACAGCTAGCTCCACCTGTTGCCCAAATACTTGAGATACTTTAATCTTCCAGGGTAATTTGAGGCAGACTGGGCTCTTTTCAGGTCTGAAAGTGATATCTTATGCGCCTATGTGTGTATGTGCGATATACAGTGAACAATGATCTGACTGGGGTAGCCATTATCCCACAGGATAGCTTTGATGTGCCCTATTTCAATGTCAAGCTTGCATGGTGAGCAAATAGCTCAAGGCTTATTTACAAGATAAGACCATACACATGGTTCTGTAGGAACCCCAACACATATAAGGGAGTTTGCGGTAGACAGGAAGAGAGATTAGCAGATTTCTCAAATAGTATGTCGAGGGAAGGGAGTTCATTAGACTGCTCAATTTCAAAGGTGAATTTGAGTGTGGGACGGAGTCTATTTAGGTGTGTAAGGAAATTCTTAGATTCAAATATAGCAAACGTGTCATCTATGTATCGAAATATGCAAGGGGTAGGTGGTGAGGGGTCATTCCATCAAAAACGCATTTTCCATGGAAACTGACGAAAATGTTAGCGAGAGCTGACCCAAAATGGAAACCCATGGCAACACCATCTATTTGGGCATACGTGGTGTTCAAGCTGAATTCAACTACGCGAGTTGCTAAGTTCATTAGTTCAATGAATATGGATTCAGAACATGGCAACATGCCTAGGTTGCTATATCATAATGATGCAATGCAAACATTGCCAAGGCGACGCGTTGAACAATCAGAGCTGAATTGCCAACTAATGAGAACCCCTTTTCTCACACAGTATAAATTGTTGTTCCCATTGAACTTTGGCATTCTTGCGCCTGTCCTGATGCCCTTTTCTCAGCTATACTCAAGTTCTGCATTATCAAGTGACTATTTGTACACTTTGAGCTCTTGCCAATGACTCCATCCCCCTCCCCAGCCAATGCCACAGGCTTTAACAAGAAAGTTTGTAACCTTGGTGCTCTGTTCGACCCAACTCTTCTCCCATCACAAACTTACGACTAACTCTACGCTTTACCTACTCTGAGTCTACTGCTGCCTCTGTAAAGTTGCCGATCTCCAGCCCAGTCCAGACCATCTGCTGCCGACACCCACATCAACACGTTTATCACCTCCAGACTTGACAGGAGGGTAATTTTCAGCTTTGGTCCCTGGTGTGAGGAGGTGGGGGTGGTGGGGGGGTAACCTGGTGGAGTCAACCATTTGCCCTCTACAGAATCCACCTGCTACTCATGTTATTGACTGCAATGAAACAAAATTAGGTGACTTGCATAGAGGATGGACAATCTTCTCCACCAGGTTATCACTTTGGGACCAAGTTGCAAATGAGCCCTTCCTAGTCTCATGTTCTCCTGACAAGTCTGTCACTCCATAAACCTCACTCAGCCAAAACTTTGCTCCTTGTGTTAGTCAGCTTTCCCAGCAACTCCTCCTTTGGCTCAGCTTCAATTTTTTTTTTTCTTTCTACCTCTATAAAACATCCCTGGGGTATTTTCTCCCATTTAAACATGACATTTTAATCCAAATTATTGGCAGCTGAGGAAGAAATGTAGGCTATAGGTCAACTCTTTGTTCTTTTTCAGAAATAATGCGATGGGATCTTTCACCATCCAACACATTTGCCAAAGGAGGCCTCAATTTAAGGTGTCACCGGGGCACATCCATCAAGGCAGCATTCTCTCGGCGCTGTGCTGAAGAGACTGCTGACATTGTGTGTTCAAGTCCTTGAGTGGGGCTCAAATCGACAATCTACTGACTCAGAGGTGAGAAAGCTTCCATTGAACCAACATCAAGTTAGTGAGACACAGGAGCGAGAAATTTCCTCACGGGAATGAAGGGGACATTGGTTTTCACAGAAGAGTGTGATAATTGGAATGGTACAAGGGGAGAAGGTGGGGCAATTAGATAGGATCACTGCAGTGAAGGAGGTTGTATTAAAAACCTGATTGATTCAAAGGTAACAAGCACAAATCTGCAAAAGGCAAATCCTGCCCGATACCTTTAACAGAGACAATGGCAGTGTGCCTTCGTGAAGATAATGGATGTGTTGTGCATATAGATTTTAAAGACATCTTATCAGGTGTCCCATGAGAGGCTTATTGCTGAAATTAAGACAAACAGTATTGAAGTGAAAAAACGCATTCTAAAATGCTAAAGGGAATTAGAGCGAAATAGCAGAGGCTTTGAGCGTGACATTTGAAACATCTTTGGACATGGAAGTTATGCTAGAAAATTGGAAAGTTGTACTATTGGGTGGGTTGGAGCAGGGGGGGAGAGGGGTGCAGAAGCAACTGTCAATGAATCCATAACAAGGCTGACCTCAACCTTTTGCTCATTGCTTCTTCCTTTTCCCTGAGTCAGCAGAATTGTCCAGCTGTGGTACTTTGGAATAGGGTAAAGCTGCAGGCCATGGAGTATTCTAGATTTAATGCTCATCGCCCCAAATATAAGGGGTAAAATGTTCAATAAGACCCATTTTCAGGCGCAGGGATCATGAATCACGATTACCCTGTCCCCAATCATGTTGAGGCAGGCAGCACTCAAACTTCATGCTGTCTGCCCATCTAATGATCAGCATGCAGTCAAGCATAAAACTGACTGCATGCTTAACAGGGTGCCCAGCAGTGCTCGTTGCTAGCACAATGTTACAGTGAGTCTGGATCTCTTAAAGGCAGCCTGTTCCCCTGGCAGGGAAGGAAGACAATGTTGAGAATGGTTCCAGTCTGGAGTTTGGTTTAAAGTTTTGTTCAGTGCACTTCAAGCAAACATTCACAGGTAATGCTCATTTCTCTAAGGCACCCCTCCCTCACTCTGAGAAAGAGTATGCTTTCACATATTGTAAAGCAGAGAACGGATTCAGTACTCAATAGGTTAAGATTTATGTCTGTCACGGCTCTGTTGAACCCCTGTTGAAGATTGATGGCACAGGTAAGCAACAATATCTACATGACTTATTGCAGTGCTACTGGAGGCTGTTTGTGATTTATAGTGAACACACAAATAGGAGCTACTTGCTTGCTTCCACATTTCAGACTGCGGTGAAAGCCACCACTCCCTTCCATCAATCTACCATGAACAGATGTGCAACAAGACAAGGAAGGAAGCATCAGAACCTGCAGCAGCTGTCACTCCAGTCTCCACATCACCACACAGGGTTACAAAGTGAATTTATCTGTGCACAGGTCTTCACATTGGTATAGCCACCCTTGTATAGTATCAGAATATTCAAACCCACAAGTGCAGTGACTAATCTATAACATGCAGAAAGAGGAGCAGTAATAGCATCATTATTTTCCTTCGAGCTAGTGTCTTTTTGTCTGTTCTGACCAGATTAAAGGAGTAGTGAAAGTAACTGGTGGCATGTGCCACTTCTGGAGCTTTTTTCTTCCCTTAGATTAAGTATCAGGAAAAAGGCATGAGGGGGAGAAATGGGCATCAGGCTGTTCCAATTTGAGACAGGATATATGAGAGTATATAATAATGCAGGCAAAGAGTAGCTGGCGAGCTAACATCAGCATGTGTGTGTGATGGCCAGTTCATTAATTAGGTTTCGTGATGGATATGTTAAAGTAATTGACAGTTGTACCAAGCAGTGTAGTGAAATGTGATAACTAAAAGTTTCAACTTTGTTACACAAACTTTGTATCAAAGAGAGACTCCCTGGAAACCAACCAGGATACATCTCTCCCAGCATATGCTTGAAATAAAATCTTTTACTTACTTGAAGTTCACAGAGTCAGAGTGGTTGGTTTATTGTTTTTACCACAGCACAGCTGGGGAGTTTGTAACCAATTAATTAAATAAATCTAGACTAAAAAGCTATCAGTACTAGCCATTAAACTACCAGATAGTCAAAAAACCCTTATGGTTCACCAATGTCTTATCGGGAATGAAATCTGCTGTCCTTACCTAGTTGGGCCTATATGTGACTCCAAACCCACAGCAATGTGGTTAACTCTTAAGTACCCTCTGAAATGACCTAGCCAGCCACTCAATTGTATTCAAGAAAGCAGCTCACCATTCAACTTCTCAAGCACAATTAGAGGTGGGCAATAAGTGCTGGCATTGCCCATGATAGCCATATCCCCTGAATGAATACACAACAAAGCTTATTGCAGCAAAGACTGCATGGCATGGTGTGTTGATTCACTTAAATTTTGAATTTTCTCTTGTGAACACTTGCAATGAGAGAGATCTGGAAGTGTGATGTAAAATTGTAGACAAAGGATGAATCGCCCTGTAATATGCACATGATTAAATCGTGAATGTGTCACCTTTGGTTCAAGTCAAAGCCTTTGCCAAATGCCAACTGCTTTGGTCTGAATTCGCTCCTGATACTATTATAGCAAAAGTATTGACCTATTTAAAATAAATAGATCAATTCCTTTACTACCAGGGGCAAAAAGGAACATCAGAAGAAAATCTTGTGTGCTGTTATCCTGTGTAACTTCAGCGTCCTTGGGTTGGCTAAGGTATCATATCAGATAGCTGTTCTGTGGTCAAAGTTTATCATTGTAGGGAATAACCTGCTAGTTCTGTACAGTGTCTGGGAGAGACACTGAGGTTGTGTGATGTGGGTAGGGTTTTGATGGAAACAGGAAATGCTGGAAAAAGTCAGCAGGTCTGACAGCATCTATGGAGAGAGAAACAGAGTTAACGTTTCGAGTCTGTATGGCCCTTCTTCTGAACAGACTTGTTGAGATTTTCCAGCATTATCTGCTTTTATTTCAGATTTCCAGCATCCACAGTATTTTGCTTTTATCTTAGGGTTTTGATGGTATGTGAACGTTTTAGAAGCTACAGCGTGAAGTCTGGGATGCAGACTGGTTGTTTTGTCATTTGTTTGATTGTTGACAGGTACTTGATCAAGTTCAATAATGAAATTGTGTTTTGCACACTGCACATCTTTCCTTCTAACAAATCATCAAGTTTCAGCAATCTTCAGAGCGAAGTTTTCTGAAAGTGTTAACGGGCAGGTTACTCTCAGAGTTGGTAATAATATAACCATAGTAACCACATGATGAATATAAGATATGGAAATTAGTGTAGAGATTACAAATTATTACAAATCGGCTAAAATCTAACGTAAGGATATGTCTACTGGTTATTTGTTTGCTTCTTTATTGATTAGTCTTTATTCATTTGTTCACTTACAAATTATTATATTCATTTGGCAGTTAAAACAATGCCCATCTCCAACATGACAGAATCTAAACATCGCCCCTTGACATTCAATGGCATTGTCATTACTGAATCCCCCACTATCAACATCCCGGGGGTTTTCATTGACCAGAAACTGAACTGGACTAGCCATATAAATACTGTGGCTACAAGAGCAGGTCAGAAGCTAGGAATCCTGCAGTGAATAACTCACCTCCTGACTCCCCAAAGCCTGTCCACCATTTACAAGGCCCAAGTCAGGAGTGTGGTGAAATACTCCCCACTTGCCTGGATGAGTGCAGCTCCAACAACACTAAAGAAGCTTGACATCATCCAGGACAAAGCAACCTTTTTGATTGGCACCCCATCCACAAACACTCACTCCCTCCATCACCAAGGCACAGTGGCAGCAGTGTGTGTCATCTACAAGATGCACTGCAGGAACTCGCCAAGGTTCCTTAGACAGCAACTTTCAACCCACGACTGCTACCATCCAGAAAGATAAGGGCAGCAGATGCATGGGAACACAGCTGCCTGGAAGTTCCCCTCCAAGCCACTCACCACCCTGATTTGGAAATATATTGCCATTCCTTCAGTATCGCTGGGTCAAAATCCTGGAACTCCCTCCCTAACAGCACTGTGGGTGTACCTACATGACATGGACTGCAGTGGTTCAAGAAGGCAGCTCACAACCACCTTCTCAAGGGCAATTAGGGATGGGTGATAAATGCTGACTTAGCCAGCGATGCCCACATCCCATGAATGAATAAAAAGACACTGCTTCTCAAAGGCAAAAAAAAACAAACTTGCATTTATATAGCACCTTTCATGAACACAGGATATCCCAAAACAATTTGCAGCTAATGAAGTACTTTGAAATGTAGTCACCATTGTGATGCAGGACATGTGGCATCCAATTTGTGCACAGTAAGTTTCCACAAATTGTAATGTGATAATGATTAGATAATCTGCTTTTTACTCTATTGATTCAGGGATAAATATTGGCCAGGATAAAGGGTGTGCCCCCTCCTCTTCTTTGAAATAATGCCGAGCGATCTTTTATATCCATCTAACAGGACAGTTGGTGTTAATACATTGAACATGCATCAGGCAAAGCAAGAAGCTGCAGCCAGTCTGTCTTCAACATATGTTATACGGAGTTTTGTGAATAAACTTAAGTGCAGACTACTTTTCCCTTCCACACAGTTTCCCCCTCCCACCAAGTGGAAACTGGTTCTTATGTGTGTGCCCTAACCTTTCCCCAATTAATTTCAACTGATTTTAATTGCAACAGAAGCATGCATTCAATTGTCACATCATTTGCAACATTAACAGACGGGGTCATTAACATCTCTTATGAAAGACGATATGTCTGACAATGCAGAATTCCCTCAGTACTGCACTGGAGTGCCAGCTTTGATTTTTGTGCTCAATTCTCTGGAGTGGGACTTGAACCCACAACCTTCTGACTCAGAGGCGAGATTGCTATCAACTGAAACCTGGCTGAAGGGAAATCCTGTGAAAGCATGGGATAGGATGAGTAGTTAAAGTAGTCTAAAGATAAAGTTTTTCTGCTTGTTATCCTGGACCTATTATTAAACACACTCAGATATGAGGGCACATGATCACACCCACAATGATGGAGGAGTTAAGGTATCACATTTGAGAGCAGTCTGAGACCCAGAACTAGAAATAGGGCAGGATTTTCCTGTCCCGCCCGGCACATACCTTTTGCTGGTCCGTCAAATTTTTCGTCCTGCTTGCGACAATTCCCGTGGTGGGTGAGACCGGAAAATCCCGCCCTACATCTCAACTAAGTACACTGGAAAATGCCACAATAACAATGTCAGATCTTGGTTTATAATAGTCTGAAACTGAACTGTGTTAAGAGCTGGTTGCATTTTTGTGTATTAATGATGCTCGCCTATTCCATCTCCCCACCAGATACAACAAAAGTCAATGTCCAATTTGGCCTTTGGAGTAAGTTTACTCTCCTAGTAACTGGAATTTGACCAGGTGATGCAGGAGCTGATTCGATGTGGTCAAAAGTCATTCTATGAAAATGTCATCATGCAGTCAATTGGAAAAACAAAGTGGATGACAGGCAATACATTTGCATGAAGGCTTTCATTCTCATTAGGGCTGTTTATTATAACCTCCTAATTACAATTACACTTTCAGAACAATGTCAATATGATTCGGCCTTAATTTCAATGATGTAACAGCAGTAGGTACCTACAATAAGAAAGTCCTGAATGGAATTATCTTGCCACAATTGAAGTAGAATCAATAAAGAAATTACTTACACTGGACTTCAGTAAAGAATGGAGCCTGCATGAAAAACCTAACTATCAACAGACTCATGCAAGATACAATCACAGTCATATCAGGAGATTTACTTTCCAATCTTGCATTCCCACTAAGGCTGAATTTCCATTTAAATCTCAGCAAAGACAGGACATAAATTACAGTAATCTGTCTTATTGATTTATTCTGGTTTACATCCAGCTTATTTATGAAAATGCCCCAAGTTCATTAAACTACACACTTGGAGCAAAATTTTCACCTTGATATGGAGGCGCATTCACTGCCTGGATGGCCACACTTTGATTGCTTTTGGAGGAAATCTGAATTTCTTCTGCATTCCCGATCATACACCATGTTCCTCTGGTCTTTTTACGGGTCGGGAATGCCTAGTGTGCAAAACGCAAACCCGCTCTTGCTGTCGTTAGGTTCCCCATTTTAAATGGGGAATAAAAACAGGATTTCCTCACGCACACCATTTACATCTGGTGGTGCAGGGTTTGGGAAGCCCATTCAAAGCACACCAGGTCTGAGAGTTCATGAAGAAAATGGAAAGCCTGCTGAGGAGTTGGGAACATACTGAAAAGTAAGGGTAAAATGTTTTCACGCTTTCCAATGTCACCATTAAGTGCTGTTGCATTTTTGTGCTCTGATTTAATTGGACTAACAGATCTGGCTGTTTCTTTCTTAAACCCTGCTTCTGAGGGTGGAAAAAATGGTCTGCTTCCCCTCTATGGATTGACAGACAATCTGCTTTGAAATGGATATCTGTTCTTTCAGTGGAGCTGGAAGCTTTTGTTATGACAGCTGTTCCATTATGAGTGCTTGGCTGGGTTTCAAAAGCTTCAGCTCAGCAGGTGGTCCTATTGATCTAGGAAGTACTGAAACTTTTACGAGCCTATAATGACAGAATATGTGGTTTATTGTTTGCTTACAAACCTAATAGGCACTCAAAGGATTACAATTTTTTCCCCTGGGTTTTTTTTGATCCAATAATAATAGTAGTGAATTGAATTTTGGGTTTCCTTAGGTTGAAGAGGTTTAATGGTTTCCCAATCATCTTAAGATAATTTCCATTGCTATTGCGTGGCTCCCAAGAACCTTACATAGTGCATACTGGGTGAGTGGCTATGGAAGATACATGAGGGGAGGGAATAGTGATGGCATGGGAGAATGTGATGTGGCATGGGGAATGTGGGGTGGTATGGGATAGAATGGGGGAATCTGAGAGAACATGGGGAATGTGAGATGGCATGGGGTGTCGGTTTGGGGTGGGGTGGGGAGGGGGAGGGGTGAGGTTTAGGGGGCCTTTAAACCAGGTTGGAAGCTGTGCTGCAGTGTTGGGGAACTGAGGTGGGTCTCCTAACCAGCCGGCCTTTGCAGCCACACTCCTCAAGCGCTGCATCACAACTCAAAAAATGCACTTCAAGCCCAAGCCCTATGTGAAAAGAGAAAACTCCCTTGTAAAGTCATACATGGGTTGGGTGTGCATTTTGCAAGCTGCGAAAGTGCACAGGTGGGGTTTTCCAAAGCCCAGGCAAAAATTCAGAACCTGCGATCAAGAAAAAAATGTCCCACTATCTCCCAGGATGCTGCGAAGATTTTCCATTGCCCGAGAGTCTGGGCAGAATCTTCTGGCTGGCGTGCGGGTGGTAGAGTCAGCATGCGACATCGCGATATTTCGGTCTGCGGGCATGCTATACAGCGCGACGCATGCCCGCCATTAATTAAAGCCCTCTTTAAGGCCCTTAACTTGCCAATCGTCGACAATTTTGAGGGGCCTGTGCGAACATTGGCTCAGCGCACGGGCCCAACGGGCAGGCGGGTAGGTGATTTTTTTTACAAACCTCATCCAGTGGCAGGATAAGGTTTGATAGCGGTTTTAAAAACATTTAATAAAGATTTTGTTTATTTCATTAACATGTCCCATCTCGTGTGACATTTTCACTTGAGGGGCACATGTTAATGAATTTTTTATTGTTTCATTTTTTATGTTTGCCTGCCTTTCAGCGATCTCCCTGAGGCAGCACTTTGCCCCAGGGAGATGTGCGCTGCGCGAAAGAGAGCACTCTAACAGTTGGGGAATCTCCCCCCCCCACCCAACCCCCACACAGGAAGCGCATAGCGCTTCCCGTCGGGCAGCCCACCCACTTAAAATGGCGGCAGGGCCCGTTTCGGTGGCGGCGATCAGCTGCCCGCCTGCCGCTGAGCCGGTGGGGCCCGCCCGCCCATCAAGGGCAAAATTCTGCCTTCTGCTTTACGAATCTGCCTGAGGAGAAGAACAATTTTTTTCTCAGGGGGACATGAATCTTTGGAACTCTCTTCCCCAGAGAGTAATGGAGGCAGGGCCAATGAATATTTTTAAGGTGGGGGTAGATAGCTTCTTGATAAGCAAGGGGGTGAAAGGTTATCGGGGGTAGGCGGAATCTGGAGTTGAGGTTACAATCAATCAGCCACGATCTTATTGAACGGCAGAGCAGGCTCAGTGAGCCAAATGGCCGACTACAGCTCCTAATTCGCATGTTCATATGCTTGTTCATAGTTCACTAAAATAGTTTGATGAGAAACTTCAGCACCGTTAGAACACAAACTACTCTTCTCTAGTCAGTGGCTTAAGAAGTAGGACTTTCCCTTGGGGCAAAAATACAATGGAGGCGTCAGTCTTTTGCCCCAAAAGTGGGGCTGGATTTACTGGTGTATTCACAGCCACCAATCTCCCAGCATCAGGATTAAAAAAAGAGTTTCAAAGTGAAAGCAGCTGTAAATTGTCCACTACGGGTATGAGGGAGCAGACTAAAGGTCTGGGACTCTCAGAGACAGTGCGTTTGGTAGGAGAATAAATGCTTTAAAATGGGTTTAAAGATTGTATCCATAAATGTGCGTAGCATTAAATCTACTACGCGATGTGTTGCGACCTTGGACTACCTAGCCAAGGTCAAAGCTGACTTGTTGTTTCTGCAGGAGCGTGCGATACCGCACCTCAGCTCCTACAGGCAATGGTCACGATGGTGGTCCCATGGGCCATCGATCTGGTCGGGCGGAAACGACTCTCGTTCCTCCGGCCTGGGTATTCTGCTGCGGGGAGGCAACTTCACCGTCTCCGAGGTTAAGGAGGTGGTGGGCGGGCGACTCCTCGTAGCAGACGTAATGTACAAGAACGCTCCACTCCGGTTAATTAACGTGTACGGCCCGGCACAAGGGGCTGAGCGGCTGGAGGTTTTTCAGCAGCTCCCACTGCTGCTGGCGACCTCCAGGCCGGTCATTCTGGGCGGTGACTTCAACTGCATCATCGACGCGGCTGGACGATCCAGCAGGGCCGGCAGCAGATTGGACGCTACGTCCAGATCCCTGATGGAAACAGTTAAGGATGCCAAGCTGCACGACGTCTTCAGCAACCCTGCAGACGGAGCGCAGCGTAGATACACCTGGTCGCGGCCAGACGGGTCCATTCGTTCCAGGATAGACTTCCTGTTTGTGTCCCGTGCATTCACAGTCAGATCCACCGACGTCAAGCCGGTGTTCTTCTCTGACCACTGCCTCCTACTGGCGGACTGCCACTTGGAGAAGGACCTGAGGGTGGGCAGGGGGGCATGGAAGCTAAATGTGCAACTGCTGACCCCAGAGAACATTGAGGAGCTCAAGAGGGATTACAAAGGTTGGAGAACCGTGAAACCCCTCTTTGAGTCCCTGACACACTGGTGGGAAGCGATCAAGGGAAACATCAATAGGTTTTTCATCCTCAAAGGCACCCAGAAAGCTAGAAAGGAACAGAGGGAAATGTCCCGACTCCAGAAAAACATGCAGAATCTGCTGCGGCTGCAGTCGATGGGGGTCGATGTCAAGGAGGAGCTCCAAGAGGTGAAGAGCCAGCAAGCCTCGCACTTTGCCTCGGAGGCCTCCAAGATCATCTTCCGTTCCAGAGTCCGCTCCGTGGAGCAGGATGAGACGTGCTCACGTTTCTTCTTCCAAAAGGTACACAGAGAGAGCTCTGTGATCAGCAGCCTGAAGGAAGAAGACGGCTCAGTAAAGTCATCACGGTCCGACATTTTGAGGATCAGCAAATCCTTTTATGCCGGATTGTATGACGTGAAGCCCACGGACAGCACGGCCTCCCGGTCCTTCCTGTCCTCTACCACGGAGGTCTTAGACCACAGTACGCGGGAGAGCCTGGACAAACCGCTAACTCCTGACGAACTGACTAAGGCCCTTGAGTCCTTCGAGAAGAGTAAAACTCCCGGAAGCGACGGCTTGCCGGCGGAGTTGTATTCGGCTCTGTGGGACTTGATCGGCCCAGACCTGCTAGGAGTGTACGAGAGTATGCTCCTGGCTGGTAGTATGTCAGAATCCATGAGGAAAGGCATCATCACCCTCATCTACAAGCACAAGGGGGAAAGGGAGGAAATTAGAAATTGGCGACCCATTTCACTGTTGAATGTGGACTATAAGATTCTGTCCAAGGTCATCGCCAATCGGGTCAAATCCGCTCTGGAATTGGTGATTCACCCTGACCAGACCTGCTCTGTGCCAGGCAGGAAGATCTCTGACAGCCTGGCGCTGCTCAGGGATACGATTGCCTATGTACAGGACAGGGGTGTGGATACCTGCCTCATCAGCTTGGATCAGGAGAAGGCCTTTGACAGAATATCGCACACCTACATGGGGGATGTGCTCTCCAAAATGGGGTTTGGGGAGGGAATTCGAAATTGGATCCAACTGCTCTACACTAACATCAGTAGCGCAGTCTCAATCAATGGGTGGGAATCAGATAGCTTTCCGATTAAATCTGGAGTCAGGCAGGGCTGTCCTCTCTCGCCTGTTCTTTTCGTGTGTTGCATAGAACCCTTTGCCGAGTCCATCAGGAAGGATCCGGGCATAAGAGGAGTGACGATCCCAGGCAGTGGAGGCACTCAGGTAAAAGCCTCCCTGTACATGGACGACGTCGCCGTCTTCTGCTCGGATCCGCTGTCGGTGCGCGGACTGATGCACATCTGCGACCAGTTCGAACTGGCCTCGGGAGCCAAGGTAAATCGTGGGAAGAGCTAGGCCATGTTCTTTGGGAACTGGGCTGACCGATCCTTTGTCCCCTTCACTGTCAGGGCTGACAGCCTGAAGGTGCTGGGGATATGGTTCGGAGGGACCAGGGCATGCGTTAGAAACTGGAAGGAGCGAGTGGCTATGGTGAAAAGGAAACTGGGCATGTGGGAGCGACGCTCCCTCTCCATTGCGGGTAAGAACCTGGTCATCAGGTGTGAGGCACTCTCGCTGTTGCTGTACGTGGCGCAGGTCTGGCCCATTCCAGACTCCTGCGCGATGGCGATCACTCGAGCCATCTTCCGCTTTATCTGGAGGTCGAAAATGGATCGTGTCCGCAGGGACGCGATGTACAAGCCTCTAGATAAAGGGGGAAAAAACGTGCCCAACATCGCCCTCATACTGATGGCCACCTTTGTGTGTGGCTGCATCAAGCGGTGCGTAGACCCTCAGTACGCAAACACCAAGTGTCACTACGTGCTGAGGTTCTACCTGTCCCCGGTGTTGCGAAGGATGGGTCTGGCCACGCTGCCGCGGAACGCTCCAAGTAGTTGGACCGTGCCGTACCACCTGTCCCTGGTGGAAAAATTTATGCAGAAAAACACCTTTGACCACAAGTCCATCAGGCAGTGGTCAGCACGTAACGTCCTAGAGGCCCTGAGGGAAAAGGAGAGGGTGGACCCTGTGGGATGGTTCCCCGAGCAGACTGTCAAAGTCATTTGGCAGAATGCCTCATCGCCAGAACTTTCCAACAAGCACCAAGACGTGGCTTGGCTGGTGGTGAGAAAGGCCCTCCCCGTCAGATCCTTCCTACACGCCAGGAGTCTCACCCCCTCTGCACGTTGCCCTCGAGGTGGCTGTGGTGGGGAAGAGACCGTTGTTCACCTCCTTGTGGATTGTGCCTTTGCAAAGAAAGTCTGGAGAGAGATGCAGTGGTTGCTGTCGAGGTTCATCCCGAGCAGTTCTGTGACACAGGACTCTGTGCTCTACGGGCTGTTCCCAGGGACACACACCGAGACAAACATCTACTGCAGCTGGAGGATCATCAACTCGGTGAAAGAGGCGCTTTGGTCTGCCCGAAACTTGTTGGTCTTCCAGCACAAAGAGTTGTCCCCGACCGATTGTTGCGGACTGGCACAATCCAAAGTCCAGGACTACGTGCTGAGGGACGCACTAAAGCTTGGGGCAGCTGCCGCAAAGGCGCAATGGGGAAGGGTCGCTGTCTAAGACCTTTCTGCCACAGCGCACCGAGAGACTGGGAACTATTTAGAGCCCCTCGGGCTGTACAGCTCAAAATGAAAGGCTGTAAATGATTGTAATATTGTTTGTACTGATGCACCTGGTGATACATTTTGTAAAAGTTTAACCTGGATTGTACCCTTGTAATGGTGTTTTTGAAATGGTTTGGAATGTGATTGAAGATATTTTATGAATAAAGTATATTTTTACAAAAAAAAAAGCTGTAAATTGTCCAAGCCACACTGTGGACTGTTTCTATGGCCCATAACTTTCAGATGTTCTGGGTCTCGGCAGGTATTTCTCAATGTATAGATTTGGGTCCAATATGTTGAACTGAATTACAATAATCTGGTTTGTGCAAAATCGGATTTGCTCATCTCGTCCGAGAAAGTAAATCTGAAACAGCTGATAACAATTCAATGAGGAACATTCTGTTCAATTTCTTCAGTGTCCTTTGGGAAGTCCCATGGCTGTAAGCAATAGGGACGTTATCAAACACGAACAAATGTTGCAATTGGTTTCAATTACAAGTCTCTTTGACAGCACCATGGCAGAAAGTACACTGCGGTATTTTTGAAAAATATAGCACAGATTGTAGGTCACAATTACTTTTCTTAAGAAAATAATTCCACACAGAATACTGGGACTTGAATCTGTGTTACAGGCAGGTGCAATCTAGCTATCTTCTGACCTAGATGCACTGCTTTCAGTCAGCCTTTTAAAAAAAAAGTCTACTTCATACTGAGGAATGCCACATGAAACAATTATCAAGATACCAAGGGGTGATTAATTTATTTTAGCAATTATGATCATTGTGATAGCCAATGATAAACCAAATTCAATCTCCCCTAAAACATAATTAATGCATTAGTAATCTGGTCATAAAACATGAAGTACAATTAGAGGTCAAAAATTCTCTTCCCATTAACTGTTCCAAAATTGTTGAAAAGTTGTGAATAGCAATAGGCCCAACTTGCATCCACCTGCAAACTTATTATTTTTTCATTTGCGAATGGGAATGAAATAATATTTAGATGACATTAAAAATGTAATGAGGGCACGTTTGTACAAGTTGTTGAAAATGTAATGAGGGCATATTTGTACAAGTTATTGTGTTGGTCATTTTGTGCAAAAAATGAAGGGACAAAGGCAGTAATTTTACAATGGTTTCCATTCTTCCCCTTTTGGTGGAGGGGATAATTGAATTAGTGAATGATTACAGAGTGATCTCTTATTGCATTAGAGACTGGAGGAGAAGAGACTGGTATTTTAAGCAAAAGTTTACTAGCGCTAGTGTCAGCTGTGGCTCAGTTGGTAGCACACTTGCCTCTCAGTCAGCAATTGTCAATTCGAGTCCAACTCCAGAGACTTCAACACAAAAATCTAAGCTGACACTCCAATGCAATACTGAGGGAATTCTGCACTGATGGAAGCATTGTCTTGATAAAATATTAAACCAAGACTCCACCTATCCACTTAGTTTGACGCAAAAGATCCCAATGGCACTATTTTGAAGAATAGAAGGGAAATATCCCAGATGCCAACATTTATGCCTCAATCAACATCACACAAACAGGTTATCTGGTCATTATCACATTGCTGTTTGTGGGATTTTGCTGTGTGCAAATTGGCTGCTGTGTTTCCAACACTACGCCAGTGACTATTTTTCAGAAGTGCTTCTTTGACTGTACAGCACTTTGAGATATCCTGAGGTCCTGAAAGCCTCTGTATAAATGAAAGCCTTTATTTTTTAAACTGGCGTTACATTTGTTACTGAAAGTATTGTCGATTTGATTCATGCTTCTACATTGCTCCCGAGAATATATCCAAATCCTACATCCTTATACATAATGTATCATTGTATCCATTGCCTAGATAAATATTTAAGTGTTTGTTTTTATTGTCTGCAAAGTCAACTTAAAATATAGGCTCCTGTAAATCTATGTTTATTTTTTATTTGTTCATTCATTCATGAGATGCCAGTGTCGCAGACAAGGCCTGCATTTATTGTACATGTCAAGTTGCCCTTTAGAAGGTGACAGTGAGCTGCCTTCTTGAACCACTGTAGTCCATGTGGTGTAGGTACACCCACAGTGCTGTTAGGAAGGGCGTTTCAGCATTTTGACCCATAAACATCGATATATTTTCAAATCAGGATGGTGTGTGACTTGAAGGGAATTTGGAGCTGGTCGTGGTTCCCATGTGTCTGATGCTCTTGTCCTTCAAGGTCACGGATTTGGGAGGTGTAAGTTGCTGAGTTATTGCAGGACATCTTGTAGATCTTACATGTAGTGAATGTTTAAGATGCCGGATGGAGTGCTGGTCAAACGGATTGTTTTGTTCTGGATGGTGCTGAACTTCTTGAGCATGGTTGGATCTGCACTCATCCAGGCAAGTATTCCATCACCTCCCTGACTTACGTCTTGTAGGTGGTGAAAAAGCTTTGGGAGTCAGAAGATGAGTCACTTACCATAGAACAGCCAACCTCCGACCTGCTCTCATAGCTACAGTATTTATGCAGCTGGTCCAGTTAAGTTTCAAGTTAATGGTGATCCCCAGGATGTTGACAATGGGGGATTTAAGAACAGTCATTCCATTACGGGTTTAATGGGGCAAGATTTTACATCCTGTGGGCGGGTGCGCAGGTCATAAAATTGTGCGTGATTACGTCGGGCGAGCGTCCCAACATCATCGCGCACTTGCGTGATATTTCAGCCAGGGGGCACGTGCAAGAGTCAGCAGCGCAGCCGCCGACAATTAAGAGGCCTATTAAGGCCATTAATATATTAATTAAGAGAGATCTTTCGCTGCCCGGCCCGGGTGAATCGGCCAGGCGGCCTTTGCATTTTTGAGGAAACCTCATCCACGGGTGGGGTGAGCTTTCCAATATTAATTTAAAAAAATAAAAATGTTTCAACATAATTTTTATTATGTATATGTTCATGTGAGTGGGCCCTATGTGGGAACATGTTTTTCAGAATTTTCACATCTTCATTTTTGATTTTAAAATTCCTCAGCTCCCTAAGGCAGCTCTCGGCCTTCAGGGAGCTTTCATTGCGCACTCCCCCCACGCCTGCCTTTCACACTGGCTGGCTGTTAACTGACCAGCCAGCGTGAAATCACGGTTGGAGGCCGATCGCGGGTAGTGGACCCCTTCCCAGCCGCTCCCGGGCCCGCCCACCAGGCCCGCCCGACGACCCCGAAAATCCTGTCCGTTTTTAGCCTGTTCATCTGTTACTTCAAACTCTACTGTTCTGATGCTCTCCTGTCCGACCTCCCACTTTCTACCTTCTGTAAACTTGAGCTCATTCAACGCTCTGCCATATTCTAACGCGCACCAAGTCCTGTTTGCCGACCACTCCAATGCTCGCTGACCTACATTGGGCTCAATTTTAAAATTCTCAATCTGGGTTTCAAATCCCTCCATTCCCTTTCCGCCCTGCCTTTGTAACCACCTTCATCCCAACAACCCTCCAAAATCTCTGTATTCCTCCAGTTCTAAGCTCCTGTGCATCTCTGATTTTCACGGTTCCACCATTGATGGTCATACCTTCAGCTGCCTTGGCCCAACCCGCTAGAATTCCCTCCCTAAATCTCTCCACCTCTCTCTCATCCTTTGAGGAGCTCCTTGAAACCCCTATCTTTCACCAAGTTTTTGTTTATCTCAAATGTTCTCTGGCACTATTGCTGTGAAGTGCCTTGGTACATTTCACTACATTCAAGGCGCTATACAAATGCAAGTTGCTGTTATTATTGTTGTTAGGGACACCTTAGCATTCAAACAATAATAGGTTTGGTGCTATCACAGGACATTTCTTCAATGGGAAAACCCTTTTTGATCATTTGGTTTATATCTTGTTTGTTCACTGATTATTGCGAGAGTAAAAAATAATGTAGCATCAGTAGAAAGGACTTAAAGATAACTTGCCAATGTTATTAAGCATTGACTTAAAGATTTCTAATCACCAAAAGATTAATAAAATGCAAACTTTAATGTCACCAGAATGTTCTAACGTGCCCAAAGGGAACATTGTCAACCATCTGCATGCCAACCCTTTGCCCATTCTAACTTTATCTCAAGTTACCATACCAGCATCTATGTAAATCTGACTCTTCAAAATTTAGTGAAAAATGGCAACATGAGTGTAACTAATATTTACCTGAATGCAAATATCATTTTTGCACATGTACAGAGAGGAGAGCTGTGTTGTAAAAGTAGCATATCTGTTTTGTTGATTCACTTCAGAGAGACCATTTGACTTGACGTACAAGAGGGCATTGTGCAATTATACCTGCAAACAACTCTTTCAGTTATATTGTCAAAGACAAGTCGTATTGTGAGTCAGCCATATCTTGCCTCTGCTAGTGCAGATAATGCAAGATAATTGTAGCTGTGGAGTGATTTTAATTCAATCAGGTGGTTCTGGTCACATCATAAACTGTAAGAGTGCAGCTCAAGTGGCTTATGAAAGCCCAACAAAACCCCAGGCTTGAATAATGACCTTGTAGTTCCCTTCATTGAATGAGTTGTTTTATACAATGCTCAACAGCCCTTCCTCCACTGGGCTGTTTTTTCAAAGCTGTGCTAAACCTAAAGCCGTACTTTATATGGCTTCTCTGCAGAAAGGGAGTCAGAAACAAAGTGAATTCTTCCAGAGACCAAGGGCTGAATTTTACGTGCCCCCAGCGGGCGTGTTTCTCACAGAGAGGGGCACATAAAGTTGGGTGGGTGCCCATCCCATCACCTTCTCACCCACCCCTGAGCTCTCTCCCATAATACGGGAGGGGAGGCGGGCAAAATTGGCAGCCCACCCGCCATATTTAAATCAATGAGTAAGGGTCAATTAGGCTTGTTACCAAGCCATTTAACACTGTTAATATGTTGCCCACACCGTAAAACGTTTGGCGTGGACAGCAGGGTGGGAGCGGGAAGCCAGACTTTTTACCTTAGGTGCTTAAAGGGTGGGAAGGAAGGGGGTGGTTGCTCTTTGGGGCCTGTCCTTTGCCAATCTCAGGGCAGCCCCCCTTAGGCTGAACTCTCTCCTTCCTTCCTACCCATTCCCTCTCTTTAACCCACCCCTCCCCCCGACTGCCCCTCTCCCTAACTCACCCAAACCCTCCCAGCCCAAGAGCTCAGATTGACTTGGTTCGGAGATCCAAGGCCGTGGGGCCCTTTCTTCTACAGCAGTCCCAGAAGCAGCCACTGACACCTTCCTGACACTGCCAGCTGATTGACTGGCAGCTCCAGGGGGCAGGACTTCTGCCCCGGTGTTGCGTTGTAATGTTATGCTAAAAGCAAAACCCAGTAGCAACACTGAGAAAGAAAGACTGTCATTTATTGAGCACCTTTTGCAGCCAAAGGTGAAGAGGTGGTGGAATCGGATTCCACAGGAACTTTGTAAAGGCAAATGAACGGGTGCTTGAAGAGGAATAACTTACAGGGTTATGGGGAGGAAGCTGATGTGAGGGACTACATTGGACAGTTCTATCAAAGGGCTGACGCAGATGTGACTGGCTGAATGGCCTCCTTCAGTGCTACAGGATTCCATTCTATGATCCAACTTCAAGCAAGATCAGCACAAAGACTGGGCCTGTCCTCTCTTCAAGTGATGCATGCATATGCGTGAATGCACTGTGGAATGGAAATGTATGTACAGTCCCTATAGAACAGTCAAGAGCCATTCTACTGGTCAGTAAACAAGACTGCAGAAATCAGGTGGCCATGTTGTCACTCAAAGAGATACATCGGTGCTGTAAATTAGTCTCAAATGTCCCTCAGCTGAACTACTGATGTTGGCACAGATAGAAGGCAGAAAATACAAAAAAAAAGATAAAAAATAGCCCAGTTGTAGCAAAATTGATGCTTCTGGCACAAGGTCAGACAGGATCCCCCAAATACTTCTGGATGGAGACTAAACAATTAGCATTGAACCAGTGTTCAACACACCACGTATCTAATATAACACCAATGCCCTAAAGAGGTTATTCCTCATTAGGTTTATAGCCTAACAGGGATGCAAGATCTGACACGGTGATGTTGGACACCAATAAAGTACGGATTAAAAAGGCAGATGCCATGTAATTCAAAAGCTGTAAACAATAAATAGCAAATGCTCATATAAGAGACCACATACCAACTGCAGCATAAATGTAATGTTTGTTGGTGCAGGGTGTTTAGTAATCTGCCAGTTCTTAGCACAGTGAATCCTTAGCACAGCTGTTGTGCATTTAAAAATGTCTTCAATTAAAAGTTTCAGTCTGTAAAGGGTACCACTGCGACTCTCCAAACAGATGCTCTACTTTCTACTATGAATACCATTAAGCACTGCTTGTTACACCTTTCTAAGCTTCCTTGGGCATTTTAGAGGAATTAAGGCAGGATTTAATTAGACTGTTTAATCAATAGTAGGTTACATCTGTGAGGAGCATCAAATGGGGTTTGTACTGAAAGCAATAGGCCATCGCAAAAATAAATCCTCAAAGCAATAATATGGTCAAAAAGAAGATCCTTTTGTTGTCACAGTTAGTGTCAACTCTCACAGAACAATTAATTTTCACAAAGGAAAACACAGCTGGTAATAAAGTATCCAGGCCAAAAATCATCAGCTTCGATGATAGATTAGTATTCATTTGCATGCCGCAAGATTTAAGATTTTGAGGAGTGGAGGCAACTGAATATTCAGCAAAGGGCGGGTGCCTGATTTTATTTTTGTTTTATTGCCCTAATACTGTCACAATTACTCGATGTATAGCGTAGTGGAAGTGTAATCCTTAAAGAGCCATTACAGCCTATGTCATAAAAGATGTCTTGGAATCCTCTGAGAACTCATGCCATTCCAGACTGAATGACAGTACTCCTGACAGGAGTGCTAGTCTCTTTTTTCATATATTTTACAGTTTCATCTGTATTAGCTTGCAGAAACCATGACAACACATTCAAGTACTGAATTCTGAGACTCCCTTCATCTCAAATCCTCTATTCCCCTTAAACCCTAGACGAACAAAAAGATTAAACAAAATCCTTGCTTCTTTGCACTGAACGGGTTTATTTGTTTAGTGCTCACATAATGTACTGAAATTTAAAAAAAAAACACTTGCATTCATATAGAGGCTTTCACATCCTCAGGATGTCTCAAAATGCTTACAGCCAATGGCATGCTTTTGTACTGGAGTCATTGTTGTGAAGCAGTAAATACTACAAGTAAATAGTAATATTATAGAAAAGGATTTATTGAACAGCAGTGGGAAGAGTCCACTAGAAACAGGAATAGTCTTATTACTGTAATAAAAAGCAAAAGAAGACATGCGTTTACATAGTACCTTTCACAACCACCTCACCTCCCAAAGCACTTTACAGCCAATGAAGTACGTATGATTTGTATTCACTGTTGGAATGAAGGAAACACAGCAGCTAGTTTGCATGCAGCAAACTCCCTAAAACAGCAATGTGATATGACAGATAATCTGTTTCTTTGATGGATTGAGGGATAAATATTGGTCAGAACAACAGTAATAACACCCCTGCTCTTCTTAGAAATAATTTTTCTTTAATTCGTTCATGAAATCTGGGCATAGCTGACTAGGCCAGCCTTTATTGCCCATCCCTTATTGTCCCTGAGGTGGTGGTGAGCTGCCTTCTTGAACTGCTGCAGTTGATGTGGTGTAGGTACACCCACAGTGCTGTTAGGGAGGAAGTTCCGGGATTTTGACCCAGCGACAGTGATGGAACGGCGACATATTTCCAAGTCAGGATGGTGAGTGACTTGGAGGGGAATTTCCAGGTGATGGTTTGCCCAAGCATCTGCAGTCTTTGTACTTTTAGATGGTAGCAGTTCTGGGCTTGGAAGATGCTGCCTAAGAAGCCTTGATGAGTTCCTGCAATGCATCTTGTACACTGTACACTCTGCACACTGTTGCCTGTGTGTGTCAGTGGTGGAGGGAGTGGATGTTTGTAGATGGAGAGCCAATCAAGTGGGCTGCTTTGTCCTGGATGGTGTCGAGTGTTGTGGGAGCTGCATTCATCCAGACAAGTGGAGAGTGTTCCATCACACGCCTGACTTGTGCCTTGTAGATGGTGGACAGGCTTTGGGGAGTCAGGTAGTGAATTACTCACTGCAGGATTCCTAGGCTGTGACCGACTCTTGTAGCCACAGTATTTATATGGCTAGTCCAGTTCAGTTTCTGGTCAATGGTAACCCCCAGGATGTTGATAGTGGAGGATTCAGCGATGGTAATGCCATTTAATGTCAAGGGGTGATGGTTAGATTTTCTCTTGTTGGAGATGGTCATTGTCTGACACTTGTGTGGCATGAATGTTACTTGCCACTTGTCAGCCAAGCCTGGATATTGTCCAGGTCTTGCTGTATTTGGACATGGACTGCTTCAGTATCCCAGGCGGCATGGATGGTGCTGAATATTGTGCAATCATCAACAAATATCCCTACTTCAGAGCTTATGATGGAAGGAAGGTCATTGCCAAGGCAGCTGAAGGTGGTTGGGCCGAGGAAACTACCCCGAGGAACTCCTGCAGTGCTGTCCTGGGACTGAGGTGATTGATCTCCAACAACCACAACCATCTTCCTTTGTGCTCGGTATGACTCCAACCAGCGGAGAGTTGCCGCCCCCACCCCTGCCGCCAACCACCCCAACCGAATCCCATTGATTCCAGTTTTGTTTGGGCTCCTTGATGCCACACTCAGCCAAATGCTGCCTTGATATCAAGAACAGTCACCCTCCCCTCACCTCTGGAGTTCTGCTCTTTTCTCCATGTTTGAACCAAGGCTGTAATGAGGTCAGGAGCTGAGTGACCCTGGCGGAACCAAAACTGAGCATCAGTGAGCAGGTTATTGCTAAGCAGGTGCCGCTTGATAGCACTGTTGTTGACCCCTTCCATCACTTTACTGATGATCGAGAGTAGACTGATGGGTGTTAATTGGCCGGGTTGGATTTGTCCTGGGCAATTTTCCACATAGCTGAGTAGACACCAGTGTTCTAGCTGTACTGGAATAACTTGGCAAGGGCCGCGACATGTTCTGGAGCATGAGTCTTCAGCACTATTGCCGGAATACTTAAAGGGCCGGTAGCCTTTGTAATATCCAGGGCTTTCAACCATTTCTTGATGTCGCGTGGAGTGAATCGTATTGGCTAAAGACTGGCATTGTGATGCTGGGAACCTCCGGAGAGGCGGAGATGGATCATCTACTCAGCACTTCTGGCTGAAGATTGTTGCAAATGCTTCAGCCTTATCTTTTGCACTGATGTGTTGGCACCCCCATCATTCAGGATGGGAATATCTGTGGAGCCTCCTCCTCCAGTGAGTTTGTGTAATTGTCCATCACCATTCATGACTGGATGTGGCAGGGCTGCAGAGCGTGGATCTGATCCAGTGGGATTGCTTAGCTCTGTCTATTACTTGCTGTTTATGCTGTTTGGCGCACAAGTAGTCCTGTGTTGTAGCTTCACCAGGTTGACACCTCATTTTTAGGTATGCCTGGTGCTGCTCCTGGCATGCCCTCCTGTACTCTTCATTGAACCAGGATTGTTCCCCTGGTTTGGTGGTAATGGTAGAGTGGGGGATATGCTGGGCCATAAGGTTACAGATTGTGGTTGAGTACAATTCCGCTGCTCCTGATGGTGCACTGTATCTTATGGTTGCCCAATCTTGAGTTGCTAGATCTGTTCAAAATCTATCTCATTTAGCACAATGGTAGTGCCACACAACACGATGGAGGGTATCCTCAATGGGAAGACAATGAGCTGCTATATCAAATTGTTAAATTACGTAAAAATACTATTTCTTCACAACAAAAATAGTCATAGCACTTACCCCTGTGCTCAGCTGGTTATTTTCTCCCCTGTAAATTCCTTTTCTATGAAAGCAGCAACTAAACTATAAACTTCAGTCGATAAACACTGCAACTCTATTCTTCTAAATCACCACACACTCCTAGAGGTGACAGATGGAATTATCTATGCACTTACAGCTGGCGTCTCTCTGTTACCTTCCATTTCCAGTTTTTTGATTTGTGCAAACTGCTCATTGGAGGCAAATAGAATACAGACTTCTGAGTACAGCTTGTGCCCACAAGGTGCCATTCTGAACATGAGCATTAGGCTGCAGGCAAGGCTCCCATTTCATGGTCTCAGTGAGGCAGAACTTCATTCTCTTTACAGAGATAAATCAAGACAACTTGCTCCCAGGCCTTTTCTAACCATGTGTTTTGAAACATAAAGCATGGGACCAACAATTGAGAACCATCAGAAGGTGTAAGAAGCTTATTTTTTAAATGAACAGTTGCGTGGCAATTAGATAAATATAGTTTTCCTTAAGAAGTACTTACATACAGGCTCCTTCAATGTTATAACAATTATAATGATTCTACCATTCTATGAGGGACCTCCTTAAAGCATAGAGGATCTGCAATGCACCCTCCATAAACTGCGACTTGTTCACAACTCTGATGTACACAACAAGTTTCCTTTACCCACCACACAGATTTTCACCAACTTGCATTGGCTCTGTGTTCTCCCACTGTATTAGTGCTCAAGTTCTCAGTGTCATTTAAATCTCTCCATAACCTTGCCCCGCCCAATCTCTGTCACTTCCCCCAGTCCTGTACACCATTCTTGAAAATTCTGTTCTCCAGTTCCAGCATCATTCATTCTCCACCAACCCCCTCCCCCCACCAACTGCCCCAGACCCCTCTCATCTCCTCATCAATGGCAGGGCTTCCAGCCTCCAGGGCCAAATTTCTTTCCTAAAGCTCTTTGCCTTGTCTATGCCAAAGTCTACTTTAAAGCCCATCTCTGCACTAGTAACTTTGCCTTACTGACTCAACATCCATTTTCCAGACGCTTGTTCTATCAAGAGCCTTGGGACGCTTTTACATTAAAGACACAATGTGATAGTTCAAAACTTGAAGGTGTTTAACAACAACTTTTAGTTATATTCTGACTTTAACATAGCAGAACATCCAAAGCTGCTTCACAGGAGCATCATCAGACCAAAACTGACACTGATTTATGCGAGGGAATATTAGCACAGTTGAACAAAAGCTCGGTCAAAGAAGTAAGTTTTGAGGGGAGGCTTAAAGGGGGGCTGGAGAGGTAGAGAGGCAGAGACTTTTCAGGAGGGAATTTCAAAGCTTAGGCCAAGGCCACCACTGGAGAGGGTTAAGGAAATCAGGGATGCATAGGAGGCTGGAATTGGAGGAGCACAGAGATCATGGAGGACTGTGGGGTTGGAGGAGATTACAGAGATCGGGAGAGGTGAGGCCATCGGGGGAATTTGAACATAAGGATTAATTGCGGTTCTAATGTCCACAGAGGAGTTGATTAAGGGAGAACATTATTAAGGTGTTTAAAGTACTAAATAACACAGATAAATCTATCCAAAGATATTACTTCAAAACAAGGCAAGAAATTGAAACTTAAATTAAAAACAGATATTACATTTTCACTCAATGTATGATCAATATTTCGAACATCTACTAGGCAGAGTGACAAAGACAAAGCATTACAGATATTTAAAATGTAATTTACTGTTATAATGAGAGCGTGAGTGGACTAGAGGGATGAATTTCATTGGGCTGAAGAGCTTTCTGCCATCCATCACTTTTTCTGCTGTTCTTAAATGTTCTAAAATTATGTTTATCAAAGTGACATCCCAAATCACTGGAGCAAAACAAGTATATCTGAAAATCACCAGATTATAGCTTTTAACTTACTCCCTTGTACCTGCCATGTAGGCATTTTTAGTTACTGCTTTTTGTCTGAATGTCAGCATATTTTTCAGAGCCTGAGTCTTGTCTTGAACAACGTGAATGGACTAACTTTTGAAGAAGTCAGAATGAGTAACAATGCCCACTTGCACCTCGGTTTTCTGTCGGTGGCAGGGAAGCCGGCCTGAAGTGAAACGAAGAAGCACCTTTCTCAGCCAAAGGGTAGTGGAAATGCATAATTCTCTCTCCCAAAAGGCAGTGAATTTTGGGGCTCAAATGAAATTATCAAAACTGAGAGCGACAGGTTTTTGTTGGTAAGAGTACAAAAAGGAATGGAGAAATGGCAGGTAAAAGAAGTTGAGGTACACATCAGCCACAATCTAATTGAATGGTGGAGCAGGTTTAAGGGCTGCTCCTGTTCCTAATATCTTGAAGATTTGAGGAAGTTCTCTTCTCTTCTCACCTAGAGGGAAACAGAATAGCACTGCAGAAGCGAAGTGATCAACAAGTGCCTGCTGCAGAGTAAGCAATGATGTTCCCAGGTGTGCACCAGGACAAGGTGACTGCCAGGAAGCTGGGTGGTTGGAAAGCTCAACTGCAAAGTTTGCTTAAACAGAAGGAAATGGACCAGGTTCATTTATAGATGTCTTCATAGATGGTTGACTCTTAAAATGCCCTCCAAACAAAGGCAATTAGGGATGGGCAATAAATGCTGGCCTCGCCAGTGACCCTCACATCCCATGAACGAATAAAAAGGAAAACATGTAGCACAGGAGGAAACTCTTTGGCCCAACATTTCTGTGCTGACTGTTCGATAAAGCTGACCAATTAATCCCACTCGGTTGCTCCCTTCCCATAGCCCTGCAAATTTCTCCTTTTCAAGCATGTATCCAAGTTCCTCCAGAAAAGGGCCTGTCAGGCAGCAGATTTCAGGTCATAACAAATCACTGTGCAAAACAAATTCTCCTCAATTTTTTTGCCAGGTATCTTAAACCTTTGTCCTCTGGTTACCAACCTCCTGCCAGTAGAAATAGTTTCTCCCGATCTACTTTAGGAAAACCTTTCATAATTTTGAACACCTCTATTCAATTTCTCCTTAATCTTCTCTGTTGTAAGGAGAACAATCCCAGCTTCTCTTGCATCCCCAGATAACTGAAGTTGGAGAACCTGTCGTTGCAAACCAATGGGCAGCAGATCTCCCACAGCTTAATGCATTCTGCACACAACACTAAAGTCAGTTCTGTGGGAGGTGGACAAGATATGTGAAACTGTACCAAGGGCATGTAATGTAAACTGCTGGGAATGATGCAGAATGTGCAGTGCAGTGACAGAACCTCTTAGGTTTCTGACAAAAACGTAAAAGTCTTGATTAATTGCTTACTGGCAGTGCTGCTCCTGCCATAATCTTGCAGTTGAATAGCTCAGTCATGTCTCACTGATGTTATAGAGCAGAGGTTGATAAATCATTTGGTGCAGAGCCTGCCTTTCAGAGATTCACATTCCATGTGTGCCCAGTTGCTTCTTTCTAAGCAACAGTGTTGATGTTACGCCTAAACTCAACTATTCTGGTGTGAAAATCACATCACCCCACCCCCCATAACCCAAGAAATCACCTGCTTTTGTTTTTATTTATATATCACTTTACTTATCCACTATTTTGTGATTAATATGACTTATATTCATTTAAATGAAATACTATGGGAGGGGGAGGTCAGACCTGTGGCATTCTTCGTATCTGGTCCAAGGCTGCATCTGTCCTAGGCAAGTGGCTCCTGTAGTACTCCTTGTAGGCCATCCCTCAACCCCACCAGAACCCCAAGCTTCCTCGAGCTCCAATCTTCAGCCTGCTCCTGCCCATTATCCCAAAAACCCTCTTGGTCTCCATCTTTGCCCCTCACCCACCCACAGCTCTTGATTGCTTTTTCTTTATTCTCTCATGCAGGCATCACCAGCAAGGCCAGCATTTGTTGCCCATCCCTAATTACCCTTGAACTGAGTGGCTTGCTAGGCCATTCAAGAGGCCAGTTGAGAATCAACCACATTGCTGTGGATATGGAGTCACATTTAGGTCAGACGAGGTAAGGATGGCAGATTTCCTTCCCTAAAGGGACACCAGTGAACCAGATGGGTTTTTACAACAATCGATGATAGTTTCACGTCCACCATTGCTGAGACCAGCTATATATCCCAGATTTATTCATTGATTTTAAATTCCACCAGCTGCCATGGTGGGATTTGAATCCATGTCCCCAGGGCCTCTGGATTACTACAGTGACATTACCACAATGCCACCATCAGAGGACTCTCCCCACAAGTGCCCAGCTGAGCCTCCTGGTGTTAGCCTTTCCTCCAACTCGTTGGCCAAGCTGTTCATTTGGGAGGCTGTTGTGCAAGTGGTGACCCTACAATAACTAATGAAGGTCTCCCTGTTAGTAATAGGGCCATGCTTTTTATGTCGAACAATGCACAGCAACTTTCAAAACGGTGCTCAAATGGACCCAAACTAAAGACTGCACCCATGATATTTCTGGTAGTGTATGTGAACAGCATACCGGGTCCCCAGCTGTCTCCTCCCTGGAAACAATACCAATGTGCATCATGGGGAGGAAAATTGACCCCGTAATCTCCAGATATTCCTAGGCTTAACTGAACACCACAATTGCCACGGGTCCAGTTTTGTTTCAAAGTAGTACCATTTGTCTCATTCTCTCCAATTCTGTCTACATTTCCTTGTGGTAACTTGGTCACACTTGTCTTTCCTTCTGCTGGTGATTTAACTGCTCTATTGAGATGGTACCATAAGAAAGAAATGTCACTTTTAATGGCATCCACTAGGTCATTGATGAAGATAAAAAACAGAGTGAGACCAAGCATGCTTTGCTGGTGCACTCACTGTCAGACATTATTCTGTGTTAGAATTACATAAGCTCAATCACATAAACTCCAAGTATGAAGGGATCTCTGCCACCTTAATGAAACACTATGTTTGAGACAGTCGTCTGAAATTCTGAGATGTCCCTAAGGGTTTAATTAAGATACAAAACTCCAGTGGCAAATATGCTATAAAACTATGGAAGGATTGACATTATGAGATAGTTGATAGACAAATAGACCATGGCCCTTTTCCTTGGAGTCTTGCATCCTAACTTTAAATTCATCTCTATTCAAACAGCCTGAAGTGAATAAGCATCAACTTGCAAAACTGTGTTTAAGTCAAACATCAATCGATCAAGGAACAAATAGACTGAATCTACATTAACTAGAATTTACAGTGGCAGGCTATGAGACAGCTTGGGGAAAACAGATATTTCACTCAGCTGCTGCAATAATTCCTTCAGAACTGGCATCATGACACGTTGGATGGAGTAAACTTTGTAGTACTGTTTCAGGGCAGAGATTTGAATTTCAGACCATACCTTCAGCTACAATGGAATCGAGCTCAATTTCTTTCTCTTAACCAACAAAACCAAATCGTTAACTCTTGCTTTAGGTTTTTTGCTATTCACTGTGAAATGTTTTTATTTTGCTTCTAGCTATTTGAATTTGAATCTGAACCCAATAACAAATGAACAATGCAGAGCTGAAGGTTGTCATTCTGTTAAAATACTAAATAAAGGGTATTGGCGGGTTTAGTTTTATAATTTCAGTTCTGTTGTACAGCAACTTTTATTAGGAAGTTGAGCTCAATTACCAAGACAGCACAGCGTCTAGTGAGTAAGACAACAAATTGCATTTATATAGCACCTCACCGAGGGGCTGGGAAAGGTATAGACCCCTCGGGCTGTATGACTCACAATAAATGTATGTAGTGAGTACTAAAAGTATCACAAATTGTATTGAAGCACCTCAGAGTGCAACATGATGTATGTTGATAACTCCAATATCATTGCACTGAGTGACTGTCTGTAATGACCATATTGAAATGACTGTAATATTCATTGATTGTATTGAAGCACCTCGTGATCCATGTGTAAAAGTTGAATAGGATTGCGCTTTTTGTGATGGCTATTTAGAAATGTTTTGTAATGTTCTTTCAGATATTTTATGAATAAAGTATATTTTTCCAAAAGTAAAATGCCCAAGGTGCTTCATGGGGATGTTATCTGGCAAAGTTTGACACTGTGCCACTTTTACAATTGAGATTTGGATCACCATCTGCTGCGGTCACGTGATTAAATTGACAACAGCAAATAAGCAACAGTGGAGTTTGCATGACCCCCCCGCACCATGTTGAAGGCAACTGATTGAGAGATATTGACCTTCAGCCTTATCCTCCAGTGGTTTTTGAAGCTTACTTTCCAATTGGCAGCAAGTACAAACCATATCCATTACTGCTCGATTCAAACTTTGCTTCTGACATAAATAGTTCCTGAAAGCAGGAATGGCAATCAAACTGACAGAAAAATGGGCCAAGTCTACAGCAAATTGCTGTTACTTGCAGCTGGAAACGGAAGAAAATAGTCATTTTTCTCTGTGACTAAAACCTGAGGAAATTTGCTGCAAAACCACTGGAACTCTGCTCTTGCACTCTCTGGCGTACCATTTGTCATCGTCTTGGATCCCCTTGGCTGAAAATATGAGGTCCTTCAAATATATCCCTGCCTCACCTCCAGCACCAGTGTGGTGGAAAGGCTTCACCTCAGACATGACATCCCAAAGTGTCCACATCCAATTAAGTATGGTAAAAGTTAGTCACTTTAAAGTGGCAGCCAATTTATACAAGGTCATGGGTACAGCAATGGGAGTGAGGACCAGTATTTGGAGGTTTTAACTGAGAACTAAATGTTGGCCAGGGTCCTTGTTAAACAGTGCCATGGGATCTTTGACATCCAGCACAGATGGAACCTTGATTTAACATCCTATCCAAGAAGACTGCACTTCCAACAGTGCAGCACTTCCTTGCACTGCACTGGTAGACCCAGCTTGGATTCTCAAGTCCCTGGAGTGTGGCTTAAACCTACAACCTTGTGACTGAGATGAGAAGTGCTACCACTGACAATTTGAATACAATGAGTCGTGACCTACCCCTGGAGTTTTTTTCCGTACTCAGCAGTGTCACCAGGGAGAGGTAGTGGCTGCTGCCAGTACTACAACCTCAGAGGACTCAGATCAAGGACTCAGGCACAGGTGAAAATGGCAGGGTGGTGTCACTGCGGGGGAGGGGAGGCTCGGTAGCAAGGGAACTGGGTGGACCTCAGGGGTCCCCACCCTTCCCAATGCCAGTTCCCTCGATCAGGTGACTGAGTGGCCTTGAAAGAGGCACCTCCACCCCGGGTGCCCGCAAGCAAACATGGCAGGGTTTGCTTGTCATGGTCCCCCATGACGAGTGCCCTGCCTGCCACTGAGTAGATACCAACGGCTGCAGGAAGAAGCTCTTAAGAGGATAGTAATTGCCCACTTAAGGGCCTCAGCTGGCGGCAGAACAGGATGGCCATCCACGGACATCCCTGCCACGAACTTAAACGGGGATGAGGCAGAAAGGTGGCGGGGAGGACACAAGGTTCCACCCGGAATCTGCTCGTATCTACTCTGTCCCGTCCTTTCATCATTTTAAACACTTCTATGATATCACTCCATAATCTGCCGAATGCAATGAAAAAAATGACCTATTTCTGCAAGTCTTTCAGCTCTGAAAACAGATTTGTCACTCTTTTTCTTTTCCTAAATCACATTAGTTTATCCCTGGGCAGGCAAGTTTCAAGTACAACTTCTTGCTAAACTAATTAGACAACAGAATGATATATTTTTAAGCTGCTCTCAATCTAGGGGATGGAAGACACTACATTCATTGCAAAACTGTATTTCATTAATTAAGCACCACAATAGGCTGTCCCACTTCACAGTGCTGTGCCCCATCTTCATCAAGCTCAAGGTTGTATTTAGCAAGTACTGAATAAACCCCTTAGTGACTGAATTCATTTCAGACCTTGGGCTTATTTTAATAACCCTTTGAGAGACACGGTGGCCAGGATATTTCAATGGCGGGGTTTCCCTTCCCGCAGTCCAAAGAGTCAGCGGGGAACACATCCCCGCAAGCACTGCCTGCCCCCGCAGCCATTTCACGCTCGAATGAGTATCAATTGGCTGCAGGCAAGACTTCCGCCCCTCACTCGGGAGGAAGTCCCGCCTTCAGGTGCTGCTGGCCAATCTGATTGGCCGGCAGCTCTCAAGTCCCTGCAGCAACAGGAGTTGCAGTGGACAGAAGAGGAAGTGTGTGAAGATGGCAGAGCATAAGTCCTGGGACTGGAGGGAAAGTTTAGTTTTTGGGGTCCCAGGGCAGGGAGGGTAGGGGTGGCCTATTTGGGGGGTGGGGGGAAATAGGAGGGCATGGAAAGTGGGCGATTGGGGTGTTGGGGGTGGGGGGGGCCTAGTGACCATTGGACCTTAAGGGGGTGGGGGGTGCCCGAAGTTAAAAGGGGGCTTTTGATGGAGGTGCCACACCCCCATTCCTTGCTGAGGCCTAAGCTTGGTCATTTTTGAGCTTCCCCTGCACCCAGGAAATCCTCCCACCAGCCGAGAAATTGAGGCTGGGAGGGAAACAGCCCAATAATTGATCACTTAAGGGCCTCAACTGAGGCAAGGGAGAGCATTCCGTCCAAGGCCTTGCCCGCCCCAGCGTAAAATCGCTGCAAGGTTGGGGCGGCTGGAAACTGAGCAGGAAGCCTGTTCCTTCAATTTCACGCACCCCCCTGCCTAAAAATCCACCGGTGGGGAGAGCATGAAATTCAGGCCACTGTGTTTTATAATACACACAGATGTTATGCAAACCTACACTGAAGGTACTCCATACAATGCCAAACACTGAATATTATATCCATTTGAGGATGGGCCAGGAAAGATGTGGATACTTGCTCCACATGTGGAACATAAGGAAAAACTCAAACTGTGACTGTGACCATCCAAGTCAGAGCATTGCCCACAGACTGAACTCCTGTCCTGAGAGATCCATTCCTCGTGGCATTACAACCATTAACACAACGTCAACTGAGCCGTTGAATGGATAGTTATCCTCGACATCGGACTATAACTGCTTCCTCAGCCGTATGGAGAGAAAAAAAAATCACATTATTATTCAGAGGCAATAAAATAATCAACTGTGGCACCGGGTCTGGAAACAAAGCATTTGCTTATTGTCTGCTCAATGGGAATAAACTGCTGCAAACAATTAAAATGAATTTCCTTCAAACTCATTCTTCCCCAAGATTTCAAAACCTCTTACTTCCCTCAATCCTCCTCTTCCTCTGACAACTTAGATACATTTAAAACCCTTGCTTGCAGTTCCTGCTTATTGTTTTGTCGCCTCTTCTCACTTGGTCCTTTCAACCTTGCTGTTAGCCTGTCATGTGTGCCTTTATCGTGGCTTCCAATTAGATTAAAAAAGGTTCAAGTTCCCTGAAAAAATAATGTAGCAGAGTACATGCATGACCAGAATTCACATTGGAAAAACTGACATTCAACAGTATCTGCTACAAGCAAAAGATAGCACACAGATTTAAGTCAATGTGTAATAGGTGCGCGCACACATATATTCATACAGTAAAACAAGTACTAAAGATTTTGTGCAGATGAGAATAAAACAAGGATAGTCTGAAACTCCTGCAAAGTTCAAACAACGTTCATTTTTCAGGAATTTTGAATTAATACTGCACAGCTTAACAACAATAACTTGCATTTATATGGTGCCTTTAACATAATAAAACATCCCAAGGTGCTTCAATGGGGGGCAGGCAGGAATGTGGAGTTGAGGCCACACTCAGATCAGCCATGATCTTAGTGAATGGTACAGCAGGCTCGAGGGGCTGAATAGCCTACTCCTGTTCCTAATTCTTGTGTCAACAGATTGTTACATGTGGGAATTTAGGCAATTGTTCAAATAGCTATACTTGTGATGTCAGATAACTAGAAACTACAAAAATTATATTAAAACAGAATTGTCCATGGATTGCAATAATACATGAACATTGCCACCATACAGAGTGAACAAAGCTGATTTCTGTCAACACTTGTATCTTTGACCCCCCACGTGTCTCCACTTTTTGCTCCATTTCAATTTATTTCACAAAAAAACGGCCCTATTGGATTCAAATGATTTTTCAGTAATGAAAAACAACTTGATGGAGTGAAAGTGTACTGTAAGTGGGAATGCTTCTAAAGCAGTCAAAGATAATGAATGTGTTGGGGTGCCAAACTCAAGGTAAGTTACTTGAGAAGGTTAAAATTAATCAAATCTGTCAATAATGTTAAATCGTACTACACTGTAAAGGTCATTCTATATGTAAACTTCTTTTGTGATTTTCTTTTATTCATGTGGCACAGAACTGCTTATGCAACCAGCCCTGCTACATGCAATTTGAACCTGTTTTGACAGCATCCTCAATCAACCTCTATTCATCAAAACTTGAGGATGCTCGGCTAACCAATCAATGTTCAGAACCTAAATATGACTGGAAGTGGAGAACAGTATCATTCAAAGAAGAGCAGTTGATTTCTCCACGGTGTCCTGGGGAATATTTATCCCTCAACCAACATCACTAAAACAGATTATCTGGTCATTATCACATTGCTGGCTGTGGGACCTTGCTGTGCACAAATTGGTTACTGTGTTTCCTACAATGCAACAGTGATTTTAGTTGAAATGTACTTAATTGGCTGCAAAACACATGAAGAGGTGAAAGTCACAATATAAAAACAAGTTTTCCTTTCTTTAAATGTGTCAACCCTTGAGGAATAACGCTTGATTATAAAATAAGGCAAGACATGAAAGGCCTTAAAATTATAAGGCAAAGGACAGTATCAAAGTGAAAGGTGCAAAAAGTGAGCTGTAAAGTTTGTGATAATCCACGTTTATTATATGAGTAAACTAAACTCAGATGCTGCTGTTCAGAAGAGCCTTTTGGTGAAGTATGTGGCACAGGCATAATGGGTCAGGCCTGAAAAATGTTTTATTTTACATTGTTACCATAGCAACTCGCATCTTTAACCACAGATACTTTGCAGCCAACAACAGAAGCACAAAAAATGACTGTGTTGGGAAACATGATTTTACCAGTTGACTTCGACATCAAATTCCTCCGTGGTTCTTGATCAAGCCGCAGCTTCTTCCTTATTACTTAGAAATTTCATTTGCTGTGTTGTCTCAAATTTCCCCTCGATTTCCACTTAATAATCTAGCGGTCAATTAGCACAGCAAACTACCCTGCATAATGTGATGTGCGTATCACATATAGCATGGGGCACTTCATCAAAGAAATTGTGTTGAGAGGGTTTAATGTGTGGACCTAGATAATATGCCTTTTTACTGATCTCTTCAATATGATTTGATCAAATGCCAGACAGTTAATTATAAAGCAGCGTTCCAATTGGACGGATAGCAGGCATTAATACTCAGTGGTGTCATGTATTTTTTTGGGGGTATAATTTAATTATCAAAGCAGTCTGCATGTATTCTTCTAGGGACTTTCAAAATCCACCACCAGTTAGTAACTGGAGTGCAGCAATACAAATATTCCATTGCCTCTTGATTTACCCACTCAACACTAAAAGATTTCCTTACACCACATCTGAAGAGGAATATCACACACACCTTTCAATTATTAATCTCAGTAAAACATTTTTCTGTAAAACAAATATCCTTCAACATAAAACTCAAAAGCATCTGTACAGCAAATATAGGATTCAGCTGCCGGCCAAACCAATATAAGACAGTCACTAATAAACCCAACAGGGAATGCAGGAGAAACTTCTTCACCCAGAGAGAAGCCTGAACACTACTCCAAGTAATATTTGAGGTGAATAGAATGGGAGCATTTAGGGAAAAAGCACATGAAGGAGAAAGGAAGAGAAGACTATGCTGATTAGGTCAGATGAAGAAGGTTTTGTTGGAGCGATTGTAGGGGGGGTGGGGGGAGATTATGTGGGTCATAAACACCAGCCTGGACCAATGGGGCTGAATGGCCTGTTTCTCCTTCTGCACATTCTACCTAAATCTATGCAAGATTTTGATCCAAGCTTATTACACGTGGCTTTCGTTATGCTCCATGGAAAATTCTCTTTGGCAAACACTCACAGACCAGGACCCTACAAATCCAAAAGGTGTCCAAATGTGGGAAGCAATCGGAGACAGAGAGGCTGCAGGAAAAAAAAAATGAAACCTTCTTACTCAGGCCGGAAATAGCACCTCTCGCCTCTCTACAGGTCGGCTGGTGGCTGTTCCTGCACCCACGCAGACTTCCAGGCCTTCCAGGAGTGCTGGCCCCCTCTGGCTGGCTGCTGGGTGCCCACCTCAATAAGGCCTTTAATAAGCCTGATGGGCCCTACCTGCCCTGATCCCACCTCCTCAAAAATGGCCTGGAGGTGGAAAGGACTCAGGGAATCAGCACGCCAGTTGTTACATGTGACTAATTTTCAGCCTTGCCCACCTCTAATCCCAGCCCCAATAGGGGGATGTAAACCCAACCCAGTGTTTCCATAATGGAATCATTAAGTGTTAAATGGCACTGATCCCAGAAATATCCAAAATGAAGCTAAACTTACACTTAAAATCAATGCAATGACACCAATTACTCTTGGAACATTAATGTTATGGCATTTCCTAATGATGACAGAGATATACTGATAGCAGAGAAAAGAGAACCTGTTTTTATATACGGTGTCTCATGATTCCTGGATAACCCATAGTGCTTTACAACCAATGAAGTACTTTTGAAGCCTAGTTACTGTTGTAATGTAGGAAATGCGGTAGCCAATTTGTGCACAACAAGCTCCCACAAAAAGTAAAGAGTTAAGAAAAAAATCAGATCATCCATTTTGGGTGGTTAATTGAGGGATAAAACGTTGGCCGAGGACATTAGGAAAATGCCCCTGTTCGTAATCGCAAAGTGCAAACGGCTTATAGCTTTTCAGTGAAATCAAGACTCTCAAATGCCAGACTTGGAATGGATATAAAGTGCTTTCAATAGATTTTTTGAAGTGTTTCTCTTCAGAGTGTCTTTGTTAAAATAACACAGATGGCACAGACTAACCCAGATTTTGTACTGCAGTCTCCAGACCAGGACTCTAACCCACAACCTTCAGACTCAGCGTGAGGCTGCCCACTGACCCACGGTTGACACATTTGGAGAGAAAATCTCATTGCTATCATCAGTCCGATCATAAATCATTACAATTCACTGCAACGCGCACACACAACCAGTGTATAAGACACTGATTCAAGCTGAGGACGTAGAAGACATTATGATGTCATTGACCTCCCTTGATGTGAATTAGTGATAGACTTTTTTTTTAACATGATACATCTGTGCTGGGATTTTTCCCATCGAAAGTCAATGAACGTTTTGCTGGGAAAATCGCCAAATTTTCCATCCCGCTGCCCATGGGTCCCGCCGTATGCAGGGCCATAAAATCCCAGGGCTACTCTCATTGAAAATGGCTTGGGGTCACGGTCACGGAGGCGAACCAGCACAGAAGCAGGTGGCACCAAATTGCACATCTGTCTCTTCCAATCCCGACCCTGAACCATTTAAAAATCCCGGCCGAGGTGTCGCATTTAATTGTCATTGTTTTTGCCAGTTGAACGCATTGACATCCTCAAAACATTTTGACTGTTGTTATTTAGAGCACTGAAGGCAAGCCATTGGTTTAAAAATCTTCTGGATGCCCATACAAAGCCTCATAAGAATAAAACTTGGTTCACTTTTGTCTGAGTTACTACAACAACTTGCATTTAGACAGGACCTTTAAGGTTGCAAGATGCCCCAAGGCACTTCATTGGAGTGCAATCAGACAAAAATGGACAGCGAGTCAAAGAAGGAGCTATTAGAACAGGTGACTATAAGCTTGGTCAACTTGGTTTTATGGAAGGTCTCAAACGAGGAGCGGACGGGGTAAGATATTGATGGAGAGAATTCCAGAGCCTCGGGCCCATAAGATATTGATGGAGAGAATTCCAGAGCCTCGGGCCCAGGTAGCTGAAAACTTGGACCGTACTGCTGGGGTGAAAGAAGTGGGGGACAGGCAAGGGTCCACAGTTGGTGGAATGCAGAGTTCTTGGAGGGCTGTAGGAGGTTACAGAGATAGAAAGCGCTGTGGTCATGGAGAGACTCACCGTGAGTATGAGAATCTTAAAATCATGGCGCTGTTGGGCGGAGAGCAAATGTAGAACAACAAAGACATTGGGTGATGGGTAAAAGAAACATAGAAACTAGGAGCAGGAGTAGGCCATTCGGCCCTTCAAGCCTGCTCCGCCATTCATTATGATCATGGCTGATCATCCAACTCAATAGCTCTGCTCCCGCTTTCTCCCCATGCCCTTTGATCCCTTTCGCCCCAAGAGCTATATCTAACTCCATCTTGAAAGCATACAATGTTTTGGTCTCAACTACTTTCTGTGCTAACTAATTCCACAGGCTCACCTCTCCCTGGGTGAAGAAATTTCTCCTCAACTCAGTCCTAAATGGTCTACCCCATATCCTCAGACTGTGACCCCTGGTCCTGGACTCCCCCACCATCAGGAACATCCTTCCTGCATCTACCCTGTCTAATCCTGTTAGAATTTTATAGGTTTCTATGAGATTCCCCCTCATTCTTCTCAACTCCAGCGAATATAATCCTAATCGACTCAATCTCTCCTCATATGTCAGTCCCACCATCCCAAGAATCAGTCGGGTAAACCTTTGCTGTATTCCCTCTATAGCAACTACATCTTTCCTCAGATAAGGAGACCAAAACTGCACACAATATGCCAGGTGTGGTCTCACCAAGGCCCTGTACAATTGCAGCAAGACATCCCTGTTCCTGTACTTGAATCCTCTGGCTATGAAGGCCAACATATCATTTGCCTTCTTTACCACCTGCTGCACCTGCATGCTTACCTTCAGCAACTGGTGTATAAGGACACCCAGGTCTCATTGTACATTCCCCTCTCTCAATTTATAGCCATTCAGATAATAATCTGCCTTCCTGTTTTTGCTACCAAAATGGATAACCTCACATTTATCCACATTATACTGCATCTGCTATGCATTTGCCCACCTACTCACACCCTGAAGCATCTCTGCATCTTCCTCACAGCTCACCCTCCCACCCAGCTTTGTGTCATCTGCAAATTTGGAGACATTACATTTAATTCTCATCTAAATCATTAATATATATTGTGAATAACTGGGGTCCCAGCACCGATCCCTGCGATACCCCACTAGTCACCACCTACCATTCGGAAGAGGCTTGGTATGCATTAGGATATTGGCAGCAAAATTTTGGATGGAGTAATTTTATGGAGAGTGCAGGGACGCCAACCAGAAGTACAAAGGAATAGCCAAATCTAGAGGTAACACTGTTAAAGTAACATGAAAAGAACACTTAACATAATTAAAAGTGCAGGTAAATAGCATAAATTTAAAAGAAAGACTAATGCTTTTTGATGAGTTGTATTTTGTCAGGAGGCATTGATGAAATTATTCATGTTCAGCTTTAAACAAAGGTCTTGAGTGAATATCATCAGAACAAACTGTCATCTGAACAAAGAACACCATATCGTGTTGTGAAACCAGGTGCATTTAATTTTGTTACTTCTTCGTGTTATAAATTCAATACGAGCAATAAGATCAAGGGTCATCGCTTCAAAAGGGGGAAGAAACACAACATGTGCATAATTGTACAGTAAGGTAATTGATGCTAGTAAATCAATTAGAACCAGGCCCTTCATTAGGAAAGCTGTAATCTTCAGCAATTATACTATTTATCACACACGACTGCAGGAGGTAATAAGGCTGAGGTCAGATATTTTGGATGGGTTTTGTTCCCACATTGGTTGAAACGTTCTTCTGTAGTAATCATTTTGTCATGAATGTCCCAGTGGAACCATGTGCAATGATGGTGTAAAACAAGAGCAGCAATTCACTGTAACTATTCACGGCCAAACTCTATGTGTGAGTGGCAATTCCTACGTCCGTGAAAGTAGTCAACGCAGGTGAAACTGCGGCCATGAAAACAGTTTCAAACAGTCGCTATGTTACTCTACAATCAGAGCTTTTCAAGATCCTTCTCTAATCATCTGAGTCACGCAAACAACAACCAAATGTTGGCAACCCTTCAACTACATTGGACTAACCAATCAAAGGGAAAAGTATGAGGATATGAAAATATCAGCACTGAGGAATGTTACTCAGTACTTGCCCACATCACACCAGTGACCACAATGTAGAAGTACTGCTTTGGTTGTAATGTGCTTTGGCACATCCTGGGGTCATGAAAGGCACTGTATAAATGCAAGTCGCTCTTCCTTATTTCTTCCCCATCCTGACACAACTGCTCTAACAAGTATCTGCTGCTTTCTTCCATTCAGCCAATTACTTACCATTTCCAAGATTGACCAAGGAATCCCATAAGATTTGAGGTTCTTTCATAGCTCTTCACACTGAATTTTTTTGGAATTTAAAGGAAATCAACTCACGGAGCATTCCAAAGTTTACACAGGATGTTGTTTTCTCAAAATAGAAGCTCATCAGGCAGGTTTTCCTGTTCCGAATCTATATTGACTGTTCATTTATCATCGCGGTAATAACGTTCAAAGTTAACTTTTGATAATCAACTTCCATTATTTCCCAAGACACTGAAGCACTCCTCCAACTTTGACCTTTTGTGCATCCTTAATTTTAATCACTCCAATATTGGTGGCCGTGCCTTCAGCTGCTTAGGAACTCTGGGATTCCATCCCTAAATCTCTCCACGTTTCTACCTCTCTCTCCTCCTTTAAGACGCTCCTTAAAACTCTTTGAGCAAGCTTGTGGTCACCTGTTCTTTTGGCTCTCTGTCAAATTTTGTTCCATTACACTCTTAAGAAGCATCCTGGGACACTTTATGACTTAAAAGTGCTACATTAGTGGGCCTATGGTTTCGTTTGTCTGCTCCGTTGACTCTTCTCGAAAATGGATTCAATGCTGATATCTTTCCAGTCTGCAGATACCTGCCTCGTGTTCATCGATTCCTCATGATTCACTGTCAATGCTTTGCAAATCTAATTCCCTTTGTCTGTCTTCCCTATGCTTGAACAAATACTATCCTAGGGATTTACCAGATATCAAGAAACACATGCTTTGGTACTCATTTTTTAGCAGTTCCTACATTAGCATCAATTTCAAGTAAGGGGAAAGGTTTCACAGAAGTAAGAAATTAATTTACTTCATGGTGACTCCGCTTCTGAAACAATCTTTGCTCGCCAGCAAAGTCTGTTCCTATTCACATTTACTGCCCTGTCTGCAACTTTTTAAGAGTTTGCCTTGGGTCAATGATTGAGGAATACTGAAGTAATTACAGAATTATAATATATTGATCTAAGAACTGATTTAACAGCTTTCTTTCCAAAATAAAGTAACCTGATAAGCTGAGGCCCTTCAGTCTCAAAGAGAGTTGTCTTAGACGCTATCTTACATACCATTACATAGGTATAATAGAGAAAGAAAATCTAAAACTATCCTATCAGATGTACCTACAGCTAGAGTTCAGGCTGTGAAGGACAATTTGAAGACAAATATCAAGAAATACTTCTCCATCAGGGTGTGATCAGCAACTGAAATAGGTTGCATTGAGAAGGTTATTGAGGCCTGTACTGGACTCAAGTTCGAAACAGCAAGATGCATAACTGAAAAGAAGGTGGGGTGAGAACCAATAACCTGAATGGCCCTCTTCATAGCTTGTTGTGTTGTGACACCAAAAGCACATGAGTATTTTAATAATTTAAGACGACACATCTACTGATTAACATTCACCGTGGGTGCTCCAATCCACTAATAGACAAGCACTTCAGGTGATGTTTCTGAGCCCAACATTCCAGGTTCCATCCTTGGTTTCGTTACAGTAACTCATCTCAGCCAAATCTGTAGTTGGCATTGACAATTCACCTAACTAACCCCAGACCACCAAAGGAAACGAGGGTATCTTTGACTTTGATTAAGTTTCCGGTTCCACACTTTAGATCATTTTCATAAGCGAATCTCACAATAATACATATCACACATATTCAAAACCCTTCTATCTCCTCGAAATGAGAGTAAAAGATTTCAATTTAATAGCAAGCCAATCTTGAGGAAAATTCCACTCTTTTGTCTGAAATAATTCAATATATGAAGCATCCCTTTTTTTCAGTCTTACCACTTTGGCAGCTGACACTGGCTTCAACTCTTTGGGGAATTCCCAAACCAAGCTTGAAATTCAAACAGCTACAGCCTTCAATATCCCTGGATACAGTTGCCAGGATATCCTGGATCTGAATAACTGTTATCCATATCTGAAAATAGCTTGTTGTCATACATAAATAAATCTTAATGGGTAGTGTTAGTTCGAAAGTAATTTGGTTTCTCCCTCAAGCTTTGTAGATAACCAAAAAAAGAAACCTTGAGACTTATGTATCACAAGCAGTTTGACACAGATTCTGCCTGCAGCTGACTTTTAAACTTCTTGTGCATTGTAATTGAAATTAAAGAGACGACAACAACCAAAGACTAGACAAAAAAGGTCATTTTTGTCACAAATGCTAGTTGATAACTCATGATACCAGCTACATTTACACGTGCACACACAATGTGGAGGTGCGATTGGCTTTGTTTCCAATGCCACCTCCTCTCCATACCCCCTCAAAACAGACAACAGGTAAAAGTTTGCAGCCGAAACCTTTCTCCACATATGTTACCTGACCTGCTGGGTAACTCCAGCATTTCCTAGGTTTCAGTTGACGTTCAACACAAAGCAAAGGCAAGGCATTGGAAAACTGTGAATGTCTTTCAAACCATCAGATAGTGCTTCCAGAAGAGAGGGGCCAAACCGAAAGCAATTTGAGGGGGTGGGGAGGTGTGAGGGGGTCGGGGTGGTGGGGGGGGTTCAGGAAGCAACATACTTCTTTCACATTTTGCTGACATGACAGAAAATAGAAATGCTTGAAAGCCCAGATCCTACTCAGAGTTTAAAGGATTAATAATTTAATTATCTAAGCAGCAAAAACTGAAGAGGCTGTAAATGATCAGTGTAACTCATGCCTATTTCAAAACATGTTGACAATGAGGAGTAGCAGAGATATTGTGGGTTGTGGGGCAGTGAAGGTCAGTATGGACATTGAACCACAGGGAAATCCTGAGCTGAAGATACACACTCCAATTACCTCAAACTGCAGTGACTCCCTATTTTTCATGAGTAGGCTTCAAAATTCCTCTCCTCATTTTCATGTCTATCTTGTCTATCTCACCTTAGTTGTCTGCACAAACGCTCTAGGCCTCTGCCACTGCATTGCTACTTGGCAGTCTCTTTACTATTGGTTGATGCTTATTTAGCCACTGCACTCCAGACTTCTGGAACACCGTACCTTGATCTCTCTGCCTTGCCAGCTCAAAAGTTTTCTCTTCGACTGTGTCTATCTACACCCTAATCTTTTCTCCTTTCCTCAGCTACCATTGCTTCTCTTTGATAAATAGCACACTGAGATGTCTCTTCTACCTAAGAGCAGTTGTGAAATGCAAGTCATTGTTTTGCTCAGGGTTAAGTGATATTACAAAGAGAAAAGACCAAAATATAAAATGCCTTTTCTTGCAAATCCACAGAGTCATCAACATGGAATAATTTAAGCAGAAAATAAGGAAGGGAAATGTATGATAATTTTGAAATATTACCAATGTGCACTGAACATGAACCGATGGAGATGATGTACTTCAGATTCATCTTTTGTAAATCATATCATTAATCTACATACTTCTCCCCCTTAGACAAACTACTTTTAGCCTTTCATTATTGAGCAGCTACAGAGAATACTAAATTAGTATAGTCATACCTATTTAACTCAATTCCTTTCAAGAACTTCATAGATTGAGAGAAAAAAAATCCTAATATAGCTTCTCCTTCCCATTTTTTATGCCTCTTCGGGGTTTACAGTAAATCTTCCTCAAATATTTTCCTTATATTATGAGAGAGCAACTTATGCTCTTAATTTCTGTTTTATTCTTTTTGCATTGAAAAACCTTAACTATTGAATTCTACTCCATCAAAATTGAAGTCAAATTTGCCATTTACAATTAGCCGATAATATATCTTTGTAATTCTTCATTTCCAGCTCGAGGGAACTTTTTACTAAGGGTTTAGTTTCTGCAACGCCTACATAGATTTGTGCAGTTCAAACAGTCTGCATTTCAGTGGGTCATCAGTAGTTTTAGACCCTTTACAGGCTGTGTAAGTATCTATCTGGTCAGAAAACAATCAGTTTCTCAACACTAATACATGTGGCAAATGACCAAACAGCTTTTCTGGCTCTTGCAGATTGTCACCCTATAAAGCACATCAACTCACCTCTTCTGTGAAGATGATAAAACATTGCACTTGTGTGGAAGAGTCACGTCGTTATGCTTTATGGGCTGAAAACCAGCCTGTGAACACATTATCTGTTTTAGGAGTTGCTAATGACAACAACATAAGACAATAGTAGCAGGGGTAGGCCATTCAATAAGATGACGGCTGAACCTCACATCAACTCCATTTTCCTGAACTAAGCCCATGCCCACCGATTCTCTTCATGCCCAAAAATCTGTCAATAACAGTCTTCAATGTATTTATCAACTGAGCATCTACAGCCCCCAGGGTAGAGAATTCCAAAGATTCACAACTCTGAGTGAAGAAATTTATGTTCATCTCAGTGCTAAACGGCTGATCCCTTACCCTGAGACTATGTCCCTAGCTTTAGACTCTCTCGCCGGTGTAAACAGCCTCTCAGTATCTCACTCGTCAAGCCATTTCAATGAGATCACCCCTCATTCTTATAAACTCCAAGCAATATAGGCCCATTCTACTTAATCTGTCTTCATGAGCATGAGTCGCGTCCCTTACCAGGAATCAATCTAGTGAATTGGTTGCATTGCTTTCTAAAGAAAATTACATCCTTCCCTAGACAAGGGAATCAAAACTGTACACAGTACACCAAGTATGGTTTCACCAAAGCCCTACGCAATTGGAGCAAGACTTCCTTATTCTTATGCCCCTGTTCCCTTGCAATCAAAGTGGACCATTTGTCTTCCAAGTTGCTTGCTGTACACGCATGTAAACTTACTGTGACTCCTGTGCAAAGAACCACAAATCCCTCATTTACTAGTCTCTCACCTTTTGAAAGATATCCTGCTTTTCTGTTCTTCATATCAAAGTGGATAATTTCCCACTTCCTCACATTGGGCTGAATTTTGCATCCCATGGGCGGGCGCGCGCACCCAACCCGATCAGGCATAAAATCACACGAGAAGGCGTCGGGCGAGCGTCCGGACGTCATCCCGCACTCGAGCGATATTTCACTCGGTGGGCGCACTTCAGTTAAGAGGGCAATTAAGCCCATTAACGGCGCAATTGTTTGATTTTTTTTGTGGCCTGTCCAACCTTACGGTTGGCCGGATGGGCGAATAGGCCAGGCGGACTTTGCATTTTTCAATCAAACCTCGTCCCAGGGCGGGATGAGGTTTCCGTTATTCCACCTGCACCCGCTGAAACGACATCGTCTGGCTCCCATCCCGGCAGCGCTGAGCTTTTCGGTGCAGGTTTCACTCTGCCTGGCCGTTGATTAGCCAGCCTGCCGTGAAATCGCGGTCAGGGGCCGATCGCGGTCGGCAGTCCGTTTCCCGACCGCTCCTGGGCCTGCCGATCTCGCTCACCCGCCGAGCTGAAATATTCCATCTGCCACCTTCTTACCCAATCACTGAATCAGTCCACATCACTGAGCAGCCTCTTTATGCCCTCCTCGTGGTGCATTTTCTCAACTAAACAGCATGAATAGAAATCTGGCAGATCAGGAATAACTACAAAAGGTTTGAAAACAGAATTAAAAATAAAATTTGCAGTCTTCTCTTTCCTTTTATAAATCCCACAAATGCTCATACATCCTGCCCTCAGGGCCTTGTTTGGTCTACTTTGATTTCATCTGATGATTCTTTTTCACCTAATTTCTGGGCAGGCACCAAGGAAATTTCTGCTTACAACAACACAAATGTAATTGTTGCAATAATGTGATCAGAATTAAAGAATACACATTGGCCAGGATTTTACACCCCATGGGCGGGTGTGCACCCGGCTTGGAATTGCCATGAAATTGCGCAAGATGATGTCAGGCGGGCGTCCTGACATTATCGCGCACTTGCGCGATATTTCGCTCAGCGGGCATGCGCAAAAGTCGGAAGAGCACCTTCCGCAATTAAGCCCAATACAGTCCAACTGTCAGCGATTTTTCGTGGCCTGTCCAACCTTACGGTTGGCGAATGGGCCAATCGGCCAGGCGGGCTTTACATTTTCGATGAAACCTCATCCAAGGGCGGGATGAAATCTCCGTTAAGATTTAAAATTAAAATAAATATCTAGAGGCTGTTTTTTTTTAAATGATGTCTGCTTTCAGGTGCCAGATTGTGCTACGTGGACATTTTTTGGCAGCATTTTTTGGGTTTTCTTTTATTATTTTGAGGTCTGCAGCGCCGAGGCATCTGTCTGCCTTCAGAGAGTTCACTGGAAGCGCTCACCAGCACCCGCTGTGACGTCGGCGCCCACCCTCTTCCTGCCCCCAACATCGGTGCTGAACCTTTCTCCAGGCCGTTAATTGGCCAGCCAGTGTAAGATCGCGGTCGGGGGCCGACTGCAGGCGAAAACGCATTTCGCATCCGTTTCCGGGCCTGCCGATCACAAGCTCTCGATGAGCGCAACATTCAGGCCATTGTGTTTCAGATTGCTAGAAGCTCATTTATGCGTCATTTTGATGTTCATCTTAACTTTCGCTGCGGGGTGGGCAATGATTGACAGTTGATCAACTGCCAGCTCCACACACCACCCTGGCTTCCCTTTCCACTGAAGTCAGGGAAAATTGGACGAGGTTTGTAATGTGTGGCCATTCCCACTGTTGCCAGATTTCCGTGATTTGTATCTTCTCTCCTTGTACAGTAAAAACACACAGTCTGTGAGAAGAGAGTCCAAATTTTCTATCGCCCTGCTACACTGTGGTTTAATTTTGACAGCTCTAGTTACTGTGAGTTTTATTTCTTTCTTCCAGCTCTTCTCGGTTCTGAGACTTATCCCCAACATTCATGACCTGCTTTTTCTGCAGCTTCAACATCAAAGCCTATAAAATCCTGGAACTGTGGGAATGATTTGTTGGATAGATTCCCTTATACTAACTGGGAACCTGGATAAATCCCTTGAGGGAAATGGAAACAAAATTTTCCCCTACACTTCCAGTGATTGGGTGCAAGTAACACATCAGACATTAGGTTACCTGGCGAAAGGAAGCACTTGCTACTTCAAATCCAGGAATGGGACCAGCCCCACAGGACCACAAGGCAAAATGAACCTCAGGTTACTACTACACTTCCATGGGTTTGATTCTCTCTGGTAAATTGGGTTTGGGAACTGAATTGGAGTCACTGGAGGCAGCCAAAATCATACAGAGAGAGCTTGGCAAGGTTTGCGCTAGGTGGTCCTAGTACTAAATGGGCCCACTATATAGACAGCATATTAATTGTCTTAACGCTTGCTAAAGGAGTGGTGTCAAAAGATAGGAATTGAGCGAAGGTTGGGAACTACCTGTCCCAGCACGCCCCAGGAGTTTCTGCACGTACAGATCTGGGGCGGGCAGTGCATGTGCAATCCAACGTTTTAGAGTTCTTTGGGCTGAGGACAAGTGCCCAGTGTGCATGGGAAAAAAGGTGTGGAAATCCGATCAAAGGACCCAGGAGTGGGGTGCCATCATGAGAGGGGTCCTGGAACAGGGGGAAAGGAGGTGTCCCAAAGAAGGAACCCAGAGAAGGAGCCCAGGGAGAGAAAGAGAACCGGGGAAGGAGCCACTGGGAGGAGGAGACTACTGGTAGGAATTACCAGGGAGAGGAGCGAAGAAAGAGACTCCAGCCAGTAAGAGTGCTGGGTTGACAGACTTCAAGTAGTGACGGCTCTGGAGAAGCCCTGGAGAGTTGAAAAGGCAACAGAAAGTCAGTGACTCCATGCTGCGGACCACTGGGGCAAAGTTAACCCTTTGGAGCAGTGGTGTTCTGCTGGTGGTTGAAGAGCTGGAGTTGTGCCTGTGAGTCGATGCTGGAGTGCAGACTCAGGAATCCAGGGGAGTGGAGCCTCAGGAGATGAGACTGAAACAGTGGGAGGTGAGCAGATGTTGAGGCAGTCCAAGTCGGAACGTCTTTTGGAGGGAATCTTCAAAAGGAAATAGTGAAGACTTGCAATCCCTCAATCCTCCTTGGCTGCACCTGCCATTTATTATGTAGTATGGTGTTCGACCACAGTTTGCCTGTTAATTCACATTTACCGCATATTAATCCTGAATGTTAGACTATAAGATAGATATTGTAAATTGTTTTATCTTTCTGACCTTGTATACCAAAATTTATTTTGCTTGTTCAAAAACCTTGGAATCTTGTGACTTTATTCTCTTAGGAAGTACCTGGGATCTCAAACTTTGTCTACTTTAAACAAAAGGTTACTGGTCCAAAACTAATTCATACCAAAATCTGGGGGTCTGGTCAAGGATCATAACAGTGGGTACACTGCTGGAAATACTCAGGAACTTGGTTGGAGTTAGTGATTATACTGCAAACTCAAATAAACATATTCACACCAGAAAGGAAAAGACAGCTTTCATTTACTGGGTCGCCTGTCTGTTCTGCTCCCTGCTGGTTACTATAAGTTGTTCAATTGTGAAAATAGAGGGGACTGGGCATACATTCCTGTTGGGACTATATCCTTTCAGAGATGTTCTCTGTTAAACAAGGCAAACTGGAATTTCACAAAGTGTCTTAAGCTCTGTTGTGAAGTCAGCAGGATCTCCAAACAGCAAGATTAAAGCAAAATACTGCGGATGCTGGAAATCTGAAACAAAAACAGAAAATACTCTGAAAACTCAGCAGGTCTGACAGCATCTGTGGAGAGAAAGACAGAGTTAACGTTTCGAGTCCGTAAGACTCTTCTTCAGAGCTAAAACTTAAGCAGTATGTTTAAGCTTCCCCCCTTAAACAGTATAAATTTCATCACATCTTTACTTCTCTTTAGCTCTGAAGAAGAGTCATACGGACTCAAAACGTTAACTCTGTTTCTCTCTCCACAGATGCTGCCAGACTTGCTGAGTTTTTCCAACATTTTCTGTTTTTATTTCAGATTTCCAGCATCTGTAGTATTTTGCTTTCGACAAAACTTACTGCGTCAGTACAACATTTAAATTAGGATACCCGTATAAGAATTAGTAAAGCCAATCAAATTAAGGAACACGTTATGGGTAAAGTACAAATACAGAAGCAACTTAAACTTTTCAATGTCCAACTTATTTCGCTAAAAGCAATCTGACCCATTTCAAAGTGATAGAATCAGTTCAGTATTTGAGAACAGTTATACAAGGGTGGCACATTCAGTTCCATATGGATCCAACTAAAAGAGTATTTTTATTTAAAAAGTACAGGACATTTCGACTATGAAGCTCCCACTCCCGCAACCACCTTCTTTTAGAAGGCTGCAGCCCAGAAATAGTACAACAGGACAAGTGGATCTCATATATCACACACTGGGTGAGAGTTACTTACTGCTACAAAAAGACCCATCTGCTCTCATATTCCCAGCCAGGGAGAATCAAACAGCAGCCAATTCTTCATTGGCAATAAATAAGCCACAAAAAAAACAAGCCCAGATAAAGGAGGTTCCATCTTTGTTCTGTTTATTATCCAGAATCCCATGTAGCTAATGCAACAGCAGTAACTTGCATTTATGCAGTGCCGTTTATAAAGTGGTAAAATGGCCAGAAAAGTTTCACAGGAGCATGATCAAACAAATTTTGAGACTGAGCCACATAAGGAAAACCTGTCCACCATCTACAAGGCACAAGGGCACGAGTGTGATGGAACACTCTCCACTTGCCTGGGTGGGTGTGGCTCCAACAACACTCAAGGAGCTGGACACCATCCAGAATAAAGCAGCCCCGCTTGATTGGCACCTCATCCACCACCTTCTATATCCATTCCCTCCATCACCCACGGACAGTGGCTGCAGTGTGTACCACCTACAACATGCACAGCAGCAACTCGCCAAGCCACCTTCAACAGCACATTCCAAACAAGCACACTCGATCGCCTAGAAAGGCAAGGGCAGCAGATGCATGGGAACACCACCTGCTTCACTAGCCTGGATTTTACATGTCTCCGCTGGGCATGTTTTCAGTTGGGGGCACATAACATAGGGCGGGTGCCCAGCTTACCACCTTCATAACCAACCCCCCCCTCCATCCGAGCTCACACCATAACGTGCTAGGTGGACAGACCTTGAAATTGACAGCCCGCCTGCCATTTGTAAATAAATAATTAAGGGTCAATTGAGCTTGTCACCAAGCCAACTGACCCAGATAAAAGCTGCCCATGCCATAATACGGTTAGCATGGGCAGGAGGGTGGGAGTGTGCAGCCCATTTTGAAAAAAAAGTTTTTAACAGGGCAGGACGGAAGTGAGGCACCAACTACGGCGGGAGTGGGGAGGGTGCCTTTTGCACCTCGGTGGCAATCCCCCTAACATAGTACCCGCCCCTTCCTTCCTATCCACCCTGCTCTCCAAGACCCACCACTCCCACCTGCCACCACACACCCCCCCCACCCTAAGCTGCCCAAATCCTTCCCGCCCAATACCCTGGACTTACCTCACTCCAGGATCCATTGGGCCTTCTTCTCGGGACTTGTTGCAGTCCTGGCAGAGCCCACTACTGCTGAGACTGCTAGAGCTCCTGGCCAATCGGATTGGCTGGCAGCTCCCGAGGGCGGAATTTCCTCCCTAGTGAGGAACGCAAGTCCCACTGTTAGACAATTTAGCCTGCCTGCAGTGTGTTACAGCTGTAGGGCAGGCTTGCACAGAGCGAGCCGGCTTCCAGCTGGACTTTCCTTCCTTTGGGGGAAGTGTAGGGGGTAGGGGACAGGGGTCAGGGGGTGGGGAGCCGTCCTCCCGCCTATAAAATGCAGCCCACTGTTTCCGGGTCAAAATCCTGGAACTCACCTTCCTAACAGCACCGGCTGGTGAACCACACAAGATGGACTGTGGTGGTTCAAGAAGGTGTCCCACCACCATCTTCTCAAAGGCATTAGGGATGAGTAACAAATGTTGGTCTTGCCAGTAATGTTCATGTCTCATGAAAGAATAAAGAAAGGGAAATACATGACCAAAATTTGGTCAGAGAGGTTGGTTTTCTAGTACGTCTAAAAGAAGAGGTAGAAAATCGTACTGCTTCATGTATAGGTAGCTGAAAACTACGCCTACCATTGATGGGATTGATGACAATCGGAGAGGTGCAGGAAGCAAGATTGAGGGTGTACAGAGATCTTAAAGGGTTGCAGGGCTGCACGCAGTTACCTAGTTAGGGACAGATGAGGCCATTGAAGGATGTGAAAACAAAGATGAGAATACAATCAGATTTTAGCATATGTGTTACTTCTATGATGCCATAAGTTTCAAAACCCTTGCTCCTCCACCATACCTGCTCTTCAATCTTTGAGTACACTGACTGAGCTAATAACACAATATGAGATTCTTAAACACCAGAGGATGTGAAAATAGAAGATCTACGGGTGTGAAAATCGAATGCAATACATATTTTGGAAATCAGTTTAATTCAAGGTTATTACCTCCGTTTGTTCCAATTAAGCTCCATTTCCAAAACATCCCATTTCAAGAAGGAAGAATTTCTCACCTGGACCACTAAGAGAACTTATTGAACTCATTCAAACATTTAAATATCTCAACAAAGTACGAGGAACAAATGCTTCACTTTTTATGATTCAGACGAAGCTCAATAAAGGAAGACACCTGCTGAAACCAATGGATGTTCCAACAAGATTTCTCTGACCAGTTTGTCAAAAGATACAAGACCATTTTATCACGTCAGTCTGTTTAACTAAGCATGCTAGAACTCAAATTGTAAATATATGAAAGGCGATGGAAGAAGTGGTTTGAAAACATGGACACAACACTACTCTCATATTCTGATTAGGTACTTATGTGTTATACATGGATTGTAAATTCCAAGGAACAAGAGTTAATGGGGAGCAAAAAGGGATATTGGGATCCACAGTGGATCCAACTAGCTTATCTGCTGTCAAATATACTAACATTACAACCTTGCACTCTAAAGTGGCAGCCATATTTTACTGTCACAGAACATCATGTATTTGCTAATTTAAATCGTCCATCGGCTGTATTTCAATATTGATTTCAGATCTCCACATTGGAGGAAGGAAATCTTTGAGAAACATAAACACTATTAAAACTTTTAAACTTTTGGTATGTTGGGCTCAATTCTTTGACTGGAAGAAATTGAAACAATGGAAGGGGAAAATAAAAATTGAAACTTTCCTCAGCTTCACTGGTTAATAGACACAGCAATGACTGCTACAGCACAAGAATGTTTAAAAGAGATGGGGAACTTGCATTCAATTGCATCTTTCACAACCACAGGATGTGTCACAACACTTTACAGCCAATGGTGTGCTTCTGAAGTTTAGGGCAGGATTTTCCAGCCCCGCCTGCCGTTGGGATCGCCCGGTCCCACGGGAAGTCAATGGACTTTTGGCTCGGCCACTGAATCTCCCATGACGGGTCCGGCCTCGATCCCGGCCTTAGTCTTATCGAGGTTTTTAAATTTATTCTTTCTTGGGATGCAGGCGCCACTGGCAAGGCCAGTATTTGTTGCCCATTCCAAAATTGACCCTGAACCGCTTGCCACACCATTTCAGAGGGCAGTTAGAAGTCAGCCAGATTGCTGTGGGTCTGGAGTCACTCGTAGGCCAGACCAGGTAAGGATGGCAAATTTCCTTTCCTGAAGGACATTAGTGAATCAGATGTGTTATTACTACAATAGTTGTCATGGTCACCATTCTTGAGACAAATCTTACTGAGATAAACCTTATTGGATGTTCAGTCAGCAATGGAATGCTACCTCAACATATTGTGTTGCGTATATAACACAACAAGCATGTTCATGCCCATTGAAACTGATAGAGATGGGCCCCAGTAAACTAAAACTTTGCTGACAGACTGTGGTAATCATTTCATAAGCTTCCACAATAGCACACCGACCAATCTTCTTGCTCCCCCCACCACTACTCCTGAAAGAAATGGTAGGCACCAGCTGACCCATGTTAAACAAGGCTGCTCCACAGCAATAACATGCTGAGGGTGGCATGAACAAGGTGAGAGTGGGGTTTTCACCCCTCAGTGGAAGGGAGTCCCACCCTTGAGAGCTGATGGCCAATCTGGTTGGCCGGCACTCTAGCAGTCCCTGCAGTGCCAAAATTCAGTAGTGGGCGCTACCGCGGCTGCAAGCAGGCCCACAAATGAAGAGGACATGGTCTCCAGACCCGGGCAAGTCCTGAAGTTTGGATGGGGAAAGATTGGGGTGGGGCCAGGGCAGGTTTTGGACGCAAGGCAGGGAGGAACAAAGAGGGGGGTAACATTTGGGGGAAGAGGGGTGCCACTAATGCGCACAGAGCACCCCCCCACCCCCCAACCAAGGATGTGTTTCCCTTCCTTCCCGCCTCTTAAGCAGCTTTCTTGAAAAGATGGCCTACCCATTCCCATCCACCTGCCCACGCCAACCATATAAAGGCATGGGCAGTGTAATATTCCAGTCAATTGGCGTGGTCAATTGCCCGTTAATTATTTACCTAAAAATGGCGGGTAGGCTGCCCATTTCAGCACCTGTCTGCCTACCGTATTTTGGGGAACAGGTCAGGGGTGGGCGGAAAGGCAGTGGGCTAGTCACCCACCATATCTTGTGGCCGGGAGTTTCTGGCCCCGTCATGGGCAGGACCCGCCGCGGGTGAGGTGGTGCCCCAGCCAGAAGTCCATTGTCTTGCGGCGGGGCCGGAAGATCACGGTGGTGGGCGGGTGTGGAAAATCCCTGCCCCGCCAAAAACAGTCCGGCAGGGGGCCCTAAAATCCAGACCTAGGTTTCAGTTGTCCTTCCTCTAATCCTGGCACTTACAAATTCCCAGTGTCCAGTCTTTGGTCCTGCATCCATCTACTTCTGTACCTACTGACCTGCTTAAACACACCCTTCTCTCCACCTTTTGATAGCCTTGTCCTCGTTAATACCATTACATTCTCTCACTCTGGTCGTTCTCCAGGCGTGGCCTTCATTTCCACTTATGTTTAAAGAACGCAGACGTGAAAATCTATGGTGGCAATTGGCTTAACCATTATTGTCAGACGTGGTTGGCCCACATATCATTATCTGCTCTGCTAAAACTGCTCACTATTGCAGGATTATCATGGAATGCAAAGCTAACGCTCAAAGGTTATGGGGAGAAGGCGGGAGAATGGGGCTGAGAAATTTATCAGCCATGATTGAATGGCGGAGCAGACTCAGTGAGCCAAATGGCCTAATTTCTGCTCCTATGTCTTATGGTCTAACCAGCTTCTCCTGTCTTAAAGTATTTTAATTACTGTTTTATTTTAAAACTGACTCTAATTTCATTTTTGGTACATTGAAAAAGAAGGGTCTGCACTATGTTTTAATTTAGCTTCATGTGGTACAGGGGAGGGGATGGCGTAGTGTTAATGTTGCTGGACTAGTAATCCAAAGACCCAGAGTAACGTTCTGGGGAGCTAGGTTCGAATCTGAATGTAATTTGAATTCAATAAAAAATCTGGCATTAAAAGCCTAACGATAACCATGAAACCATTGTCGATTGTCGTAGAAACCCATCTGGTTCACTAATGCCCTTTAGGGAAGGAAGTCTACCTGGTCTGGCCTACATGTGACTCCATGTTGACTCTTAAATGCCCTCTGAACTAGGGATGGGTAATAAATGCTGGCCTGGATGGTGATGCACGCATCCCATGAATGAATTTTTAAAAAAGTAATCTGTTTAGCTTCCTCAAAAGGCTTTTATTTTTAACAAGTGCTTTTTGATTTTACAAATTATTTTAATTACTGTTCTTTCAAATTACTATGGTCTCATACTATGAAAGAAATAAACACATAAAGGTTATCTGAAATTGCTCAGCCCTATAATAAGATAAACTTCATACCATGAACAAAATCTTCAACAAAGCAAGCAACTTCAAAACCCAATTAGTGATGACACTGCCCAGATGACTACCAGTGCCATCAAGTGTCAAATCAGGAAAACATTAATTAATCATCAATGTATATGAACTCCAGAGGAAAGGCAATCAACCTGTTAATAAGCTGAGAGTTGGAGCTCTAGGGTATTGAAACTCTAAGCCCTTGATTGAAGTATAGAAGATCCTGAATGGTCTTGATGAGGTGGACATCCTCTTGTGGATGAGTCCAAAACTAGGGGGCACTGTTTTAAAATTAGGGGTCACCCTTTTAGGACGGAGATGAGGAGAATTTTTTTTCTCTCAGAGGGTTGTGCAACTTTGGAACTCTCTGCCTCATTGAATATTTTTAAGGTGGAGATACATAGATTCTTGTGAGGAAAGGGAGTCAAACGAGGTAGATGGGAATGTGGAATTCGAAACGCAAACAGATCAGCCATGATCTTAATGAATGGCGGAGCAGGCTCGAGGGGCCGAATGGCCTACTCCTGCTCCTATTTTGTATGTTTGTATGTAAGCAACAGAGGATCAAATACTGTGGACAGCGAATACCCTCATCATGATTTTTGCAAATCTCTTCCGAGAGATTTTCTTCCTGGCTATTAGCAATGTGGACTTTCCCTCTTCTACCCTCATCTCCAATAGGAAATGTGAGGAGCTCAAGATTAAGACCATTCTTTCAGCTGCTTCCCTCCCTTCCACTACCACACAGGGCAAAACCTCCCTTCAGCATTGCCCATTTCCAAGCTCTGAACAGACATCTTTCTCTAATTTCATTCTCAATTTTCCCTCTCAAATTTGATCCTATCCATGACACCCACCTCCTGCTCCCTTGACACTATTGACATCAGACTGCTGACAACCCAGTTTCACTTACTGGCTCACACATTAGCTGATGTTGTTAATTGTTCCCTGTCAGATCAGCCTTCATCACCCTATCACCAAAAAATCCAGCCATCACCAGTCTGTTTTGACAAACTACTGCCCTTCTCCAAATACTCTTTCCTCCCCCAAGCCCTTGAATGCCTCCCAAATCTGTCCCATCTTTCCCGCACTTGCATGTTTGAATCCCTCCAATTAGGTTTCTGCCCCTACCACAGTGCTAAAACAGCTTTTATCAAAGTCACAAATGACATGCTTTGTGACTGTGCTAAATGATCTCTTTTTATACCTCTCAACCTCTCTGAACCTGTGACAGTTAATCTCACTATTCTCTCCTCCAATGGCTCTCCTCTGTTGCCCAGCTGGGAGGGATTGCTTCACCTGGTTCCATTCTTATCTATGTAGTCCTAGACAAAGAATCATCTGCAATGACTTTTCCCCCCACTTTCACACATGACTTAGACCCCTGCTATTTTTCAGCTACATACTGTCCTATGGCAACATCATCTGAGAACAGTAAGTCCAGTTCTACATATACACTCAGATAACTTTCCAAATCTCTCTATCTTCCCAACAGGAGCACCTACTCCAGCAGGAACTGCATCCTTCCTTGAAGGAAGCTATGCTGTAGGAAACTTGATAATTTCATAAGGAGTAAAGCCATATGGAACTAAAGTTGACGCATTTCTAGCTCTGAAGAAGGGTCAGACGGACTCGAAGCATCAACTCTGTCTTTCTCTCCACCGACGCTGTCAGACCAGCTGAGTTTTTCCAGCATTTTCTGTTTTTGTTTCAGATCTCCAGCATATGCAGCATTTTGCTTTTATACTGACACATGTCTAAGTGTCTAATCAGGATAATGGGTCCTCCATTGAACATTGTCAATCCAAAATGGAGTTCCATTCACTAGAAAGCAAAACTTATTTATATTAGTTTCGTGACATGACTTCCTTTAAAAAGAAAACAGCCTGGTAGCCAATCTTAGCACATCAGAAGCCAATAGCAGTAATCTGGCATAGAACCATTGTCAAGGTTCATTGGGTTGAGGCTATTGGAACTCAATTTGGTTAAAAATATATTGGCCCAGGTTTTGCAGTTGCAATGATGGTGAAACTGTCAGTTTCACTGTCATTACTCTATGACACTGACTGCAATATCTGGGATCTATAGGTGCACAGTGTCATGAAATCAATTTTTGTTTCTCTCTGTTTGCCTTGTAAGCTAGCACCTGTGGAGATTGTAACATTCAGGGCACTGACATTCCCATTCTTGTTACATTTGATTATGCCTAGCAACAAGGGCAGGACCCTCTTGGAGTGTTTTGACAGGTTACCTAGATCATTTCAAGGGTCAACCAGGTTTAGTTAGAGATAGAGTCAGACCCAGAAGAAGGTCCATGCAGACGAATTGCTGCTGTTAGGTCTGAGGAGCAGGGTTGGCAGGTTCAAGGTAGTGAAGGCTCGGGAGAAGCCCTGGAGTGCTGAAAAGGCAATGTAAGGTCGGTGACAATGTGCTGCAGGCCCCTGGCGCAAAGGTAACCCTCTGGAGTACTGGTGCTCTGCTCAGCATGGCTGAAGAGCTGGAGTTGTATCCATGAGTTGGTGCTGGAGAGCAGACTTGGGGATCCAGGGGAATGTAGTCTCGGAAGAAGAAATTGAAAACCTGGGAGCTGTGCAGTCATTGAGGCAGTCTGTGTCAGAGTGGCTTTTGGACGGAATTCAGAGGCTAGATCTTCAAAGATAAAGACTGGAAATCCCTCGTAAGGGAGACAGAGTTTTAACAAGGTTGTGCAACTCATAGTGAACACTGTTGTCTGGGTGGGTTTTTAAGAAATCTGTGGGATCTGTTTTGATTGCATTTGCCATTTATTGTGCAGTGTGGTGTGTTCAACCACAGTTTGCCTATTACTTAATATTTACCTTATGTTAATTATTAATGTTAGAGTATAAGATAGATATTGTAAATTGTTTTACTTTTCTGACTTTGTGTAAAGGTTAGTTTGTTTGTTCAAAAACCATCGAATCTTGTGGCTTTATTCTCTCAGTAAATGCCTGGGATCTCAATCTTTGTCTACTTTGAACAAAACATTACTGGTCCCTCACCTGATCATACCAAAAATTTGGGGGTCTTGTCCAGAATCATAATGACAGTGAAACTCAGAAATGCAGAAGTTGCTGTCAGTGATTCCCCATTCCTCCACAGAATGTGCTATTGAAGTCCTCACAGAGAGAAATCAATTAGAAATTACTGATTTGATGGGAGCTTCCATTGTTTATGCCACTGTATTAGACTCTCTGTAAAAATCCTTAAAGAAGTTACTCCTTATTAAATGAGCTGTAACACTGGGTTTTTAGTGGCATAAGTTATAATTACTGCTGAACAGCCTTTCTGGTCCTGAAAATCTAATTTCCCATTTGAGGGATATCAAATTTTGCCATTCCATAGATACTTAAAATATTAAAAAATAATTTTCTTCAAACTTTGTTTATGATGTTTTGCTTTCTGTAAAATTATAAAAAGTGAATGCTTGTTGCTTCCTGTTTTGCTGTCTGTGAGAATTCTTCAGTGAGATTAGCTGCTAGGCCTACTAGCTGGTGCCAGAATGAAATTAACATTCGTAAAGGGAAAACCAATACCACAGAACTTACTAGATATTTTTACATTTGTTTCTGGGCTCGAAAGGCCAGCATTATTGCCCATCCCTAATTGCCCTTGAGAAGGCAGTTGTGAACTGCCTTCTTGAACCGCTGCAATCCATGTGGTGTAGGTACATCCACAGTGCTTGTAGGCAGAGAATTCCAGGATTTTGACGCAATGACAGTGGAGGAATGACAAGATCAAGCCAGGATGGTTTGTGACTTGAAGGGGAACTTGAGGCAGAGGTTTTCCCACTGTAATGACTGGTGCCCAGGCGAGATCCCCAACTTGTCATGATCCTGGACGAGATACCCCGAATTGTAATGCTCCTGGGTGAGGAGCGATGAGCTGGCTCCCCTTCATTATTTAACCACCTTGGTTGGTCGCAACAAGATTAATTTTAAAAGGATCCCTTCCCTTGTACCTCTTCCCAATCCAAATGTATTTATGTTTTAGAAGGAGCCAACTTAACCAGGCTTTCTTGAGTCAAAGAAAAAGTACGTTTATTAGTTACTAAAAACCCAAGAAAAATAAAAAATGCAACACACATACACACAGATTAGAAGTGAGAAGTTGAGTCCAAAAATAAAAGTTTTTTAAAAAAATATACAAATCAGTCTTTGGCATATCCATGAGGGGTAGCTGGTGAAACGTTACGGCTGTGAAGTTGGGTGATTCCAGTAGAGCTGACTTTGGCTGTTGAGCAGCTGGTTTGGAGACACTTGGTTCTGGAGGTTAGCTGAAGGAGTTGTCCTGTTTCCTTTTTGACTGTGGCTTTTCTGACATATAACTTGCCTCCAGCAATGGAGAAAGGCTTTTACCTGCAGGAATGCCTAGAAGCTGTTCTTCTGTTGTGACCTTCACAGCACACACTAGCACACCAGAACTAGAAAACCAGAGCTAGCACACACAGATCAAGGTTGCAGCTGGCTTTTTAACCCCTTTTCTTGTGCATCCCTGGAAGGGAAAACCAAACATGGCTTTCGCCCAGAATCTGCTTTCTTTCAATTCAGGTCATTTCCACATTCTGATATAAAACTCAACAGGATATGGTTTCTGCTGAAATAGTAATCATCTCTATTGTCTCCGCAGCCACAGATAAAAGTTCAGTTTCCTTTTGCAATGCATCTCTACCTTTCAAGTGTATCTGGCTGAAGTAGGCTTTGACACTTTTTTAGGTGCAACATTTTGTTCTCTCTGGACTAGTCAGTCAAGTGTAACCCACATAGGAATTTTCCAGCAAGTGGTTACTATACATTTTCAGACAGGTTTTGCTTGTATGTCATTTTTAAAGAAAAAAACATGTCTTCCTCAAAAAGTTCAAAGTGCCCGTAAGTAATTGGGGCTGTGATCTGCTGTCATGACACCACACACCTGCTGACCTTGCTCTTCTAAGTGGTAGAGGTTGTGAGTTTGGAAGGTGCTGTCAAAGGAGCCTTGATGAGTTGCTGCACTTATGGCACTGTACAGCAGTGGTGGCAGGCGGGAATGCTTAAGGTGGGGGAAGGGGATGCCAATCAAGCAAGTTGCTTTGTTCTAGATGGTGTCAAAATGCTCAAATGTTGTTGGAGCTACACTTATCCAGGCAAGTGGAGGATATTCCGTCACAATCATGACTTATGCCTTGTAGATGGTGGACAGGCTTTGGTGAGTCAGGAGGTGAGTTACCACTGCAGAATTCCCAGCCTCAGTTCTACTGTTGTTGCCATAGTATTTACGCAGCTGGTCCAATTGAGTTTCTGGTGAATGGTAGCCCCAGGATGCTGATGGTGGGAGATTCAGCATTAGTAATGCTGCTGAATGTCAAGGGGAGGTACTTAAATTCTTCCTTGTTGGAAAGATTGTTGTAGGCACTGTCACTTGGCTGCTGACTACAAGATCTAAGCCATTATGAGAAGACTTTAATCTAGCACCAAAGGAGGACATAGAAGACTGATAATTTGCTGAAGAAGATATATAAGGATGACTGCAATCATTTGTGATTAAGTATGATCAGCAGACCTCCAGAGAGGCTTAAAGTAAAGAGGCTATTCGTCTGCCTTTCTGTTGTGTATCTTAATGAGAGTGTGAGAGAGACACAAATCTTTCATGCACAGTTAAACTGAATTAGATGCTCCTGAACAGCCACTAACGCCCGCCAAAGCTAACAATTAAAAGATAATATCATGCAATGACCTTGTGAGAGCAGGCTATTAAAGTGCAATATGTGAGATTAGGTATCCCGTAAGTAATGTCGTTAACAACTGGCAATTAGTGTGCAATATGGTACACCTATCTGACAAACACTTGCCAAGAAATGTTCATGATGTATGGCAGTATGGTTTAAAAGAAGCAAACATTTATTGCACTTAAGCCAATTCCTGCTGTCTAGGGCCATGTTTATCTGCTGGATAGCAGTATACAAGTGTGTCTGTGCTGTTGTTTCAACCATACCCCTCAACAATGAAAAGACCTTCGCTATTCTATAGCCACAAAACCGTGGGGTTTGGCAACAGATACCTTGAGTATGGCACAGAAGGGATACAATGTTATGTATGAACATAAGGATAAATGACAAACAGACAGAGAGGTAGTGGCTTATCCAGCCCATTCCATGCAACTGTGATGCCTTAAGTATCACAATACATACATTCTCCACCCTACCTGGAATCATGTAGTCTTCAGGGAGAGGTGAAGATGAAATGCTCAGCCTAATTAGATGGTGGTAAGAAATCAGTAAAAATTTTCTTCAACCCCTTTAAAAGAAAGACTTGCACTTCTGCAGCACCTTTCAAATGTCCAAATGCCCCAAATTACTTTACAACCAACGGAATACTTTTGAACCATAGGCCCACTGTCGTAATGAATAGAAAGTAGCAACCAATTTGCAGATAGCAAACAGCAATGTAATAAAGACCAGATAATCTGTATTTAGTGATCTTGTCTGAAGGATAATATTGGCCAGACACGAGGGATAATGCCTCAGCTCTTTTTCGAAACAGTGGATATGGATCTTGTACGTCCACCTGACAGGGTAGATGGGGCCTTGGTTTTCATCCGAAAGATGGCACTTCCGGCACTTCCAAGAGTGAATCGAGATTTTTGTGCTTGCTTCTGGAGTGGGATGACTGAAACTAGTCCAGGAGACCACTCTGGCCTTGATTAATGGTATGTTCCATCTACCGCTTGGATGAGGTGATCGCCAGTCATGGAGAACTGTACAGAATAGGGTGGGGTGGCTGGGGGTCTGGAGGCCTGATCCCAGAGTCTTTCTATAGGGTGAGCAATTCTGATAAGAGCTGGCGGGGGGAGGGAGGGCTAAACTTTTAAAATTTTTAACATTTGTCTCAACACCAACCCACATGTTTTTGCCTGTTAAATTTCAGTCCATGGTCATAATTATACAGCAGGAAATGTGGCAGCAAATTTGCGTACTGCAAGCTCCCACATACAGCAATGTGATAATCCATTTTCATGTTGTAGATTAAGGGATAAATATTGATCAGAACACTGGGGAAAACTTCTCTGCTCTTAGAACTAGTGTCATGGGATCTTTTGTATCCACCTGAGAGTTTACCTCATCCAAGAGATGGTACCTGCACCAGTGCAGCACTCTGTCAGTAATGCACAGACGTGCCAGACTGGATTTTTGTGCTCAAGGCCTGGAGTTTAACTTGAACCCACACCTTCTGATCCAGAGACAGTGCGACCAACTGAGCCACAGCATTCAACTATTGGTTGATTGTAGCTGTGGCAAGTCTCATGAATTTTGAGAGTTCTGATGAAAGGTCATTGACCTGAACTCTGTTTTTCTCTCCACGGATGCTGCCTGACCTGCTGAGTATTTCCAAAATTTTCTGTTTTTTTTTTAATCTCATGAATCTTTAGTCATTTATTCTTTAATGGTATAATCTCACTGAAATGATCCAAATTCTCACAGGAAGTATACATTCATACACTTTAAGGGCCTGAAAACTAGGAATGTAGACTCAAGAAAAGGCCAGGCAATTCACCCACTTCACCTCACTGCTCCCGGCTTGTTGCAGGTATTAACTTAACCATTCTTCGTTCTGGAAATTTAATTTTACACTGGGATCTGTATTTTAAATGTTTCCAAGTTCAGTGATTTTCCAGTTCAAAAAAAAAACACCCCTGGCAAAGCATTGAATTCAGAAGCTATTATCCTGAGTGAGGTGGGGAAGTGAAATGAGAATTTAGAATCCCACTTTGTTCTAAAATCTCATTTCAATTCATCACTCAAACTAAGTGATCTCACTGTTGTACTGTTTACAATGTGTATGTAACACTGTATCCTTTGTATTGGATGAAAGGATACCGCCATCTGCTTTAAATGATTGAGAGAATCAAATGGACTTTGAACCACATCATAAACTGGGACAAATCGGACTGCATCTCTCCTGGGGATAAGGAGGGCTCTATTGCAAAATAATGAGACAGAAATGGCACATCCAATTAATGTGACCTCAATACTTTATTTCCAGCCCTCTGGACTGTGAGATGAAGCAAGCTTTCCTCACTCCATGCAGCATTTATTCTCTGCTATTTTAGTTCAAGCATTCCTCGGCAAGAACATTCCTTTAAGGAAAAAAATGCAACACGGAATGAAACATGTCACGAGCGTGTGGAGCAAATAATGACCTGTTTCTGTCTAATGGTGCCATTCTCCTGTGTCCCTTCATTTTAAACTCTGTGAACAAAATTTTAAATAAGGAGCAAAATGGAGCTCTTCAAAAGAAGCAATTGTTATCCCGGGCCCTTTGGATCACATATTGCACATGAATTTTTTAAGCACTCTGAGCCCATTAATGTATTAAAATCCAACTGACCCTCTGGCGCATCAAGAAAAGTGTGTGGATTGAAAGTTTGTATAATTGTGCTGGGGATTCAGCACAGCAGGGCTACTTGTTTTCCTTGTATTCAACTATTAAAAAGTATGTTACAAATAGAATAATAACAGGTTTAGGAGAAGAATGAGGCAACACATTTAAATAAATCAAGTTGGTGTACAGAAGCAATTTCTAAAGTCTGTGATGTGGTTGTCTGAAACACCTGAAGTCATTTGTTGTTTCACTCTTGTGTATAATTTTATTTGCTATCCAGCATTAATCTGTTGTGAGTAACCACTATGTGCAATAATGTTGTCCCTATGCAACATAACAGGAGAGGGATTATCTCCAACATGCTGGGGATAATCTTAGTTTTGGCTGTTGGTGTAAATTTGGGCAATATTGGATCAGCTGCCCAAAGCAATGTGAGGTGTGTTAATGAGAGAAATTAGAATGAGGATTAATGACAGTATGCAATTGGTGTGTATGTTAATGACAGTGTGAAATTGGAATATGTGTTACTGATAGTGTGAAATTAGTGTATTTTAATGACTGTATGAGATCAGTGTGTGTGTTAACGACAGTGTGAAATTAGTGTGTGTATTAATGCCAGTGTGAGATTAGAGTGTGTGTTAATGACGTGGTGAAATTGGAATATATGTTAATGACAGTGTGGGATTAGTGTGTGTTTATTACAGTGTGAAATTAGAATAAGTGAGTTAAAGACAGTGAGAAGTTAGAATGTGGGTAATGACAGTGTGAAATTAGAGTATGTGTTAATGAGAGCGCAAAATTAGAATGTGTGCATGAATGACAGTGAGGTTAGTGTGTTAATGACAGCATGAAATTAGTGTGTGTTAATGACAGTGTGAGATTAGAGAGTGTGTTAATTATAGTATGAAATTAGAATATGTGTTAATGACAGTGTGAAGTTAGTGTGTGTGTTAATGACTATGAAATTAGTGTGCATTAATGATAGTGTGAGATTGGAATATGTGTTAATGACTGTGGAATTAGTGTGCATTTATTACAATCTGAAATTAGAATGTGGGTAATGACAGTGTGAAATTAGTGTGTGGGGTAATGACAGTGTGAGATTAGAGAGTGTGTTAATGACATTGTGAAATTAGAGTGTGTGTTAATGAGAGTGTAAAATTAGAATGTGTGCTTGAATGACAGTGAGATTAGTGTGTGTTAATGACGGCGTGAAGTTAGAATGTGTGTATGAATGAAAGTGTGAAATTAGAGTGAGTGTGTTAACAACAGTGTGAAATTAGAATGTAGATTAATGACAGTGTGAGATTACAATGCGTGTTAATGACAGTGTGAGGTTAGAATGCGTGTTAATGACTGTGAGATTGGAATGTGTGTTAATGACAGTGTAATATTAGTTTGTGTGTTAATGACAGTGTAAGATTTGTTTGTTTGTGTTAATGAGTGTGAAATTAGATTGTGTTAATGACAGCGTGAAATTAGAATGTGTGTTATTGACAATGTGATGTTTTGAGGTCAGATGAAAGGTCATTGACCTGAAAAATTAACACTATTTCTCTCCCTACTGATGCTCCCTGACTTGCTAGTATTTCCAACATTTTCTGTTTTATTTGTGGTAGAGCCTGTGTGTGGTAATGAGAACGTGACGTTAGAGTCTGTGTATTAATGACAGGATGAGGTTAGTGTGTTAATTATATTATAAGGTTGCAATGGCAATTCCATGCTGGCTGGATGTAGTGTTTGTGTTTTTGCAGAATACAGATCATAGCCAAAAATCTGTACTACATTAAATTTTTTGCCTATGTGAGGTTTGCCAGTTACCTTGTTCCATTATACATTCGTGTGCCCTGATTTGTAATGGCAACTGCCTACGTAAAATTATCACACTGTAATGAAACTTCATTTCCAGCAGACATGTATCAATTATATAGCCCTTCCGCTTTCTAAACACATGGGACTACAAACTAATGTATCCAATCTGTCCTCCTAATTTAACATATTAAATGCTGGGGTCATTTTGGTTAATCCATGCAGTATAGCTGGCCAGTATAGCTTTCCTGAGGTATGGTGTCCAAAATTGAATGCAGTCCTCCAAATGTGGTCTAACCCAGGCTCTGTACAACTAAAGCGTAAGTTCCTCCCTGTTGTATTAGATAAAGGCCAACATCCCGTTAGTTTTATTGATTCCTTTTTGTACCTGTGCACTAGTTTTTAGCGAGCCTTGTACATGGACACCTCTGGCCTGTCTTGGTTTCTCTGAATTTAACACAAACCTTACTGGATCGAATGACAAAGGATTACACAACACAGGGGCCTGAATTTTCAATTCCTGGCTCCATAAACCCGACCTGGGAGGAAGTGTCCGGCACTTTGGACTTTTGGTCCATAAGGATAGGTGAAAATGGGAGTCATGGTGGGTGACCCTGGAAAGAGTGCGGAGACTGCCAGGTGCAGGGACGAGCTGGATGGAAGGCATGCCTCAGTGCACCCGCACTGTGTTGAAGTCTTAATAAGATCATAAAACAGCACTCCAGCCCTCAGCCCTCACCTCCCCAAGCATTCCCCATGCCATATCCATGCCAACCCATGCCACCTCATGCCTCCTAACCCCAAGGCCCTTCATACTCTCCATGCCAACCTGCTACCCCACCCACCCCCATGGCCCTTCATAGCCCCTATGCCAACTCATGCCCTGTCCACCACCCTTTGCATTTATGCATACCATGCCACTCACCAAGTATCCACCATGGGTGGACCTCAGGACCCATACTGAGATTAAATAAAGCTCCTAAGTGTATATTGAAGAATTCAATATTTAAAAAAAAACTCTTAAGAATAAAAACCCGTTCACAACAGTTAACTCCATTTAATCCCTTACAGGAACAAGCATTGGAATGCATAGTCCCACTTCAAAGAGTTTTTAACAACTTGGATCAGTCAATCAAACTGTGAAATGACAGGCACTCCACTGTGATAGTGACAATTCAAAATTAGTCATGCAGCTCAGGCTTATTTCAACAGAGTGAAATAGCAAGCAGTGATTTTTCTTTATCACTGCAGGTAGTTTATTTCAAATCTTTGAAGGGCAGGAGTTTTAAATACCTTGACAGTTCCTTCTGATAGCTCTGTCGACAGCTCCTGTTAACAGTTCCAATGAGCTTATATACTTTTTATGCGCATTCACATCTACTTTGAACAATCTCAAAGGGCGCCTCGCCTCTCCCAAATTGTTCCGTGGCCATATCCAAAAGGATACCATACCTCTCCAAAGGGGTACTCCATATCTCCAAAGAACTCCAGCAGCTTTAGAGCTTCTCCAACCAGGTCTAAAGTGTACAATATATGTTTTGGATATCCCACTTGCCATTTTCATAACGACAGAGAGGTTCTCTGTCTTTACAAAAATTCAAGCAGGATATTTACCCACTTATACAAAGTTGGGGTGGGGTGAAATTCTGATACCTTTTCACCAGTCACGAATAGTATGACCAGATCTTTGTAACTTAGTATGATAGTGATGTTAATAATAATAATAATAATAATAATAATGATGACCATGATATGTGAAAAATTCTTTGTTCCATTTACAGCAGCAAAATCAGCAGGATCCCTAAAATAAGGTGCACTGATCTAAATTGTATAATCTGGAACTAATCAAGAAGAATTGCATATTTGGTCCAGTTCAGATTCAGAACCACTTCAAAATTATACGTGGCAAATTTCCTGGACCCTCGAAGGTTGTTACCACTTACTGACATTCTATAGTCGTCTTACAAGAAAAATTAACCTTTATTTGGTTTTTCCATTTTCCTTATGTAGTTCTTCCAATTTACATGTATATTCACCTTGATCACCATTTATTGGGACAGATTTTTATGTTATTTTGCTTGATTGCGGAGTGCACAGAGAAAGATCAAATGTTAAAGATTACACGCAGAAAGTGGGTCCCACAATTATCCACTCTTTAAATTAATAGACGGAAATGGCCTAATATGCATCATCTCTACCAAACATTCCTCTATGCCCTGAACTCAAGTGATTCTTTATGCCCAAGTGCAGCAAGAGAAACAAAGGTTCCCTGTTGATTTTTCAAGTTTCTTTCCTTTATTCTCTTTAATTTTGTTAGTTTCCTGCAGGAGCAGCCTAGATCCTTCACTTAGGTTTTCTAATGGAAGAGTGGTATATTCAAGGAACTTAAGTGTAAACATTTGGGACTACACAGGGTGACATGAGACTTGTTTTACACAGCCAAATCTGACTATAAATACATTTTATCCTTGGGATGCGGGTGTCACTGGCATTTATTGCCTATCTCTAATTGCCCTGGGAAGGTGGGCCACCTTCTTCAATTCAATTTTTCAAATACAGTGAAGATATTCCCACAATGGTGGCACGGTACGAGTTCCAGTCCAAGTCAGGATGGTATGTGACTTGTAGGTGAGCTACAAGTAGGTGTTCTCATACAGCTGCAATCTTGTCCTTCCAGGTGATGGAGGTTATGGGTTTAGAAGCTGCTGCCCAAGAAACCTTAGTGCCTCTCTGCAGTGTATCCTCTAGATGGCACATAATGCAGCCTTGAGGCATAAGTGGTAGGGGGAGTGGATGTCTAGGCTGTTGAATGAAGTGCTGATCAAGCATGATATCAGAAAAGTTACAAATGAGATCATGATAGTCATGAAATATATATTCTTAACATCTTGGCACATGGAACTGATTGGTCATTTCCCATTAAACAGACTGTTCATGGCTCTTATTGTGTCGGCAATTTACAGAGCACAACAATTGGATCAATCATAAGCCAAAGACCCATCAATCAGATCTTCCTTTCAAAACTCAATTAGAATAATTAAATTAAATTCTGCATAACTTTTGTTAATTGATGAGATCACAGAGTGTGACACGATTTAAAGTTTGACAGCCTTGATTGCAATTAGCTCGCTAATATTCTTCATCAGCAATTTAGTCAGAACATTAATGCCTGTTCCAATATTTTATGTATGGTTTAGCTGCTGTCATTATCACAAATGAGCAACTGAGGACAAATATTTGATGACACAGTTAGCTGTTTTTGTGATGAGCTTCTGTGAAAAGTGGCTTCCCGTAATATGCTCCAGGAACAGCAAGCTTCTCTGGGGATCTCTGCCGCCTGATCCCTGGAAAGATGAATATCCTTTAACAGTTGGCCACAGTGGTTAAACATGGTTTGTAAAGTGTGTAATCCTCTCGCTGGTTCAAAGCTACATGGCAGAGTGAACAGAATAATAATATACATCGTCCTGCAACCTTCAGCAGTGGCTGACAATCATTGTAAAAACCTTATTTTTCAAGAAATAAGATATGGTATTGAAGAGTTGGAATGCGGAATGGACTGAGACTGCATAAAAACATCAGAAAGTCCATCAGGTGAAAAAAGCTGCTCCATACGGAGCCCATTGCCACTGTTCAATTCTCAAATCCCCTACTTTAAGAGACACTAAAACAAAAGAAAAACTTGCACTTATATATTGTCTTTCACAATGAACTTTACAGCCAATGAAGTACTTTTGAAGTGTAATACAGGAAACATGGCAGCTAATATGCTCACAGCAAGCTTCCACAAAAAGCAACAATATACAGACCAGATTAGCTATTTTAGTGACATTGGTTGAGGGACATGTTTGGGAATAAAGGTTGGCTAGGAAGCCAGGGAGAATTCCCCAACTCTTCTTCAGGTATTGTCATGGGATCTATGGGGTCCACTCTCAGTACTGCACTCAAGTGTCAGCCTAGATTTCATGCAACATAGCATGAAGAAACTCAAGAGGCGGGGTATGGATTCCATTAAAATCCCATAGTCATGATTCTTTTAACAAAGGTTTGTCGGTTTTGACAAGAGTACATAGGGAGAAACTGTTCCTACTGACAGATGGGTTGCTAACTGGGGACACAATCTAAAATAATTGGCAAAAGAACCAGAGAGGAGATGAGGACAATTGTCTTCACGTAACAAGTTGCTATGGTCTAGAATGCATGCCTGAAAGGGCAGTGGATGAAGATTAATAATAATTTACAAAAGGGAATTGCATACACAGTTGAAAAAGAAAAAGAAAAATTGCAGGGTTAAGGGGCAAGAACAGGAGAGTGGGACCAATTGGATGTTATCTCGGAGGACTTTCCGGTGCCGTTTAGCACCCCCTTTACCGAGACCTTTCCCGCCTTTGCCTCTACCGGACATGACACCTGGAGATAAAATCTCGTCCAATTGGACAATACAGACATGATGGACTGAATGGCCTCCTTCTGTGCTGTATCATTTTATGATTCTAAAAGATTAACCTGAAAATAAGCCAAAACATCCCTAACAAGCTAACTCCTGAACATATGAGAGCTGTGCAAATCAACAAGAGTTTTGATGCTGGAACTCTGCTCTGGGACCAGCAGAACTCTATGAAAATGCTGTAACTGTAGTCTCACTCTCCTTGGAACTATGAGAAACCTATAGTAATTTCAGGGAGATGGTTCACTCAAAACACCTCAGATCTGCCAATTCTCAAGGCATTGTTCATAATAAATGGGGCACTGCTATACGGATCCATATTTTAAACTTCAATTTCCAATAGGGACACTGGACATTTGAAGTTGAGAATTGTGAATTTCACCTTTCATGAATAAAAGATGTAATTTATTCTGCATTCTGCAAAAAATTATGCATGCTCGATCTTTTCGCAAATGCTTCTAAATTTCACAACATCCTTAAGCTTTCAAGGTGCACATTTAAACTACCAGCAGCTTCAGCTTTCCTCCAATTTACAACTCCTTGAACTTGTTACTGAACTAAACTATCAGAGACGTCATGCACGTTCCACACAGGCTTCAACCACTGAAGCAAGGAGTTTCAGGGGTGTGAATTTCCACAGTTTTGCAGAAAATGTCACACCGGGTTTAAACTTGGCAGTGCAATCAATAATAAAAAGAAAGCAAAATACTGTTGGTGCTGGAGACCTGAAATAAACAGAAAATACTAGAAAACACTCAGCAGGACAGACTGCCTCTGCGGAGAAAGAAGCAGAGTTAATGTTTCAGGGCAAATGATCCTTCAACAAGTCAGTGGTATTGCCACAATAAACTTATTGACATGCATGAAGAGGATCAGTATATTACATCTGATGAAAGGTTTGTGATCTTCTTAACTCTGCTTCTCTCTCTTTATTGATATGCTGATTATTTCCAGCATTTTCTACTTTTATTTCACATTCCTGGCATCCACACTATTTTGCCTTTGTTCTGGAACCGATCCTTTGGAAAGTCTGTACGGGCAGAGTTTCCAAAAAACTGGCACTCGAGTACCAGATGATGACTGCCTGAGAGAATTCCACAGGCAGAGGTGGGAGTTGCCAACTCCTCAGAATTGTCCTGGAGTCTCTAGGAACCACAGAACCATAGAAAAGTTACAGCACAGAAGGAGGTCATTCGACCCATCTTGTCCATGCCAGCCCGAGGACACCCAGGTGCCCTTTCTATTCCCACCTTCCTGCACCCGGCCCATAGCCCTGCAGCTTACAGCACTTTAGGTGCAGATCCAGGTACTTTTTAAAAGAGTTTACAGTTTCTGCCTCTACCACCAACTTGGGCAGCGAATTCCAGACACCTACTTCCCTCTGCATAAAAAAGTTCTTCCTCATGTTCCCCCTACACCTTCTGCCACTTAACTTGAATCTACATCCCCTGGTTCTAGAATTCTCCATCAAGGGAAACAATTTTATCTTGTCCACTTTATCTATTCCCCTCATAATTTTGTACACCCCAATCAAGTCACCTCTCAGCCTTCTTTGTTCTAAGGAAAATAACCCCAACCTATCCAATCTCCTCGTAGTTACACTTTTCTAATCCTGGCAACATTCTTGTAAACCTCCTCTGCAGGAGTGGAATATTAATCTCTAGTTTCCTTCAACAGCACCTTCCAAACCCATGGCCTGAAGGACAAGGACACTACAACCTGGAAGTTCCCCTCCAAGCCACACACCATCCTGACTTGGAAATATATCACCGTTCCTTCACTGTCACTGGGTCAAAATCCTGGAACTCCTTCCCTAACAGCACTGTGGGTGCACCTACACCACATGGACTGCAGCAGTTCAAGAAGGCAGTTCACCACCACCTTCTCATAGGCAATAAATGCTGGCCTAGCCAGCGACACCCATACCCCATGAAAGAATAAATAAAAAACCATGGAGAAAATAAATGGGGACAGTAAAACATTGTATTTTGCAAATAGTCGTTTGGTAGTACAGAACTTGAGTACTGATTAAAAAAGAGACATGTCTAAGCTTTTCATCTTTCACTCATCAAGACACTCACAAGGATACCAATATAAGGGGCTGGGCCTAGAGGGGATCCCATGACAACACCATCTATTTGGGGGTACATGGTATCATTAAAACTGATATAAAAGCAAAATACTGCAGATGCTGAAAATCTGAAACAAAAACAGGAAATGCTGGAAAAACTCAGCAGGTTAAACAGCATCTGTGGAGAGAAAAAAAAAGTTAACTCTTTTTTTTCTCCCCACAGATGCTGTTAGACCTGCTGAGGTTTTCCAGCATTTTCCATTTTTGTGTCATTGAAACTGAACTCAACTGCATGAGTTGCTGAGTTCATAAGTTCAATGAGTGCTGATTCACGCAATGGTGGTGGGTCTAGATCGCCAGGATACAGTGCTGCAGTGCAAATAGGGCACATCAAAAGCATCCTGCAGGATAACGGCTACCCTGATCAGATCATTTCACGCTGTGCATCACAGAAACTCATGAACGGGTTTAAGGCCGTCACTTTTGGTCCTGAAACAGCTTAAGTTCTTGATCAGGGTCAAGCTGCCTGGTCTAAATTTCGACAATGCTTGGCAGTTAACTGTCAGTCACCATCAGCGGTGCATTCTCCATGGCAATGCCCCTTGCCAAACAATCAGCACTCTCTTCACTTAGAGTATAAATTGTTGTTTTCCACTTACATTGGTATTCTTGTGAGTGTCTCAAGATGAAAAGCTTCAACATGTCTCTTTTTTCAGCAATACTCAAATTGTACTTTCTTGAAAAACTTCTCTAGAATGATTACAGCACATAGGGAGTCCATTCACCTCCATGTCAGCAGTTACCAGAGCAAATTAGCTAGTCCCACTCTCTCGCCTTTTTCCTTGTGGTCCTGCAAATGTTTTCTCTCCATGAGATTATCCAAACCCTTGTTGAAAACCAGGATTGAATCTGCCTCCACCATGCTTGAATTCCAGATCCTAACGACTCACTACGCAAGTTTTTCCCTCATGTTGTCGTTGGTTCTTTTGCCATTCACCTTAAATCACTGCCCACTGGTTCTTGACCCTTCTGCCAATGGGAACAATTTCTCTCTATCTACTCTTTCCAGGCCCCTTGTGATTTTGAGCACCTTTAACAAATCTCCTCTGAACATTCTCTTCTCCAATGAGAATGGCCCCAACTTCTCCAATCTATCCACCATAATCGAAGTCCCTCATCCTGGAACCATTCTCTTGAATCTTTCCTGTACCCTCTCCAATGCCTTCATATTCTTCTTAAAATCCAGTGCCCAGAATTGGGCACAATACTCAAGTTGAGGTTGAACATGCGCTTTAGAAATGTTCATCATAACTTCCTCGGTTTTTTACTCTATGCCTCTATATTAATAAAACGCAGGATACTATTTGCCTTTTTAACCGTGTTCTCAACCTGCCCTGCCACCTTCAATGATTTGTGTGATTTGCGCACATATACTCACAGGTCTCCCTGTTCCTATACCCAATCCCCCGACCCCACTCCCAAACCCTTAGAATTGTATCAGTTGGGTTATATTGTCTCTCCTGGTTCCTCTGATCAAAATGTATCACTTCACACTTCCCTACATTAAGTTTCATCTGGCACCTATCAGCCCATTCCACCAGCCGGTCTATGTCCTCTTGAAGTTTATCGCTATCCTCCTCATAGTTCACAAGACCTCCAAGCTTTGTGTCATCTGCAAATTTTGGAATTGTGTTTATTAGTTAGAAAAATATGAGACACGGAGATAAAAGGCTTTATCAGTGACAGTCGAGAATCATTAAGAGACTGTTTGCTTACCAATTAGCGTGGGAAGGCCAAGCCACATGTTGGGTGAGAGTGTGGGATGTGGGGTGGTTGGAGACAAGGGGCCATGTGATAATAATGCTCTCGGAATATGTCCAACCCGAAGCAAAACTAGATAGTGGAACTGGTGGTATTTGTCCTTTCTGGAAGTTAGGATGCTAACCCATGCAGGTCCATTCTGCCCAGCACAGAAGTGTGACACAAATGCATTTAAATGAGCCACTTAATATTTATTCATCATCACGAAGGCTATTTGAGGCACAGTAGGCTACTTAGATATAGACAGAGTTTTACTCACAAAATAGGGTCATCTGTTCTAATTTGCTGTGTAAAACCTTTATTACAGCATTGAAACACCAACAGTAATGCTGTAACTGGCTATTGCAGCATTGTAAACTATCCCAGTCCACACACACCCCCCACCCTACCCCCACCTCCCACATGTTTCGATTTCAAATGATTTTCGATCTTTGTGTTCCCTCATGCCTCTGTATAAACATTCTGCCTGGTGCAGCTGTACCTTAGATCGGGTGAGTACTGAATTCAAAGCCTAATTTGATATCATATTTGAACAGAACTTTGAGATTATTTCAAAATGTGGATTAATCGTGTTCATTCAAAGTTGTTTTTTATATAATTAAAAGCAACTTCTGAATTATCTTAATTTAATTGGGCAACATAGTTACGCAGATCTCCAATCACATGAGCTCCAAACTCAACATTATTGCATAGTCGGGTCAGCTTAGAAATGGGGGCCACTATTTTGCACGGAGGCAGAGTGAGACAACTAGCATTAGGTTAAACAATGAAATGCAGATCCAATCGCTGTCACAGAAAGTTGCCAAAGGCTCAGCAGACTTAATCCAACTGTACTTTGTAAGGCAGCAACAGACCTTGTGTAATGTAAAAGAGCTGTACCAAAGTTACATCACGCAGCCATTGACCATTGACCTGTAGACTTCATATAGTGGGGAGATGGTGGTGTAGTGGTAATGTCACTAGACTAGTAATCCAGAGGCTGGCTAATCCGCTGGGGACATGGGTTCAAATCCCACCATGGCAGTTAGTGGAATTTAAATTCAATTAATAAAAAATCTGGAATACAAAGCCAGCCTCAGTAATGGTGACCATGAAACTATCATTGGTAAAAACCCATCTGGTTCACTAATGACCTTTAGGGAAGGAAATCTGCTGTCCTTACCTGGTCTGGCCTAGGTGTAACTCCAAACCCACAACAATATTGCTGACTCTTAAATGCCCTCTGAAACATTTCATTCAAGGATAATTAGAGATGGGAAACGAGTGATGCCCGTATTCTTTGATGGGATATGGGCATCACTGTCAAAGCCAGCATTTGTTTCCCTTCAAAGAATAAAGAAAAAAATACATCTGGGTGCACACTGACCTCAGTGACCGTGCCAGGGGATTCCATTCCAAATGCTACATTTTAGCAGGTGAGATAGTTAATGGAGTCTACGAGCGTACAAAACTGAATGGCAGAGAAGAGGTGCTGGTCCCACCCCACGATGGTTGCAGCATCATGACTGAACATTCACTTAGTTTCCCGGACCCCCTCCCCTCCCCTTTATAGTCATGTAATCTAGTGGTAAAGCAAAAAAAAAAACACAGGGATAATAAGGGAAAAGTAGTTTGGAAAATTCTTCTTGGACACTTCTCATGATTGAGAAGTGATGATTGAGAGCAGCGTAGGAGGTCTCATGGGCTAAAGCGGTATGCATAAAATCACGTACTTCCTCCTATATGATGCAATCTCTGCCGCAGTCAAGAATTAGTCCAGCTCCCTTTTGAAGGCAATGCAGGGAGTTAATAGCCACCACATCAGCCAGTAATGCATTTCAGATTCTCACTACTCTTTTGGAAAAGAAGAACTGCCCAACACCCAGTCTATTCCCACTCCTATACAGATAAACTCACATCCCTGATTTTCCCTAGCCTGTAAACCGAAATGTTCTATCAGGAGGCCTGCCATTTAGATCGGACCAAAACCCACAGGAACTCTGCCAGTAAACTGAACAATATTACTGATGAAAGAACAAGAAAAGACAACAATTTCATCTTGGGATTCAGAAATCATCCATAAGTCATGTGAACTTTTCTCTCTACTTCTGATCTCTCTGAAATACTAGAGTAAATTAAATATTTATTACTCACCACCAGTCATCCATTCTTTTATATGCAGCTCAGTGATGAAATGACTTCATTATTCATCAGTGCAAACATCCTGGATGAACTCTGTCCAGCAGCCATTCAATTCATACTGATTTGTTTGTAAATGGTGTTTTTTTTTAATCCGCAGAATTCTGCAGCATTCCCCTCTGATTTTCTCCCTTCCTCTTCTCATGCCAGCTTCCTTACTGGCATATGGCACCAGTAACTTTCATCTTTCAATACACAGTGAGTGTGGGCCTGCTGTTTGCTCACAGCAAGTGTCACGGCCTCATCCCTTGTCTTCTTCCAATATTCATGCAATCAGCCTATCTCAGGGTCGCTATAACCGATTGTTATCGGCCAACTGTGGTCCCAGCTAAATGAAGAATTCTCTCGGGTTTTAATTGGTAAGTCATTTTGTGCAGCTGTGCTTCCTTAATGATCTTGGCCCTGAATTCCTGTTTTATTCACACAATGAAGAAAGATAACCTTCCCTCTATCCTTTTGAGAATAGATTTGTAGCTTTGCTGAAGCTCTCATTGGTACAGCACACTTACATCTCCATTTATGGGAATAGGTGGTCATTTTGCATGACCTGTGCCTGACTCTCGAGCCATAATGTCCAAGGGATAATGTCAAACCCTCTGATCCCGGTGTAAAAATCAGTCCTCTTCCAAAACACAGGAGCACTCATGACAAACAATAACATTAACTCAGATTTCATGTCATAGTTTAAATTATACAAAAAAATGAAAATGCCCCAATTCGTCCCTCACAGTGAAGTATAAATGTTTAGCCTAAGTTACAGTGAACTCTGGAATGGGATATTGTAGTACTTTTGATGAACATAGGACTGTAGCTTTAAGAATAAACC